>NC_066620.1:169276606-169579832 GCF_025201925.1 Gopherus flavomarginatus | reverse complement strand
AGGGAGTGCGCTGGAGCAGGGCCCCGGGCTTCCCTCGCCGTGGACAGCCGCTGAGGGGGACGCGCGCTGTCGCTCCAGAGGTGCTTGGCTGCAGGGTTCTGGTGCAGGCCCGTTATAGAAACTAGAACCGGCTGTTGAGTGTGGGATTAAACTACAACAACCCCTAAAGTCATGGAGGAGAGTAGGTGGGGCTGCTCACAGCTGGGGATTGGGCTCATGGAGAGAGCTGAGCTGAATGCTTGAAAACTTTCACAAGGGTGGATGAATCCTCCCCAAATGCCAGAGGAAGCGTCAGAGTGAGCCCTGCCTAATCCCCAGTCTAGGGGTCTCCCGTCTCTACATCACCATCCAAAAGAGAGACGGTATAGGTGGACTGGACTGCATGGGGTTGCCCTCACTAGACTTTGTGCCTTGAATTAATGGATTATCACAGAAGATTAGGGTCGGAAGAGACCTCAGGAGGTATCTATTCCAACCCCCTGCTCAAAGCGGGCCAACACCAACTAAATCATCCCAGCCAGGGCTTTGTCAAGTCAGGCCTTAAAAACCTCCAATGGTGGAGATTCCACCACCTCCCTAGGTAACCCATTCCAGTGCTTCACCACCCTCCTAGTGAAATAGTGTTTCCTAATATCCAACCTAGACCTCCCCCACTGCAACTTGAGACCATTGCTCCTTGTTCTGTCATCTGCCACCACTGAGAACATCCAAGATCCATCCTCTCATCAGGGAACTCAAGGCACCTAATGCATTTGTAGTCTGGACACTGACCACTCCTTCTTTCTAGTATCAGAGGGGTAGCTGTGTTAGTCTGGATCTGTAAAAGCAGCAAAGAATCCTGTGGCACCTTATAGACTAACAGATGTTTTGGAGCATGAGCTTTCGTGGGTGAATACCCACTTCGTCAGATGCATGCATCTGACAAAGTGGGTATTCACCCACGAAAGCTCATGCTCCAAAATGTCTGTTAGTCTATAAGGTGCTACAGGATTCTTTGCTCCTTCTTTCTAGGCTTCACGTGTGAAATGTAAGGACCAGTCTAGGGCCCCTCAAAAGTCTAGTAGATATAAACCCTGTGATGCTTTCTGGCTCCAGAGTAAACAATATGGAGAATCAGACCCTCTTATGGAACCCGGTCACTTTCATGCCCTTTCAAAAAATACCAGACAAGGGGAGAGAAACTATTTTATGACTAAAATCTTAAATGTGCTAATATCTGAACATAGAGACAAGTGAAGAATTGTTTTGTTATGCTATTAAAATGTGTTCAGTGTGTGTTCCTCAGCCTTAATTGCACGCTATACAAACCCTGTTTTAAAATCAGAATTATTAATTTATTTATTTTTTTATGGTGCTCATCACTGTAGCATTGGAGTGCTGTACAGATACAAATGAATGTATTTTCAGAACACATGTGAAGTAAGGTGATATTATTATACCCTTTTACAGCTGGGGAACTGAAGTACAGAGAGAGTAAAGTCAAGAGTCTGTTAATGTTGAGTGCCCCATTTGTAATATCTAGGGCCTGATTTTTCAGACTATATGTTATATAGCACTTACTATGTGAAGAACAACACTCCCATTGTGATTCCAGTTGTCATTGTTAGTTCTCAGCACAACATTTTGATTAAAACACTGGAACAATATAAAATTAACATGGCCCACACTAAATTGATTAAAAACTGGCTAACTGATAGGTCTCCAAATGTAATTGTTAATGGGGAATTTTCATTGAGTGGGTGTTTTCAGTGATGTTCTGCAGGGATTGGTTCTTGGCCTTTCGCTAATTAAAATTTTTATCAATGACCTGGAAGAAAACATAACATCATCATTGATAAAGTTTGCAGTTGATACAAAAATTGGGGAAGTAGTAAATATGAAGAGGACATGTCATTGATTGAGAGCAGTCTTGATAGTTTGGTGAACTGGGTACAAGCAAACAATATGTGTTTGAATATGACTAAATGTAACTTTGCAGGGTACTACTCCTACTCAAGATTCTCCTGTTTATGCATCTCAAGACTGCATTAGCTCTTTTTATCACAGCTTCACAGTGGGAGCTCATGTTTAGGTGATTATCTACCATGATCCCCAAATCTTTTTCAGAGTCGCAGCTTCCCAGGATAATCTCCCATTTGTAGTAAGTATGGCCTTCTTTCTTTGTTCCTAGATATATAGGAACAAAGAAAGAAGGCCACAGTTACTACAACCCACAAAAGCTCATGCTCCAAAATGTCTGTTAGTCTATAAGGATAACTGATAGGTCTCCAAATGTAATTGTTAATGGGGAATTTTCATTGAATGGGTGTTTTCAGTATGGCCTTCTTTCTTTGTTCCTATATATCTAGGAACAAAGAAAGAAGGCCATAGTTACTACAAATGGGAGATTATCCTGGGAAGCTGCGACTCTGAAAAAGATTTGGGGATCATGGTAGATAATCACCTAAACATGAGCTCCCACTGTGAAGCTGTGATAAAAAGAGCTAATGCAGTCTTGAGATGCATAAACAGGAGAATCTTGAGTAGGAGTAGTACCCTGCAAAGTTATGTCAACATAATTTGACTTGTTTCAACTTAGTTTTGCGTGCATACCCATCTAAATTTGTCTCCTCCTGACATAGGCACCCTGTTACATCAATACAATAACACCACTTCCCCAAACAAGTAGGCCAAAGTCACCGTACGACAGTAATATTAATGTAGCCTCTACATTACACTACTGTGACGAACTGGGAATGTTCTTAATGTTTTCTCTGAATACTGTGGGGGGGCCTCAGTTCCTGGCCGACCCTCTGTCACCTAGCAACTAATGACCAAGCCCTTCCCCCCCATTGCAAGGGGATGCTAAAGGTGTTGGAGACAAAGAGGTCAGGTGACCTCCTGGCCCAGGGAAGGAACTGAGCAGAGAGGAGGGGCTGGAGGGGGGTTTTTCAGTCTGGAGCTGGCTGGGGATGAGGAGTGAAGTGCAGACGTGGGGGTCTGGCTCACTGTACCCTAGAATGGACCTGGCTGAGGGGTCCTGTTCGCTGTACCTACAAGCTGTGTTTTAGAGCATGTTCCTGTCATCTGATAAACCTCTGTTTTACTGGCTGGCTGGGAGTCACATCTGACTGCAAAGTGGGGGTGCAGGATCCTCTGGCTTCCCCAGGACCCCGCTGGGGGGGGCTCACTGTGGGAAGTGCACGGAGGGGCAGAGGATGCTGAATGCTCCAAGGAGAGACCCAGGAGGTGAAGACGTGTGAGCTTCTTGCCCTGAAAACAGTCTGCTCCAAGAGAGAGGAGGCTCCCCAAAGTCCTGACTGGCTTTGTGGGGAGCAGTTCCAGAGCATTGCCCAGGGATTCTGTGAGAACTACATTATCTGTGTTGACTCTAACAGTCCTCTAGCAGCTGTCACACAATGGCTCATCCTTGTGACAGTGGCTACTCTGATCACATTTTCTAACTCCATTGCCCAGGGTAGAGTCACAAATACCAGAAGTCCCCTTCTCCTCTTTAAAAATCTCAGGGAACTTTGGTTGACTCATTGCACAAAGCAAGTTCCACCTACACCTTCCTGCCTGCAGCAGGACAGAAGTCCTGGATCTTCTTGACCTGTGAGGAAAACAGCCTGTGCAAGCTCAACTATGGAGCAACAGAAGGAACATAGATATGTACACGCATATTGTGCAAGGGAAGTGTGACATTTCATTCCATATTCTTTTTGAAAATATGCTAATGATATGAATATGACATAACTGAAATATACTTTACGCATGATAACTCATGTGAGATATTGGAAAGGTTAGGATTTACTGAATGTGATTAAGCAGTTTGTATGCCTGTATCATATCTGTATCTGACATTAGGAATATTAACTATGTCTCTGTATTTCAAATGTGTTACCTTGGGTGTCACCCCTAATCAGCCGTTCAGGTACAACAATGGAAAAGCCAGACAGGGCTAATGGGCCATTAGAAGGGACAATGGACTGTAAAAGAGCTTAGTCTTCCCGTGGAGGCTCCAGACAGCCTACGAGTAATGGCTGCTACAGCCCTGCAGAGACATGGGTCTGAGTCATCTGGTACCGGACCCACCCCTTGGAATGCTAGTGTTCTTCCACTGGGAGACAAAGAGGTGCCGCCTCACACAAGAGCTCTATAAGGCAGGGGAGTGACATCACCATGGTTCTCTTCCTCTGGGTATGTCTACATCTACAGTTTTGCAGCGCTGGTTGTTACAGCTGTATTAGTACAGCTGTATAGGGCCAGCACTGCAGAGTGGCCACACTTACAGCAACCAGCGCTGCAAGTGGTGTTAGATGTGGCCACACTGCAGCGCTGTTGGGCGGCTTCAAGGGGGGTTCGGGGAACGTGAGAGCAAACCGGGTAAGGAGACCTGCTTCCCCGCGGTTTGCTCTCGCGTTCCCCGAACCCCCCTGCAAACCGCAGGGAAGGAGACCTGCTTGCACGGGGGTTCGGGGAATGCGAGAGCAAACCGGGGAAGGAGACCTGCTTCCCTGCGGTTTGCTCTCGCATTCCCCGAACCCCCCTGCAAACCGCAGGGAAGGAGACCTGCTTGCACGGGGGTTCGGGGAACGCAAGAGCAAACCGGGGAAGGAGACCTGCTTGCACGGGGGTTCGGGGAACGCGAGAGCAAACCGGGGAAGGAGACCTGCTTCCCCGCGGTTTGCTCTCGCGTTCCCCGAACCCCCCTGCAAACCACAGGGAAGGAGACCTGCTTGCTCGGGGGTTCGGGGAACGCGAGCGCAAACTGGGGAAGGAGACCTGCTTGATTACCAGAGAGGGTTCCTCAGGTATGCTGCGATACCTGCTTATTCCACGGAGGTCAAGAAAAGCGCTGGTAAGTGTCTATACTTGATTACCAGCGCTGGATCACCAGCGCTGGATCCTCTACACCCGAGACAAAACGGGAGTACGGCCAGCGCTGCAAACGGAGTTGCAGCGCTGGTGATGCCCTGCAGATGTGTACACCTCCTAAGTTGCAGCGCTGTAACCCCCTCACCAGCGCTGCAACTTTGTGATGTAGACAAGCCCTCTGACTCTCCACCCAAAGAGATACTGAAACACACCTGGGAGCAAGAACTGAACTGCGGAGGAGAGAAGGGTTGAGCCCAAGCTGGAAGGGCTTCTAGCTTGTGAGTAATAATACCTGAAGTCTTAAGCTGGAGACCAGTGCAGCTGCCTTTTCAAGACTTTCTGTAAACTGCCTGCAACAATATCTAGAGTGAGAAATTACTATTTGTAACCAATTTCTTTAGTGAAACAAGCTTAGTATGCATGTTTGGTTTTATTTGCTTAGTAATCTGCTTTTTTCTGTTTGCTATCTCTTTAACCACTTAAAATCCACCTTTTGTAGTTAATAAACTTATTTCTGGTTTATAATATAACCCAGTTTATGTCATTTCTAATGGGGGCAGGGGAAGAAGTTGGGCACATCTCTCTTCACATTGAGGAAGAGGGCAGATTTTTATGAGCTTGCACTGTGCAGATTTTTCAATACAGCGCAAGACCGTATTATTTTGGGTTTATCTCCCAAAAGGCCTGTGCGCATGAGTGACACATGAGTGATATGGTATGATGTGCATGTCTCACAGAGCTGACTTCAGTCTGTGTCTGCAGTGGGATGTGGCCCTACCTGTATACGTGTGCTGCAAGAGGCCAGAGAGCCTAATTCAGCAAATCAGGGAAAGGGAACCCAGGCTGGTTAAACAGGACAGCCTCAGTGAAATCCCAGTACATCAGGTGACATCCCAGAAGGGGGGTCCAACCCGTCACAGGATGCTAAGCCTGGGGTACAAGAGGGATGAGCAGCAAAGCCAAGTGAAAGCCAAGGGACTTTGGCAAGGCATATCAGAAGGCAAGGGAGGACAACAAGAAATATGGGGCTGCCCCACAGACTTGGTGACTCTACAGAGAAATATGCCAAGCATGCCATACTTGGTGGACACCCCACCAGCACCTCAAACATGACTGTGAACACTTTTTGAAAGCTGGGCAAGGAAACCCCTGCAGTGCAAAGCAAGGAGGAAGATGGGGAAAGGAATGCAGAGGTGAATGCAACCTATAGTGCAATCCTGGAGCTTTCTGAAACTTCACTGGAATTGAGCAAGGCCTGCCAGGTGAGCACTAGATGAACCTGGTGATGAAAGGGAAAGAAGCTAAGGTATGTGTATTGATGCGTTATCTATATAATAAGGTTCCAGGATTGTCACTCTGTCTGTGTGTCACTCTGAAGCCTAGAATGTCTGCTGAGCCAGTGTGAAGCAATGGAAACTGCCACAAGCATGGTTGAGAGCTCTTTTTGTTTAGAAAATCACCAAATTCAATCATCATTGGGATTCATGGCCTGTTACTGTCCAATTTTTGCATTCTTGACCATTTTGACTTTATGAATTACACCCTGTGAGAGCATAGGCTTTCATCTACAGGCATGTATCTGTGCCATGCCAAGAGTCTGTGATCATTATGATATAAGAGGTAATTCAGCCAATCACCACCTTTACTCTACAGCAAATTTGCATGCAACAGTTTCATTGATTGTAGTGTTACTCAGGGTTTTTCTGAACCCAAACTCTTGGTAACTTTCTCGTTGTGAGGCGCTGTCAGAGAATAAATCAATGGGGACAGAGCACGTCAGTCTGAAACATGGTTGATATAAACTACACAAACAAGAATGCTTTCACTTTAAGCTTCTACTTTATTTAGTCTCAAGCACATACAAATGCAATAGGTTATAAAGCATCCCAAATCAATAGTTACCCCAAAGGTCTGGAGTGGTCAATGACAGCCTTCTGGTGTTCAGCCTTCCATCTGCTGCTGGGAACCTTAAGATGGAATCACAGTGGAGTCTGCTTGACTTCTTTCCCTTTTTTATGCTGAAAGCGTCACATTGCTTGTCAATCACCAATAACCACTGAGCAAACAGTTTGTTAAGAAGTTTCAAGCTGTTATACAGTTGTGTTTTTGCGGAGTCTGCAGTCTCATGGGCCCTGACAAACACACACCAGAAGTTAAATAAAGATAGACTTCCTGTCTTTCAATACCGCATACTTCAGCAGCTTAAAAGAAAGCCCAACAGAATGGTACAGGGTCATGCTCAATTTTTTTCACTCCTTCTCCCCTCTTGGCCTGCCTAGTTATGGTAAGGCTGCTACAAAGGCCTATGAGCTTAGCTGCTTTTGGCAATAAGTGTAACAATTGATATTCCAGTTATTGGCAGTGGCCTGGGCATTTTGCTGCAATCTCAATGTTTCCCCTAACAGTATGAGGGAGACCGAATGCTGTATTATATCGCACAATGGCCACATTTCTTCAAATAGGCCACACAACAACATAATAGCACACACAATAACTGCAAACTCATATAGCCCCCACTGCAGCACACTCCTCCTCCATTCACCACCTGCAGAAATCAACACTAATCTCCCAGGACAACCAGTGAAACTGTTGAATGCATATCAACTGACTTTACTAATTATACTTGTTCCTATAAGCATATTTGTTTCCCTTTTCTGTGCCTGAAACTCCTCTACCTCCACCCTTTTCCCTTATGTAAGGGGTGCCCATCTGCTTACTTAGAGCACAAAAGAATTGACTGTTGATTCATTGCCTTTTTAAAATACAGTTAAAATGAATGTTTTGGAATGCATATATAGTTATCACTTCAATCAGCTACCACTCTACTTAACACACAGCACTTTAATATGTTTATAGTGAAATCAAGTATAAGAATATTCAGCAAAATAAAATAAAATCATAACATTAATTCTAGAACCTAGACTTAGTTAACTAGATACTCTCATGTTTTGTAACGTAATGCTAACCAAAAATCTTTGCAGCACTTTGCTGGCTTGGCTGTGATCCTTCTTTTATGACAGCTTGCCTCATAGATGAAAGACTCAGTGTGTCTCTTTTCTCCCCGAGATATATCAGTTCCAGCCTGTGTCTTCTGTGTGTTTTCTAACTGAATTTATTGCCCACTGACTGATAGCAATCTGGCACTTCAAGCTTCCAGTGTGTGATCACCACTGTCTTTTCCACTGTCAGTGCAGCTTTTATTTTAACTCCTAGTTCACAGAAATCCCTGGGTGAATTGCTGGTATCTCACAAAGCATTTTAAAAATATCCCACAAGTCACTGGGCTAGATGGTGGTGCCTGGCACACTGAGATATCTCCCCATGGTACACATCTTCTGTTGACATAGCAACTTGTGGTGAGGATGCATAGCACTGATGCAAGCAGCCAAGTCTGCACATGCTTGAGCAAACAAAAGCCAGAAGCTGTTCACCGAAAAAACTTCAGACCAAACTTTGTAGTGTAAACTCAGCTTAAGAATAGAGAGACCAAGGATGATCGCATGGCTAATGGACAGGATAGGAAAGCAGGAGAACTGATGTCACAATTCAAGGCTGGCTGCACCTTTGATTCCTTAACATCTCGCTGAGGGCATCCCCTTCAGGTGATAGGCACTGAGCTTTAACCTCTGGGGCAGAATTCTGTGATTCACCTAGTCTTTCGACAGGGCCATAGGTGCTGATTCTGTGGGTGCTCCGGGGTTGGAAAAAAATGATGGGTGCTGAGCACCTGCTGATGGCTCCACCGATCAGCACCTTCCCCTCCCTCCAGCACCTCCTGCCTGCCACAGATCAGCTGTTCTGTGATGTGCAGAAAGCGCTGAGGGGGAGGGGGAGTAGCGAGGGTGGAGTGTGCTCAGGGAGAGGGGGCAGAATGGGATGGGAAGAGGCGGGGCAGGGGCAAGAAGAGGCAGGGCATGGGTGGGGCCTCGGGGGAAGGGGAGGAATGGGGGCAGGGCCCGGGGCAGAGCGGAGGGTTGAGCATTCCCCTTCCCCTCCCCACAGTAGAAAGTCAGCACCTCTGGACAGGGCCACAGGTGCAGCAACCCCTGTGTATCCACTGTTATTGTTTTGCAGGGCCAGCTGGATTTGGCTGCCCTGCAAAACTTCCCTTTGAGAGCTGTGACACAATGCATTGACATAAAAAAGCCTTGCCAAGCAACATATTACTAAGCTCAACAGAAGGAACGAAGTATAAATGAGAAGGGTTTAACACAGCCCAATAGTCTATATGCATTTGTCTTACCTAAAACTTAGGTAGGTTTAACTTTTCCATCCACCCCATTTCTAGGACTGGGGGGGCCAGTCTGTATACACTCCAGCAGTCCTTATGTCTTTCTCCCCTGTGCTTTCAGGAGTTGTCCAATTAGCAGTTCCAAAGCTCTTTGCCTCATAGTATGTCTACACTTAAACTTCTACAATGGCACAGCTGTACTGTTGCAGCACTTCAGTGTAGACACTCACTACAGTGATGGGAGGAGTTCTCCTATAAGTGTGGTTAATCCTCCTTATTAAGAAGTGGTAGCTAAGGGCATGTCTGCACTTACTGGGGATTGATGCTGTGGCAAACGATGCACCGGGGGTTGATTTAGTGGGTCTCATGAAGACCCACTAAATCGACAGCAGATTGCTCTTCCGTCGACTCTGGTACTCCACCGGAATGAGAAACATAAGGTAAGTCAATGGGAGAATGTTTCTCATCGACCCAGTGTGGTCTAGACACTGCAGTAAGTCGACTTAAGCTACATTGGCTCTAGCTACGTTATTCACATAGTTGGAGTTGAGTAACTTAGGTCAACTTACCCTCGCAGTGTAGACAAGGCCTATGCCAATGGAAGAATTCTTCCATCAACCTAGATCTGTGTACACCAGGGCTTAGGTTGGATTAACTACATCATTCAGTGGTGTGGATTTTTCATACCCTTGAGCACTGAAGCTGGGTTGTGTTAACTTTTTAGTGTAGATCCAGCCTCAGTTTCCCACCTGGATTTCCCCCTCCCCTGTGCAAAGCCAGTGCTGTTGAACCCAGCACAGTCAAAGGCAAACTTAAAAGGAATTGGCATCTGCATTGTGCTTTTAAGTACCAGTGAATGATAGTATCTGATGCATATTGTCTCTCTTCCTGGCCTGTGTGCAAGACAGCTCCCGATGGAATTAACCCTTGGTAATCACATAGCCAACAACACAATACATGAGTAAATGGAACATATAATATTCATAAATATTACAGGTGTCTTCCAGGTCTTTCACGTGAGTTTTATTTCTGACTTTTGCTAGGGTCTTCCTGTGTTGAGCAAGTCAATCTGTGCTTCAGTTTTCCTATCTATAAAATAGGGTAATAAACCTAATTAATTGTAGAGGGCATGTTGTGAGGTTTAGCCTATTAATATTTATTAAGTATTTTGTGATCCCCTGAAGGAAGATGCTCTTGATGTGCAAAGTATTGTTATTGTTTTATTAACGCATTTTTATATTAGTGTTCTCCCAGCTTTGTTAGAATGATGCCGAGACATCTCCTTCTGGCCAGCCATGCAATGGAGGGGAAAAAAGACTTATGTGCCCTCCCTGACCTTGCTGGGAAGAAGAAAATGAAATGTCTTTTTATAGGATAGACAATTTAAAGGGCTTAAAGATAGTTATTTCAAAAGAGAAAGTATTGTTGAAGTACAAGAATTTTTCACCTCTGAAGGCCTGAGTCATAGGTTTGTGGATAAAAATGAGTTTTGGAGCTTCATAATAATCTCCCTTTGTCCTCATAAAATGGAACACAACTCCCTAACCCACCTGATCATATGGTACAATTTGATATCATTGTCAGTCAGCACCAGGATTAGACTATCAGGAGCAGTGAAGGTCAAGACAGAGGTGCACTGGCAGCCACACACTTAGCATGGAATAATTGTGTCTTCCGTGAATACTATGGTAACTCTGTAAATGTGTTTGTTATATATATATATGAGAGAGAGACTGGATTTTCTGAGAAAAGATATTGTAGATGTTCAAACTGCAGTTTTTAGGGTATCAGTACACAGCCATTTTAAAAAATAATTGGGATTCCAAAAGACAGATATGACTTATCAGTGGAAGGTAATAACTTTTGGGTTATCGGCAGCTCTGAAAACATTTCCCATTCCGCTGAAGGCAGTAGTTTCTGTGCTCTGATTCTTAGGTATAAAGGATGTAAATATAACTGGATGACATGCTGATAGCAGCTCATTCAGAGGAGCTGTTACAGTATCAAGTACAGGCAATGAGTCATTTACTGACAATAGTAGCATTTATTATAAATGTGGAGAAATCTCTGTTAACTCTAGTGAGGCAATAGAATCTTTAGGATTCAAAATACATGTTCTGTGCAGTGCATATCTCTTGAGGGCTGAAAATGAAAATAGCAGAGATGTGGCAGCATGTGAAGGCAGCATTAGAACTGACCCAATAGAAATTAACAAATTTAGTTAGAGTTATTGAAATCTTCGCTTCCAACTTTAGCATTGGCTACAGTGTACTTCAGATACAAATATGCATGTTGAAAGAAAATGAGAAAAGTACTGAAAGAATGATCCGCAAAGACAGGTATATGTTCAGAGGTACTGAAACATCTGGTATGGCAGGGATTTATGCAATATTCTCAGACCCTCCTGCTATTGCTCTGCCTCCAGTGATGTTGAATACTGATGCATCCAATGAGTGTCTGCTTGAGAAAGGGAAATTGCCATTTGAAGAGAAGAAACTGAGTATAAAAATAATTTATTAACAATTTGGAAATGTCTCCTAAAATTCCAGATAACTCCTGGAAAACTCTTGTTTAACATTTGACAAACAACAAGGCTGGAGTGGCTCAATTAACAAAGAAGGGAAGAACCAAGTAACTTTGGATCTATCAATAAAGACCTTAAAATGAAGTATTTGGAAGGACATTATAGTATTATCAGTACATCCTCCAGGAAAGCAGATTTTGAATAGTTCTGTCGAGGAAGATCAATTTATGGGACAATGCATCTCTGAATCAGAGTTTCAAGATGAAACAGGAAGAACTGGAAACAGAATTCTTTGTGGACAAGGAATCAAACTGAATGCATTTGTGACCAGTCTTTACAGCCAGGAGGTGTTTGGGGAGCTACACAGATGATGACCAGAGGGCTGGGACAGTTGTTTTTTTAATCTCTGGTGAGTAGGTCTTCACTTAAAACTCTGCACCGGTGCATCTGCATTGATGTAGCTGTGTTACTGAAGTGCTTAAATGAAGATGTTCCCATACCAACTGGACAGATTGTCTTGTCAGCATAGTTAATCTGCCTCCACAAGAGGCGGTAGCTATGTTGACAGGAGAAGCTCTCCTGCAGCCATAGCGCTGTCTACACCAGTGGCTAGGTCAGTATAACTACGTTGCTCAGGGGGGTTTGGATTTTTCATGCCCCTGAGCAATGTAGTTACATATCAGTACAAATCTGTAGTATAGACCTGGACTCTGTCTCCATTTCCATGTGTTCTTAATGGTATTCAAAACGTAGTGGAAGACAGAGTTTATAATCTTAGAGCAAAAGATTGGCTTTATTTATACTGAGTTCTACAGGAAGTGTGGCTGTTTGGAGCTGTAAAGTTCGATTTCCAAGATTTGGGATGACAGAAATTACAGCCAAAACTTTTACTCTAAATATAGGCAACTAAATCTGTATATAGGCACTTAAGTGGAGGTGGCCAGTTTTCAGAGGTGTTGAGCACTTGCAGCTCAACTTGAAGTCAGAGGGAGCTGCAGGTACTCAGTACCCAGAAAAATCAGGACATTTCTGTTTAGAGGCCTAATTTTAAGCACTTCCATTTGAAAACGTTGGCCATAATGCAATGTATAGGGGCGCTTCTCATTTTCCATGTATTTTAGGAGTAAAAATTCCAACCATATTGCTTTTTGGTTCTGCTTTGACTCGGAGAAACAAAGGTGAAAGAATACAAATGAGATTCAGTGAAGCTGGCAAATATCCTGTGAAATAAAAAGGATTCAAGAGAAGTAGTTTTTAAAAAGTGTCAAATGTCTAATAGAAATAATGTTAAATGTTGGCAGCAGTTGGTATTACTAGGCACAGGTGCTGGGAGGGAGGGGGAGGAGTTGATCGGTGGAGACCACCAGCAGACAGGAGGTGCAGGTGGGGGAGGAAAGATGGGGAGTTGGTTGCTGATGGGTGCTAAGCACCCACTAATTTTTTTCGGAGTCTAAATGGAGTCAGCACTTATGTTATTAGGGGAAAATCAGCATGATTTTTTTACAGGGGTGAGTAAGCCTAGAGCTCTGACAAGGGCTCACAGAAAAGTTAGAATCTTCCATTGTTTGCCAGACTTTTGAGAGCTTGTTATGAAAGAAAATACAATTAATCAAAACAAAATTACCTAGGGTTCTAAACTGTAAAGAATTATTCATCTTACTAAATGGGTCATTTATAAGCAATATCCAGCCTCTTCATTAAAAGTCATTGTCTAGAGCGGCTCAACACCATGAGTGCCTACCTCAGGGCAGACTGTCAAAATTAGGGCAGACACCCCAGACTGGTAGTGTGGTCCATAATTAGATTTCACCAGGCCAGTAAAAAATGTGAACTCCTGGATTACTATAATAGTCTTACCATGGAGTCACGAACAATCCCCTTAGACTTTCCAGTCCATCTTTCCACTGGCATTAGTGATAAATGATAATTTACACACAAAAAAATCACAAAATATTCAGGTTGCTCCCAAGATACCAGTCACTTACCCCAGATCAATTGATACTCTAAATCTTACACCAAAGACAACACCTGTAGCCAGTCCTGTAATAAACTATCTAAAGATTTTAACTAGGAAAAATGAATAAGAGTTTTTTAACGGTTAAAGCAAACAAACATATACTACTCCTGGGGGAATTCTGCACCACTGTGCATGTGCATAATTAATGAGCCATGCATATTTTTAATTTTTTGTGCAGAAAAAAGCTTCTGCTGGAAAGTTGCCACAGTTCCACCTTTTTAGAGGGTGCTATAGTACTAAAACAGATCCACCTCAGCAGAAAATAACTTCAGCTGGAAGTGGTATTCACCCACGAAAGTGTATGCTCCAATACATCTGTTAGTCTGGCACAGGACTCTTTGTTGCATTTTTCAGCTGGAAAGTTGCTGTAGTTCCACCTTTTGCCCACCGGAGGCGCTGAGGTGATAGGACAGAGCAGCAGCTCCTGGCCAGCTAGGGAAGAGAAAGAACCTGCTGTCATAAACAGATAGCTAAGGGTTAATGTCTCTTTCACCTGGAAAGAAGTAATCTGAAACAACTGACCAGAGGACCAATCAGGAAACAAGACTTTTTCAAATCTGGGTGGAGGGAAGTTTGTGTGTGAGTCCTTTGTTCTGGTCTTCTGCCTGTCTCTCTCTTGGCTATGGGAGGATTTCTGTCTCTTGCTTTCTAATCTTCTGTTTCCCAGTTGTAAGTACAAAAGATCAGATAGTGATTTATATGGTTTTTTTGTATTTTACATGTGTGTAGTTGCTGGAGTGTTTTGAATTGTATTCTTTTTGAATAAGGCTGTTTATTCATATTTCTTTTAAGCAATTGACCCTGTATTTGTCACCTTAATACAGAGAGACCATTTTTATGTATTTTTTTTTCTTTTTACATAAAGCTTTCTCTTTAAGACCTGTTGGAGTTTTTCTTTAGTGGGGAACTCCAGGGAATTGAGTCTGTGCTCACCAGGGAATTGGTGGGAGGAAGAAGTCAGGGGGAAATCTGTGTGTGTTAGATTTACTAGCCTGACTTTGCATACCCTCTGGGTGAAGAGGGAAGTAATTCTGTTTTCCAGGACTGGGAATGGAGAGGGTGGAGTCCCCCTGTTTAGATTCACGGAGCTTGCTTCTGTGTCTCTCTCCAGGAACCTAGGGAGGGAACACCTGGAAGGGAGAAAGGGGGGGGGAAATGGTTTATTCCCCTTTGTTATAAGACTCAAGGAATTTGGGTCTTGGTGTCCCCAGGGAAGGTTGTTGGGGGGACCAGAGTGCCCCAAAACACTCTAAATTTTTGGGTGGTGGCAGCTTTACCAGGTCCAAGCTGGTAACTAAGCTTGGAGGTTTTCATGCTAACCGCCATATTTTGGACGCTAAGGTCCAAATCTGGGACTAGGTTATGACACCTGCCTTCTTCACAGTGCCTGTTGGGTCAGGTCAGGAGACAGGGGCTATGGGGAGACAAACAGCATGAGACTATTGGGGGGGGGTCAGACAGGGGCTCATAAGGGTTAGTGGGGGAGGAAGCACATACTGGGGCAGGGTCTGAATGAGAGTGGAGGTGCAGGGCCACTCGAGGAGGAAGGTGCAAGGCCAGATAGGGACAGGGAGTGGCTGAGTGGGGGCACAGAGACACATGGGGGCCGGGGAGGGGGTGCAGAGCCACATGGGGATGGAGGGAGTGGGTATCTGAGTGGGAGTGGAGGGAGACATGTGGATGGGGCTGATGTGCCTGACTGAATGGGAAAGGCTAGGGCTCAGCCCCCTCCTTTCCCCCCAAAAGACCCTGTTCCATAATTTTCCCACATATACTCAATAACCCTCCAAGTTCACACCCAGGATCCTTCCCAGCAATTACTTCCCTCTCCTGTAGGTCCTCCGTTACATCTGGCACCCCCAAACCTTTGCACTGCTTCTGAGGGGTGTGGGAAATACAGTTCTGTATTAATATGCCTAGTAAGGAATCTATTTGTCAAAAAACTTTTCCTGACTCTTTTTCGTTGTCTGTATTGTTACAGATATACTTACTGACAGGTATTTTGAAATAAATGACCAAATAAATCAAAAATGGTTTGATTATATTGTGTTATTTTGACAAATAAAATATGCAGAATGTTGCAGAATTTGAAAATATTGTGCACAGAACTTTTAATTTTTTGTTGCTGAATTTTTTAATTTTTGGCACAGAATTCCCCCAGGAGTAATATCAGGGCCAGTGCAACCATTTAGGCGGACTAGGCGGTTGCCTAGGGCGCTGAGATTTGGAGGTGCCAAAAAGCGCCCCCCAATTTATTTTATATGGTTGAGCAG
Source organism: Gopherus flavomarginatus (assembly GCF_025201925.1). Taxonomy (NCBI): domain Eukaryota; kingdom Metazoa; phylum Chordata; order Testudines; family Testudinidae; genus Gopherus; species Gopherus flavomarginatus. The sequence goes on along the minus strand of NC_066620.1, from coordinate 169,563,930 downwards.
CTGCTGCTGCTGGGACAGAGAGGGAGTCTGAGCTGCCGGCAGCAGCCGGCAGCCCACGGTGTCCCCTGGGTCAGGGCGCCGCCGCGGCAGCCGGCAGCCCAGGGTGTCCCCTGGGTCAGGGCGCCGCCGTGGCAGCCGGCAGCCCAGGGTGTCCCCTGGGTCAAGGCGCCGCCGGAGGGGGCGGCAGGCAGCTTCCGTGGAGCTGCCGCAGTCGTGCCTACGGACGGTCGCTGCTCGTGTGGCTCCGGTGGACCGCCCGCAGGCACCACTGCAGCAGCTCCACCGGAGCCGCGGAGCACCGGACCCTCCACAGGCACCACTGCGGCAGCTCCACCGGAGCCGCGGGACCAGCGGGCGGGGCAGCGAAATTGCCATCCGCCTAGGGCGCTCAAAACCCTAGCGCCGGTCCTGAGTAATATACGCATGAATGAGTTACCATCTAAATACTAAAAGTGACAGTTGTAGTGATCCATGTATTCCAAGGAGGCAGCCCCTGGGGATCTCTGGCTTCAGTTTAGAGTCGCTGGCCTTTCAGAGTTCAAACAACTAAAAAGATACAGTTTCTTCTTGTCAGGGATTTTTACTCCCTTCCCCCAGAGTTCAAGATGATGGGATGAATTCACATGCATGTCTCCTCTTCCTGTGTTTAGAGGAGAGCCATGAACAGTGTATTTTGTCCTCTGATGTTCCACAATAGTTTGCCTGGTGTCTATAGCCCTTCTTTTGTTGGTCAGAAGATAACACATTCTGTGGCAAACTTGGTAATGTGTCTCTCCTGACTCTGGGGATTTGCAGTTTCAGAGCAAACACTTTTACAGTTATAGAACAAACAGTTAAATATTCCTTTATAACATGGATGTAGCGAGGTGGTCACCCCACTCTGTCCCTGAAGGGATAAAAGCAGCCTTGGAGAGGGCTCCAGCTGGGAAAAGGCAGGCTTATGGGGAAAGCAGCCACAGCTGTGGCCAGCTTAATCAGGGTCCAGCTGGCCCTTATAAGAGGGCTGTGGGCCAGAAGCTAACACACACTGTCTTGCTAGTTTCCTGAGAGAGAAGGACCTGGCTGCCTGGGAGCTGAGAAGGGTACCTGAGGTGGAGCAGTGCTGGGGAAGGGCAGAGGGAGCTGGGGAGCTCCAGCCTAATAAAACCCCAGGCTGCAGGCCTTGCTGAAAAGGCCAAAAAGGTACTGGGGCTGCAGAGGGGCAGCCCAGAGATAGGCAAAGGCAGCAGGTACTAACCCCACTTGCTGATGAGTGGTTTATAGACTGCAGTCCACGCAGTGAGTTGGGGCTGGAGGGTGACTGGCAGTAGCCCCTGAGGCAAGGTGGAGATAGAGGGTTGGGGGTTCCCCTGGGTGGGGAGACCCAGATTGTGGGTTGCTGTTAGGGGTAGAACCATGACGTAGAGGGGCACTGGGGTCTGGGAGGGACACGGGGAGCCAGCAGCAGGCGAGACACCGGCCTGCAGAGGGTGCTCTGGGCTGGAAGAGCTAATTCTCAGGGTGACCAGCAGGAGGCACTGTGCTGGTGAGTCTTTGCCCTGCCACAATGGGATATTAATATTCTAAGTGAAATTAATGCATGCAGCAACATATAAACATTTCATCGAGTCTATACACTAAATACAGTCTTATAAGACTAACATGTATTTTGAGCAAAACTAACATACAGGTGACCTGGTATGGTCTCCAGCTATGAGGTTATCAGTTCTTAGCTAATGCCTGCAGCCTGGCAAGACCTGGCATGTGGCTTGCCAACATCACAGTCCTATTTTAATTCTCACGCGAAACTACAGGAAAATGTTCATATCAATTTGGAAGCTCCCTAGTGAAAACTAATGTCATTTGGGACCTTTAATCATGCAAATGAAATAATTGCACTGATATAGCTCTCATAGGCAGTTATGGCTCTTACTAAGAGGGTAATTTACTTCCTTTCTTTGTAGAAACTTAACATTGTCAATCATGAAACATTTGGCTACCCAACAGTTTTGATTCTCTTTTGAATCTCAAAAGGCTTGATAGGAAATACATAATTTGAGGAAAAAGAACAGGAGTACTTAGTCTCTAGGGTGCCACAACAAATTTATTTGAGCATAAGCTTTTGTGGGCTACAGCCCACTTCATCAGATGTATAGAATGGAACATATAGTAAGAATATATAACACACGCACACACACAGAATGTGAAAAGGTGGAAGTAGCCATACCAACTCTAAGAGGCTAATTAAGATGAGGTATTGTCAGCAGGAGGGGAAAAAATGTTTTGTAGTGATAACCAAGAAGGCCTATTTTAGACAGTTCACAAGAAGGTGTGAAGATACTTAACATGGGGAAATAGATTCAATATGTGTAATGACCCAGTCACTCCCAGTCTCTATTCAAACCCAAATTAATGGTATCTAGTTTACATATTAATTCAAGCTCAGCAGTTTCTTGTTGGAGTCTGTTTCTGAAGCTTTTCTGTTGCAAAATTGCCACCTTCAAGTCTGTTACTGAGTGACCAGAGAGGTTGATGTATTCTCCCACTGGTTTTTGAATGTTATGATTCCTGATGTCAGATTTGTGTCAATTTAGTCTTTTGTGTAGAGACTGGCCAAACCGGACAATATACATGGCAGAGGGGCATTGCTGGCAATTGAAATGTGATAGACCAGAAATGCCCAACCTCATTACACAGGAGGGCCACATAAACCTGAGCACAAACTTTTGTATGCCAAACAGATTCGACATATTTTAATAAGACTTAAAGTTGCCTGTATTGATTTATATTTTAAGTCCAGCTTGTTTTGTACATATTTAGATAGAAACAACTTATGTACAGTATTGTCTGTGTACACGCTTGTGTAAACTAAAGTGATATAAACATGGTAAAAAAACCCAAAGGAATTGGTCATTAGTATATTGTATTGAATCAGGCTGAGGGCCTTATGAAATGCTCTGGTGGGCTGTGTATTTGAGGAAAACATTAATGTGTTATACCACATTTAGTCGAAGTCTTGCATTATACAGCTTAGGACAGAGGTGGGCAAACTATGGCAAGCGGGCCACATTTGGCCTGCGAGACCCTTTTGCCTGGCCCCTGAGCTCCTGGCCTCAGAGGCGAGCCCCTGGCCCCTCCTCTGCTGTTCCCCCTTCCCCACAGCCTCAGCATAACCCACCCTTGGTGCAAAGCTCTGGGTGGTGAGCTTCTGGGGCAGCGCAGCTGCAGAGCCCAGCCTGACCCAGTGCTCTGTGCTGCACAGTCGTGTGGCTGGCTCCCACAGGCCAGCATGGCTGTAGCGTCGCCAGCTACCAGTGCTCCAGGCAGCATGGTAAGGGGGGCAGAGAGCAGGGGGTGTTGGATAGAGGACAGGGGAGTTCGGGGTGGTGGTTGTTACCTGAAATTGAGCCAGCTAGTAAGCTTAGGGAGGACTAATGACTCACAAGTTTGCCAGAAAGCAGCATGTTTATTATACTGATAGCTAAGCTCAAAGGAAGGGGTGGGGGTGTCACACTCCCTCACACTCGCATACTCACGCTCCCAGGACAGGCACGGCACTGGAGATGTTAGGATCCTTGAAGGTAAGTGTCCCAGCGCAGTGATGGATGGTGTGATGAAGGTAAGTCTTCCCGAGTCACAATGAAATGCGACATGGCAAACCATTGGCCAGGAGGTCTGGGCGAAGGGCCTTCATGGGAGGTACAAGCTTGTGAATGCCCCCATGAGCACATGGCCCCTTCCCCTTTTAAGGACCTCATGGCCTGTGACTAGAGATGACTTGGTCGCAGCTCGTTGGCCAGGCAGTATCCATGCACTGGATGTGTGAGTGTTGCCTAATCAGAGTGCCAGACACCTTGTCTACCTGGAAGCTCTTCTGATCTTCCAGCTGCTCAAGCAGCCCATTCATCCCACAAGCATTCCAAGAGGAAGTGGGAGGGGGAAGCCACTTCACAGGTATTCAAAGAGGGAGAGGAGACAAAAGAGTGTGTGTGTGTGTGTGGGGGGAGTATAACAGACCTTTTGAGCATACAGGTTATACATAGCATACAGATGACTGCTGCTCTTACAACAGTGGACAGGGGATGGGGGTGTGGATAGGGGGCGGGGCAGTCAGAGGGTGGGGAACAGGAGGGTTGGATGGGTGCAGAGGTCTCCAGGGGGCAGTCAGGAAGGAGAGGGGGGGATTGGATGGGATGGTGGGGGGCAGTTGGGCAGGGGTTCTGGTGGCAGTCAGGGGACAGGGAATGGGGAGTTGGATAGGGCAGGAGTCCCGGGGGGCCATCGGGGCAAGAAGCGGAGGAAGCAGGGGTCGGATAGGGGGCAGGGCCAGGCCACGCCTGGCTGTTTGGGGTGGCACAGCCTCCCATAACTGGCCCTCCATACAATTTTGGAAACCCGATGCGGCCCTTAGGTCAAAAACATATCCCTGGCTTAGGATATGTTGCAGGATTTTTGTTTTGTTTTTTTACACAAAATTTCACCTTCAGATTTATTCAGTATAAAATGCCATTTGGTATAGCATAATCTTCTATTCAAAATTCAAAGGTTAACAGTATGTTTGCTGAGCTCCATAACTTCTAAAAGATTTGTGGGCATGTAGTCTAAATTTGGGGGAATTATTCACTGTTCGGATTTGTACCTGATTTATTTTATTCAACTTACCTATGGATACGTTGATTCTTGGGCTGAAAATATAACAATTTGGAAATATCAAAACAGTTGAATATTAATAATTGACATTACACTCCATATTCTTTATGAAAATATGCTTGTAATATGGATATGACATAACTGAGATACTTTATGCAAGATGGGTCTTGTAAGGTATCTTTGGAAAGGTTATGATTTACTGAATGTGACTATCCAATCTGTATGCATGTATCATTTCTGTATCTAAAGCTAGCAATATGGACTATGTAACAATTACAACTGGGTGTGTATTGGGAAGACACGGACCAGATGACAGGCCATCAAATTTGATGGACCATCACAAAGGAACAATGAGACCATGAAGATACTAATCTCTCTCCCTCTTGGGAGGCATCTGGGGATGTAACTGTGACACTGCTAGGTCAGTGGTCTTGTCACCTGATGCTAAACATTATCTGGGACTTCTTGTAACTTTCCACTGAAAGGGAAGGAAGGTCAAATTTGGGAAATAAAGGATTCCTGCCTTATGTAAATCCTATTTAAGGGTGGGGAGGAAGGTAAATGGGATTCCTCCTCTCCATTGACTGTCTGCCCAAGAAGAGAGACTGATAAAGATACCTGAAGTGAAGGCAAAGCAGGGGAGTCCAGATTGAGACAGGGGTCCAGTCTGAAAAGAAATATAACTGGAACTTTAAACCACAGAAACTTTGCAACCTGCCTTAAATAACATTTAGGGTAAGAAATTACATTTTGTAACCAGATTCTTAAGTATATTGAGCTTAGCTTGCATATTTTATTTGCTCAGTAATCTGCTTTGTTCTGTCTATCTCTTATATTAACTTAAGTTTATTAACTACAAAAATTAATTTTATTTCTTGTTTGTAATATAACCCAGTTTGTACAATTCATAACTAGGGGAGGAAGGGGTAAGAGGCTGTGAATACTTTATTCCACTCTGAGGGAGGAGGAGGATTTCATAATGTACCTTTGTGTCTGCACTCCAAGGGAGATGGACACTTGAGTGCTGGAGCAAGTCCCTTAAGCTGAGTCTTCCCAGGCATGGATCTCAGTGTCTCTTTTGTTCTGCAGATGGGTGTGGCCCTGCTTGTGTGTGTGCTGGAGGAGGCTTAACAGCTTGGCTCAGCAAGACAAGTAAGAGGGGTGCCAGACTGACAGAACAGGCAGGCTCAGTGGTATCTCAGCACATCAGGTGGCACCTTAAGGGGAGCAACCCCTCACACTGATATTGTTAGTTAAAAGAGAATTGTAAGCCATTCTTGGTGCAATGACTAGTCTATATTAGATTCTATGGAAATACCACTTCCTGTCTCAGAGACTCTGAATTTACAGCATCTGTTATCTATCAGCACACTCTCCATACATTAATGACTTAAGCCCCACAATGACCCATGAGAGAGATGAAGAACGTGAAGTACTGACTTCCCCAATATCTCAGGATGTCTTTGATAGAGCCAGGAATAGAAACCACATATCCTACTTTCCCATCCTCTCCCTCTTATTACCATGTGTGAAAGTAGAATGAATTATATTGTAGAAGTAGAATGAATTAAAGAAATGCTGTGTGTTCCTTAAAGCAGGAATGAGGAATGTTGAGATAAAGTTGACAGGAAAAGAAACATTAAGGTATTGAACAATGGGTCCACATAAGCTGATGGTGGGACATTAACAGGAGATCGTAAGAGTTAATAAGGAAATAAGATGTGTATCTAGCCCCAGGTAAACTTATCAGTTCTGCTCCCTTTGTCATCTTGTTAAGTTTATGCCCTTTTTATCTGTATAAATAAGATAGTTTGGGCCTCGCATGGCACTCACATTATCTGGGTGTATTAGCAGAGCACTTTGCTAATAAAACAGAGTGGTCTGATAAATTGTGAGTCCTGAGTCTGGCTTTGACACATGCACGTTTGACTTATGTAAAAAAAACTGATATTTTGTACTATTTTATTTGAGATTCTGCATATCTTGCTCTATCAAACTCTTAAACTGAATAAAAATAGAGATTGGAATGTGGACCACATGACAACCATTAAGCACATATGCCAGTGGCAGAGTCATGAAATTGTGTGTCTAGTTTTTACAGAAACATTACTGGACCTCTTCCTTCCACCCTGGCTGAGCTGGAGCAAAAGAATCCAGTCAGTGACAGGCAGTGTTAGGACTTTGGATTTTCTGTTCCTCAGTAAGAGAAACTATCTACAGACATGTGTCATCTTTTCACTAGTATAAAACTTCAGGAAGTTATGCACAAAGGTGTGGCTGAGTCCTCCAAATTGATTTAGACTGATTTGCAGACATTTTTTTTTACATAAGTAAAAATACAAAAACTGGTCTATTTCAAGGAACTGAATTCTACTTTTTCCCCCTTAGCACTACTCAAACAGATTCAGTTGTGATGGGTTGGATCACAGAAACTACCTCAAGACTGTCACTAGATGTGCTGAGATACCACTGAGAACAAACCCCCCTGCCAGAAAAGGCTTTCCTCCACTCCCGTCTTGCTGAGCTAGACACACCAGTCTGCTCCAGCACAGACCAAGAGGTTGAGCCATGTTCACAGAAAACTAAGATCCACTTAGCCCAAGTGCTTCTCAATTAACAATTTTCCCATCACCCAGTATTCAGTCTTTCTGGGAGCCTAAACCCTGAATACATCCGTTTTACTCTGTATAAAGCTTATAGAGGGTAAACTTATAAACTGTCTGCCCTCTATAACACTGATAGAGAGATGCACAGCTGTTTGCTCCCCCAGGTATTAGTCACTAACTCTGGGTTCAATAATAAACAAAAGTGATTTTATTAAGTATAACAAGTAGGATTTAAGTGGTTCCAAGTAATAATAGGCAGAACAAAGTAAGTAACCAAGCAAAACAAAACATGTAAGTCTAAGCCTAATACATGAAGAAACTGGTTACAGATGAAATCTCACTCCCATAGATGTTCCGGTAAGCTTCTTTCACAGACTGGACTCCTTCCTAGTCTGAGTCCAGCCATCACTCTCACCCCCATAATTACTGTCCTTTGTTCCAGTTTCTTTCAGGCATCTCTTTGGGGTGGAGAGGCCATCTCTTGAGCCAATTAAGCCAAAATGGATGGGTTTCTGGACCATTTTGTATTCTCTCTTGTGGCTGAAATCCTTTTGTTGTTCTGTGCAAAGTCACAGCAACAAGATGGAGTTTGTAGCCCCCTGGGAGGGATAGCTCAGTGGTTTGAGCATTGGCCTGCTAAATCCAGGGTTGAGTTCAATCCTTGAGGGGGCCATTTAGGGATTTGGGGATTGGTCCTGCTTTGAGCGGGGGTTGGACTAGATGATCTCTTGAGGTCCCTTCCAACCCTAATAATCTATGATTCTAAGTCACATGTCCATGAATGATTCAGCTGTTTGCAAGTTGATCCCATTGTTTACATGTTAGTTTGAACATTCCCAGGAAAGCTCAGATGTGGATTGGCATCTCCAAAAGTCCATTGTCAGTTAAGTGTTTCTTGATTGGGCACTTTCCAAGAATAGTCCTTTCTCAAGAAATTGAACAAATGCTTCTCCTAAGGCTATTTAGAATCAAACACATTGAGATACAAGTACATAGCCAATATTCATAACTTCAAATACAAAAATGACACAGACAGCATAATCATAAACAAATTACAACCTTTCTATAGACACCTTAGTGGACGTCCTTTGTACAAGATTTGTGCAACTACAGGACCTTGATTGCAACAATGATCTATATGGTCACAGTTCATGTCAATAACGTCACATCAATACAGTCAGATGGAAAATATTATACTAAAACAGGGGTCAGCAACCTTTCAGAAGTGGTGTGCCAAGTCTTCATTTACTCATTCTAATTTAAGGTTTTGCGTGCCAGTAATACATTTTAACATTTTTAGAAGGTCTCTTTCAATAAGTCTATAATATATAACTAAACTATGGATGTATGTAGAGTAAATAAGCTTTTTAAAATGTTTTAAGAAGTTTCATTTAAAATTAAATTAAAATGTAGAGCCCTCCAGACTGGTGGCCAGGACCTGGGCAGTGAGAATGCCACTGAAAATCAGCTCTATCCAAGACCAATGCAGGTTCAAGTAAGGATTTGATTGAGAGAGGAAAATCAAAACAAAAACAGATTGTAATTCAAAACCAAGTGGTTGTTTATTAATGGGGAATGAGTTGCAACTTGGGCTGGGGAGGAGCACTTTTACTAATTAACAATACTATCAGAACAAGAATAGACACACAGATTGAAACAGTCTATTTACATTCAACAACAAGAAACCAAACAGTCTATAATCAACTGCTCACTAAAAACCAGAGCAGATACACAAAACAAGTAAACTGTACACACATTAATTGAATACTATAAAAATACACCAACTAACCACAGTAGCAATTAATACAACAATTTGACTCTCATATACTATATACACAACTTGGTACCAAGTAAGGGAAGGGAAAAAGGGAAGAAGTTAAACAGAGTATCTACAGAAATTAAAATGCACATACCACACTCCAGGCACAGCTGACCAGCAGTACAGACACCGAGGACATGGCGAATTGGGGAGGGGAAGTAATCCAAAGAACCAAAATGATACGACATGAGCCGGCTAAATCCAGAGGAGACCCTGGCTGGAAGGGTGATCAGGCCTTCCAGCTAACCCGCGAATACTCCTGCAGATTTTGGCGCGAGATACAGTTTTATTTGGACACTTCTACTCGTGTCAGCGTCTGATTAGTCCCCCGCTCCTTCACTGACCAGGTTCTGAGCTGATGCCCTCTACGTCAATAGGAGCTGCACCCGGCACACTACTTTTGCACACAGCCCTATGCTTTTGCACACAGCACCAACTTGACCTTTTGATCGACAGAAGGTTCGAGAACAGGCACACTGGTATTTTTGCACACGGCACTAGCCTGACCCTTAGGTGACCAGGGAAAAGAGCGGGAATAGGCACAGGACACTACGGTGTTGCACACGGTACCAATTTGACCTCTTGACCAACAATTGGCCAAAAAGACGCCATGTTTGAGCATAGGCTTTAGGGCTGCGACAAGCTTGTGTGCCACCTTTGGCATGCGTGCCATAGGTTGCCTACCACTGTGCTAAAACAAACACTTGGTGCAGGACAAGTTGCATGTGTCTTTATAATAATTACCAAAAAGCTTTCAAGTAGGGTACTGCCCCATCCACGGTAAGGGTAGAGCAGCAACTGAAGCACATTAGAGCCTTTTGCAATTATTTACATGCAATTACATTTATTCTCATTTATTGACTAAAATTTAAAAACTTTTGGCAAATGAGACAGAATGTTCTTACAGTGGGCAAAATAATTAAAATTTTTCCCAAGGGTTCCTAATCCAGACCTTAGGGCGAGTCGAACACAGATTTAGAGGTAACAGTCTCATTGAGGTCTCCTCCACACTGATAACCTGCTATGTATGCAGTCACCCCCTTACACCTCCTGTTTGCAGACCACACTTCTGTATCCTCCTGCTAAAACTACTGCTTGCTCCGTCAGCAACAGGAGGCTCCCCGTCCAGCTTTCAGTCCCAGTTCTCAGGCTGCTTGCAACCCAGTCTTCCCTCTGTACCCAGCTTTCAAGCTGCTGCCTCTAGCCTGCTGCTCCTCACCTGCAGACTTTGGCTCTCTCCTGTTCAGGGTCTCTCTAACCATAATATGTTATCCTTTTCTCTGTACTCGGGGGATTATGGAGCCCTCTCCTGTCTGGATGTTAAACTAGGTAACACAATGCTGTTCACTGATTCCACTGACTGGATTCTATCCCTCCTGCTTAGCTGTGGTGGAAGGAAGATGTACAGTAATGACTGAGATAAGTAGCTTCATTCCAATATGTTACATTCCAGCTCAGGTAAAGGGCAGCATGTAGCTTGACTCTGAATCACAATTTGGTTTTTGCTCCCTCTTGTTGCAGAGGGAAATGATCTGCCCCAGCATTTTTTTGTTTCTTCTTCTGTTCTGGCTCCAGTGTGTGGTCTGGAACACTGGAGGTTAGAACCTAGGCTGCACTACCCACTCACCTGCAACGGAGACAATAGCAGTCTGGCAGCAGCTGGTCTGTGCCACAGGCCGGCAGCCTCCACTGATGGGAGTAGCTCATGATGGAGCATAAGAGTGTTCCTTTCTCTCCTGCATCATGGATGGGTGCATAAGGTCATGATCGATCCCATACTGAATTTAGTGCTTATAAAGAGTTCCAGAAGAAGTGTTGGAGAATGAAACCTTCTATTTATCTGCAGAACTAATGTATTACAAACATTAGCAGTGCCCGTTTGCACACAAGTGATTCAACCATGTCCCAAAGAAACCTAATTTGAACTGAGTGGGTAATTTATTCTCCATGCTTTTTCAGTCTTCTACTTTTCTGTGGAAGCTATCAATAAAGGCACTAATTCAGTGGTTCTCAAACTTTTGTACTGGTGACCCCTTTTACATAGCAAGCCTCTGAGTGTGATCCCACTCTCCTTATAAATAAAACACTTTTTTGTATATTTAACACCATTCTAAATGCTGGAGGCAAAGTGGGGTTTGGAGTGGAGGCTGGCAGCTCGCAACCCCTTATGTAATAACCTTGTGATCCCCTGACGGGTCCCAACCCCCAGTTTGAGAACACCTGCACTAATTATTGCCAGTTATGATGTGCTCTCCTATCCGAAAGAGCAACTGAATTAAACTCCACCAACTCTTTTCCAACACAGCATTCAGCAGTTACCAGATAGTTTCAATCTTGGTCACACTTGAAGACAAAGCCTTGTGTTAAGGCATTCCTGTCCCTCTATAGTGGGGATGGTGATGAAATTACTTCCTAGAGTTTGTCCCCCCCCTGCAGTCACTGCTTCCAGGATGTGCATGATGTGCATATTGTACAACTCAAGATAGCTAGACAGTCTTGTATCTCTACAAGAGTGAAAATGCAGATCCTGGGAAGTGTTAAGAAAATAATGTAATCAAGATTTGTTGATTATCTGTGATTTTATCAAAGTGTGATATAGCCATAATTTTGTCAAACCATTTATTAACTCACCTGTTATCAGTCCCCTGAGAGCCATCCATTATTTCAGTTGTACCCATTCATGGATCCGTAATGAGAAATAAAGAACAAAAGCAGCCCATAGAGGCATAACACATGGCCTCCCCAGCCCTATCCCTGTAACTGTTAGTTCAGAACAAGAATGGCAGGTTTTTATTGCAGGTGAACTCAATCAACAAACAATTTCTTGTTTACCAAGTAAAGTACAAACACATTTTGTGGATGCGTGCACTTAAATATCAGAACAATGTATGTGAATAATGCATGTAATTTAAGTAGGTCTTTTGAACTCCTCACTAGTTACCAGCATGTCTCTTGGTAGTGCACAAACTGGGCACTGTTTAGCTGAGTACCCACTGAGAACATTCACATATAATACTTCATATTGTGTGTGTAAACTGACATAACAAGTAGAGAGGAAGAGACCTTTTTCATTTTCCCAGAATAAATGAATGCACGTTCTACGGAACTCAGCAGGTTTTGTTTTGGTTTTTTTGTGACATTTCTCTTGTCTATCAAGTGAACCATATTCATTTTCACTTGAACTAGAACTTATAAAAGTTTGTTGCTTTCTCCAGTTTAAACATAACTGAAGGTCCCACATTATCTAGTCTGAGCTTCTTGGTTCATAGGAACATTTAAAATTTTAATAGAAAATTATATAAACAAGAAACAATTCAACAGATATTAATTTCAGCTGAATCATTGCCAATGTACTCCAAGCTTAGGAAGTTTTATAAAACTAATTTATTTGGGTCTTAAAGTTCCATATTGTAACAGTTGAAATATTGCCACAATAAGCACAGGGTCATTAATTTTACTGTAGTAGTAATGTATTTTAGTAATTTGTTTTCTGGCATGTTTGATTTAGTGTTTTAATTAGGAATAGCTAAAGTTTCTCCATTGACTTCTTTAGTATTCTTTGCAAAAACACCCCCCAGTATTAATGCAAAATTAGGGTTGACGATATAACTGCATGAAAGACAGACATTCAAAGATATTCTTCCCACAGCAACTGTAACTGTGCCTATGTAGTTATGTCTCTAAGGCCTGGTCTACACTATGCATTTATACTGAATTTAGCAGTGTTAAACCGAATTAATACTGCACCCGTCCACACAACGAAGCCCTTTATATCGATACAAGGGCTCTTAAAACCGATATCTGTACTCCTCCCCAACGAGGGGAATAGCACTGAAATCGGTATTGCTATGTCGGATTAGGGTTAGTGTGGCTGCAATTCAACGGTATTGGCCTCCGGGTGCTATCCCACAGTGCACCATTGTGACTGCTCTGGACAGCAATCTGAACTCGGATGTACTGGCCAGGTAGATGGAACAGCCCTGCGAACTTTTGAATATAATTTCCTGTTTGCCTAGCGTGGAGAGCTCATCAGCACAGGTAACCATGCAGCTGAGAATCAGGAAAGAGCTCCAGCATGGACCGTACTGGAGGTACTGGATCTGATCACTCTGTGGGGAGATGACTGCGTGCTAACAGAACTCCGTTCCAAAAGACGAAATGAAAAAAATCTCCAAAGCCATGATGGAGAGAGGCCACACCAGGAACTCAGTACAGTGCCGTGTGAAAGTTAAGGAGCTCAGACAAGCCTACCAGAAAACCAAAGAAGCAAACGGAAGGTCCGGGGCAGGGCCACAAACATGCTGCTTCTACGCGGAGCTGGATGCAATTCTAGGGGGGTCTGCCACCACTACCCCACCCCTGACCATGGATTCCGAGGCTGGGACAATCTCAGCCATGCCCGAGGATTCTGCGGACGGGGAAGATGAGGAGGAGGTAGAGGAGGACGAGCTTGCAGAGAGCTCACAGCACACTGTTTTCCCTAACAACCAGGACCTTTTTCTCAGCCTGACGGAATTCCCCTCCCAGCCCTCCCAAAGCAGTATCCCAGAAGCTGAAGCCATGGAAGGGACCTCTGGTGAGTGTACCTCTGTAAATATAAAACATGGTTTTAAAGCAAGCATTTTTTAATGATTAATTTGCCCTGAGGACTTGGGATGCATTCGTGGCCAGTACAGCTACTGGAAAAGTCTGTTAACATGTCGGGATGGAGCGGAAATACTCCAGGAACATCTCCATGAAGCTCTCCTGGAGATACTCTAAAAGCCTTTGCAGAAGGTTTCTAGGCAGTGCAGCCTTATTTCGTCGTCCATGGTAGGACACTTGACCACGCCATGCATGTAGCAAGTAATCTGGTATCATTGCATGACAAAGCCTGGCAGCATATGGTCCCGGTGTTTGCTGGCATTCAAGCAACATCCGTTCTTTATCTCGCTGTGTTATCCTCAGGAGAATGATATCGTTCATGGTAACCTGGTTGAAATACGGGAATTTAATTAAGGGGACAGAGATGGCCATTCCTACTGGGCTGTTTGCCTGTGGCTGAAAAAAAATATCCTTCCCTGCAGTTAGCCAAGTGGGGGGATGTGTGTGTGTGATTGGCACTGAGCTTTTTCGCATTTGGCTAGCAGAGATCTTCCCTGATACCAACCATGGGGTGGGAGGTGGCTAGCAGGGATCTTCCATGATACCAGCCGCACGATGGGGAGAGAGGTAAAGCGATCATCCTAGAGAATTGGATGGAGAGGGGGAGTTTGGTTTCTGCTGCTGCACGTTAACAGGAAAGACGCAGCACTCAACGGGCTTTGCTTGGTATTTGAGAAAGGAGGGCACTGGATATATGAAGGCTGCAGAAAATGAAAGACAATGGCTTACCATGGCTGCATGCAAGCTGAATTCTGTTGCCCGGCACTGCGTCTGTGATCTCTAAAACCAAAGCCGCAGGCACTCAATAGTAAGATGCAAAATGCGACCTTGTATTGAAATCACATGTGCTATGTAAGGTGAATAGTGGTGTTCAACGTGAAAGAATATAACCATTGTTCTGTAAAAATGTATCTTTTAAAATACTTCTCTCCCATTTTTTCCCCTCCCTCCGGCAGCTGCAAATTTTTCAACTCTCCCTTCTCCGTCCCAAAGGCTAACTCAGATAAGGCGGCAGAAAAAAAGATGCGAGACGAAATGTTCTTGGAAATCGTGGAAGTGACTTGCAATGAAAGAGCTCATCTGAATGAGTGGAAGGACGTGGTATCAAAGTACAGGAAAGATGCCAGTGACCGTGAGGAGAGGAGGGACGAACGTAAGGAGAGGAGAGACGCTTGAGATCAGATGTGTCGGCAGGAAGATCAGATGTGTAGGCAGGAAGATCAGCGGTGGCGGGATGCAACTCTGGGGCTGCTGCATGATCAAACTGACATGCTCCAGCATCGGGTGGAGCTTCAGGAACAGCAGCAGGATCACAGAGTGTCGCTGCAACCCTTGTATAACTACCCTCCTCTCTCACCACGTTCCATAGCCTCTTCACCCACCAGACATGTAAGAATGCGTGGAGGGAGGCTCCATGCACCTGCCCACTCCACCCCAGTGGACAGCCCAACCAAAAGGCTGTCATTATTTTGAAATATTTTAGTGGCCTTTTCCTTCCCTCCTATCCTCCTCCCAAACCGCACCCGGGCTACCTTGTCAGTTCTTTCCCTTTTTTTATAATTAATTAATAAAGAATACATGATTTTTAAATGAGTGACTTTATTTCCTTAGAAAGCAAGCTGTAATCGAAGGGGGAGGGTTGATTGCTTACAGGGAATGAGTCAATCAAGGGGGCGGGTTTTCATCAAGAAGAAACAAACACAGCAGTCAGACCGTATCCTGGCCAGTGATGAAACTGGTTTTCAAAGCTTCTCTGATGTGCATCGCTTCCTGGTGCGCTCTTCTAATCACCCTGATGTCTGGCTGCACGTATTCAGTGGCCAGGTGATTTGCCTCAGCCTCCCACCCCGCCATAAAGGTCTCCCCCTTACTCTCACAGAGATTGTGGAGCAAGCAGCAATAACGATGGGGATATTGATTTGGCTTAGGTCTGAGTGAGTCAGTAATGTGCACCAGCGTCCCTTTAAATGTCCAAACGCGCATTCTACCACCATTCTGCACTTGCTCAGCCTGTAGTTGAACAGCTCCTGACTGCTGTCCAGGCTGCCTGTGTATGGCTTCATGAGCCATGGCATCAAGGGGTAGGCTGGGTCCCCCAGGATAACTACAGGCATTTCAACATCCCCAACTGTTATTTTCTGGTCTGAGAAGTAATTCCCTTTCTGCAGCCGTTTAAACAGAGCAGTGCTTCTGAAGAGCGTAACGAGTGGGCTCCGGCAGGGATTACTTCTGGGTCCAATTCTGTTCAATATCTTCATCAACGATTTAGATCAGGGGTTGGCAACCTTTCAGAAGTGCTGTACCGAGTCTTCATTTATTCACTCTGATTAAAGATTTTGCTTGCCAGTAATACATTTTAACGTTTTTAGAAGGTCTCCTTCTATAAGTCTACAATATATAACTGAACTATTGTTGTGTATATAACGTAAACAAGTTTTTTTAAATATTTAAGAAGCTTCATTTAAAATTAAATTAAAATGCAGAGCCCCCCGGATTGGTGGCCAGGACTCAGGCAGTGTGAGTGCCACTGAAAATCAGCTCGCGTGCTGCCTTTGGCGCATGTGCCATAGGTTGCCTGCCCCTTGTGTAGTTTCTTTTGGTTATCCTCAGTGAGAACAGATGATGTTGCCCTGTAGAATGTGGTGGTAGAGAGCTGGCTAGCACCCTCTTGTTCGTATTCCAACTTAATGAGTTATACTATACCTGAGGTTTAGTTTAGATGCAGATCTGTCCATTATCCGAAATTTAGAAAAGGGAACTGAATATGGAACATGTAATATATCATGGGAGGATACAAAATAGAGGTAGTGGAGAAGTCTTACAGAAGTCATTATCCTGGGATCAACACGGCTACAACAACACTGTGTGCAGCAATGACCAGAGCCAGATTTCTCTGCAACTTCAGACTTTTACCTTCTCCTGGTGTAGTACTGTTGTATATCTATGTAAACCATATTTTACCTGAATGTTGGTTTTTGTGTGTCTGAACTAGATTGTAAACTCTTTGGGACTGGAACAGGGATCATATTTACCCAGGTGACCTCAGTAAATAATTAGAAAAGAAGTGGCATACAAATGAGGTGAAACTGTTACCATTTGTGAAAATACCTGTTCAAGGAACTGCTAACAGGGAAATGAAAGCAAACTAACAAAATCCCAAGAAACTGCAAGTCACTGCTGAACAGCAATGCTCAATTACTTATTTCGTTGTTTTCTATCCATCATATGTACACTGTCTATATTGCAAGCTTGTCTGGTCAGATCTTGTTTCCTTATTTGCTTGTAGCACTCGTATAATTTGAGACCTTTCTGTAAATCTAGAGGAAAATTCACAGTATTTTTCAACAATCTGTTAGGCACATTATGTAACTTATCCTTCAAAAGAAAAGGATACATGACTAAAATTCATATGCTGTCAACTAAAAATGTCAAAGGGCAGTGCACTAGTTTCCTCCTCTGTTCATTATCTAGAGATGTGGTAATGCAGTATAATTCTCCAGCTTGTCTATAGAAAAGGGTTGTCTAAAGTACCTGTCAACACAGGGATTGGCTTTCCCTGAAACTGGCTTTGATGAAATGAATACAACTGAGTATTTAGATTCATAATAGTACAATAAGTCATTGAATTTCTGCTAAATGACTATGCTGTATCTTCAAACGCTTGTAGAGAAAGTATCTGTAAAAATCCACCTTTTTATTGATGCATTGAAATACATGGAGCCAATCTTTTCTCCCCCCCGACCCCTTCTTCCCCAGCTATTCAGCTGTATTCAAACAGCTTTGAATTTAGCCAGCTATAACAACTTGTTTTTTTGTTTTTGGTTTTTTTAACAATGTAAGAAGAATTACAGTATCCCAATCAATTTAGTAGCCAGTTCCATACCTAGCCTTTGATTGAGATATCCACATATTCAGACATTTGGTTACCATCTATATGTGCTTATACAGAAGACTTTAACTTCTTGCAAATTACTATTTCTATTAGAGATGGGCATGAACTAAAATCCCTGAATTTTGAGATGTTCAAAATCCAAATCTAAATCTAAATCCTGTTTTTTTTTTCCTTCTGGAACCCAGCTTTCTATTCTATTGTTGATTTAAATGTCTTGGGCACATTAAATTTTCTACCCTTCCTGTAGGAACGTAGATGTACAACATCTAGGGCTTACTCAGCTTATTTCCTTGGCTTCAGGACTGAGAAATTTACCTTTCTGAGCTAAGTTTTAGTGACATTAACTGGAGAGAACAGGCTCTTGGGGACCATATTGTGCTTCAAATCCTTCTTATGCTGCTACCACCATCGGTCTCTTCCTTCCAGCAGGGGTCTTCCATAGGCCAAACCTGAGGAGGTGTTGACCAGGTTTCTACTCTACATGGTGCCTGGGTAGTTAGATCTGGGTCCAGAGCAGGAAGAAGGGTCTCACTGCTCATTCTTTCTCATTTCCCTGCCTCACATCCTATTGCTGCTGCTGCTGCATCTGGAGCTGCCCAGGGTCTCTTCCTTCTGGGGTCATTTTATAAGATGGCCTCATTGTGGGAGGTGCTTGTGGAGGTTCTTGGTCATATGGCCCATATGTCCCAAGTGGGTGGGGAGCTTCAGTGCCAGGGTTGAAGTAGGTGGGGCAATTGGTCTACTTTCTGCTTTAGCCTTTAATTGTATCAGTGGCTGCACAACCTGGTAAAAGATTACATTAGCAGCACAGGAAAAGCTACAATATGGACCATAAAATAAAACATTAAGAAAGTCACTGAGTTATTAAAATAAATCTTTTAAAGTCAGCAACACTAAGAATACTTAATTGATTTTTTTTCTACTGTATATCTCTGGCCACCCCAGGAGAAAAAATAATAGGGGAATATACTAGCTAATTGTAAGAATGAGTCTGATAAATCTCTCATTATTTTGGTCTCAAAGATGATTGGGAAAATAGAGTCTATTTTTCTTGAGGAGTGGCAGGAGAAAAAAGAAAATGTCTGTTAAATGTTCTCAGTAGCTGAATTAAGAGAGGGATAATGAAGCACTTCATCTACTAGGTTTTTATAGCCGACAGCCATAACAGCGCTTTAAAGAAGAGACTCAAAGAGAATAAAGATAGAGAAGTTATGAAATAGGGAGATGGATAATGCAGGGACACAATGTAGGACACATTCACATATTAAATCACTGAAGGCAAATGTCATATTCTGAAAAGAGGGGTGAAGGCTTCAAGAATTAAAGAATCCTTAATGAGGGTGCAGGACAAAGACGTCCTGATGTGTAGAAAGAATACTAAATATGTCAGGAGACCAACTTGGTTTAACAGTGAAATCCTTCCTGATCTTAAATGCAAAAAAGAAGCTTACAAGAAGTGGAAGATTGGACAAATGACCAGGGAGGAGTATAAAAATATTGCTCAGGCATGCAGGAGAAATCAGGAAGGCCAAATCACACTTGGAGTTGCAGCTAGCAAGAGATATTAAGAGTAACACGAAGGGTTTCTTCAGGTATGTTAGCAACAAGAAGAAAGTCAAGGGAAGTGTGGGCCCCTTACTGAATGAAGGAGGCAACCTAGTGACAGAGGATGTGGAAAAAGCTAATGTACTCAATGCTTTTTTTGCCTCTGTCTTCACGAACAAGGTCAGCTCCCAGAGTGCTGCACTGGGCAGCACAGCATGGGGAGGAGGTGACCAGCCCTCTGTGGAGAAAGAAGTGGTTCGGGACTATTTAGAAAAATGGGACGAGCACAAGTCCATGGGGCCAGATGCGCTGCATCCGAGGGTGCCAAAGGAGTTGGCGGATGTGATTGCAGAGCCATTAGCCATTATCTTTGAAAACTCATGGCGATCGGGGGAGGTCCCAGATGACTGGAAAAAGGCTAATGTAGTTTCCATATTTAAAAAATGGAAGAAGGAGGATCCGCGAAACTACAGGTCAGTCAGCCTTACCTCAGTCCCTGGAAAAATCATGGAGCAGGTCCTCAAAGAATCAATTCTGAAGCACTTAGAGGAGAGGAAAGTGATCAGGAACAGTCAGCATGGATTCACCAAGGGCAAGTCATGCCTGACTAACCTAATTGCCTTCTATGATGAGATAACTGGCTTTGTGGATGAGGGGAAAGCAGTGGATGTGTTATTCCTTGACTTTTGCAAAGCTTTTGATATGGTCTCCCACAGTATTGTTGCCAGCAAGTTAAAGAAGTATGGGCTGGATGAATGGACTATAAGGTGGATAGAAAGCTGGCTAGATTGTCGGGCTCAACGGGTAGTGATCAATGGCTCCATGTCTAGTTGGCAGCCGGTATCAAGCAGAGTGCCCCAAGGGTTGGTCCTGGGGCCGGTTTTGTTCAATATCTTCATTAATGATCTGGAGGATAGTGTGGACTGCACTCTCAGCAAGTTTGCAGATGACACTAAACTGGGAGGAGTGGTAGATGCACTGGAAGGTAGGGATAGGATACAGAGGGACCTAGACAAATTAGAGGACTGGGCCAAAAGAAACCTGATGAGGTTCAACAAGGATAAGTGCAGAGTCCTGCACTTAGGACGGAAGAATCCCATTCACTGTTACAGACTAGGGACCAAATGGCGAGCAAGCAGTTCTGCAGAAAAGGACCTAAGGGTTACAGTGGATGAGAAGCTGGATATGAGTCAACAGTGTGCCATTGTTACCAAGAAGGCTAACAGCATTTTGGGCTGTATAAATAAGGGCATTGCCAGCAGATTGAGGGACGTGATTATTCCCCTCTGTTCAACATTGGTGAGCCCTCATCTGGAGTACTGTGTCCAGTTTTGGGCCCCCCACTACAAGAAGAATGTGGAAAAATTGGAAAGAGTCCAGTGGAGGGCAACAAATATGATTAGGGGGCTGGAGCACATGATTTATGAGGAGAGGCTGAGGGAACTAGGATTGTTTATTCTGCAGAAGAGAAGAATGAGGGGAGATTTGATAGCTGCTTTCAACTGCCTGAAAGGGGGTTCCAAAGAGGATGGATCTAAACTGCTCTCAGTGGTACCAGGTGACAGAACAAGGAGTAATGGTCTCAAGTTGCAGTGGGGGAGGTTTAGGTTGGATATTAGGAAAAACTTTTTCACTAGGAGGGTGGTGAAGCACTGGAATGAGTTATCTAGGGAGGTGGTGGAATCTCCTTCCTTAGATGTTTTTAAGGTTAGGCTTGACAAAGCCCTGACTGGGATGATTTTAGTTGGGAATTGGTCATGCTTTGAGCAGGGGGTTGGACTAGATGACCTTCTGAGGTCCCTTCCAGCCCTGATATTCTATGATTCTATGGAGTGAGCAGGGGCGGGGCAGGGGGCAGGGCAAGGGTGTTCTGTTTTATGCAAGTAGAAAATTGGCAACCCTAACACAGACCAATGCATCAGGATGAATTTCATCATCTTGAATTGCAATGAGGGGAGCTGGGTTTATATCTTGCTCCTGAGCCAACATAAGGTGTAGCATTGAAGGAGGTGATACTCCCAAACCTGGAGGAAAATGGGTGCATTATACCTACCAGCAGCTTTGGTTGAGAGGAGTATTCTTAAGAATGCAAGTGTGACAGATATGGTAATATCCTTCAATATCTTTGGGGGATCTTATTGTATTAAATGTATGTATCATTGTGGGACAGAGATTGTGTGTAATTCCATGGGTGACACCAGCCTTCCAGGAACTAAGAACAATGCGAAGTGATAAGGCAAATTCACTCAGGTTGTAACACCTCCAGAGAGGTACCGCCACCTGGAGAAGCTCGCATATACTGGTTAAGACTGGATTCTCCAGAGACCAACAGACAAAGAAAGGACTTTTGGATAAATACCCTGAATTGAAACTGACTCAGGGCCTTCTTTCTGATCCAGCAAACGGAGAAGACTTTCTGTCCAAGTTGGGGCTCCAGTCCTTTCTGAGGAAGGGTTGGAAGGACAGACACTGACCAGAGCTGGAGTGGGAAGGGGGAACAACCTCTGATAAGCTTATGAGCATGCATGTTGGTGCTTCTATTGTTTTCTCTGTAATGTTTTCACCTTAAGAATAAATGTACTTGTTTAGGCAGGACTATGTGATAACTTATAACTGCGGGCAATTATGCTGTTTATACCCTCTGAGGAGAAAGCAAAGCACAGATGTTGGCCTGTTTAGGCAGTCTGGCTTTCAGGGAACTCTTGTGTAGTTAAGGAATTGTGCAGCCTGGAAAAACCCTGGTTAGGAGGGAGAAAGACACAGGTCTCTCCTAATAGAGGTGACGGCTGAGGAGTTGGGAGCCTAAAGTGGGTTTAATTGATGGCCTAGGGAGGGCGGATGCAGGTGTGGTTGCCCTGAACTGTGGTGGAAAGTTCCTCAATAGAAAATAGTCGCTGTAGCATAGGGCTACCATAGAAAAAATGGAGAACTCCTGGTGAAGCACTGCAGTGTAGTTAACTAAATATACTCTAAAGAAAATTAAATCTGTAAGAAAAAAATGTCTAATATTAGATATTTGCAAAGCATTTGTCACTGTGGTACTAAACACTGAATAAAATTATCCTAGAGGGTAAGAGTCCAAAAACAAAGGTGTTTTTCCCACTGTCCTTGCTCCAGGTACCTTTTCAGGTTAAAGACCAAAAGCCCAATCATGGAATTTTCAAAGGTGTTTCATTTGGACTTTTTGTCAAGAAAGATTTAATGACCTGATCTTGCACTTTACTCATGGGAATATTCCCACTGACTACAATGGAGTTTATCCCCATCCCCAGGGTGTTGACTATAATGAGTATCATTTAGTGTGTGCATTTTTTTTTTAGTTAGCCACTAAGGCTACATCTACACTACACACCAATTTCGGCAGTGTGTAGGAAATGTGCAGCTACAACCACAGTGAAACCAAGCTGCATCCACACTGCAGTGTGTAGCTACACGTGTCAGTGAAAGGCTCTGGCTGGGAGGAGGCAGGGGAAAGGGAACTCTAGCAATGAGGCTCTGGCAGAGCCGTTCTCTGCTGCCTCCTTACTGCCGGAGTGCTTACCTGGGCTCTAGCACCAGGGAGCTGTAGATGGGAAGGCAGGTGTGTCTGTACTGTACTAGCTTAAGCCACCTACACTGCCGCTTAAACTTGTGCTAGGTACATATTCTACATGCCACTGAAAAAAGAGTGCAGTTTAGACATAGCCACTGAGTCACAATAGTGATTCTAGGCAAACTGGAAAGGCTTTCTTATGCCAGGACCAAACATCATTGGGAATCTGGAGTATTTCCTTTTCAGTACCAACCACTGAAATTTTATTCTTTTGTATTTTTGCAGAGCATCCCTGAGACTGAAAAGCCTGCAGATTGGGAAGGACATTGGAAAGCAGCACAAGCCATCCTCAACCTCATTTCCACTGGAAAATGGACCTGGTCAATGCAGCCTCCCATGTAGGCAGTACTGCATGGGTAGGGATTCAGTGAATTCAATTAGTGCATGTCCTAGACAGCCACTGGTGATGGGGCTGCTGTGTAGCATTGTTAAAGCTAAAGCTCCCCTCCCATAAAGAACATAAGAATAAGAACATAAAAAGGCCATATTGGGTCAGACCAATGGTCCATCTAGCCCAGTATTCTGTTTTCTGACACTGGTCAATGCCAGGTGCTTCAGAAGGAATGAACAGAACAGGGAAATTATCAAATGATCCATCCTCTGTTATAAAATAATAGAATCATAGAACTAGAAGGGACCTCAAGAGGTCATCTAGTCCAGTCCCCTGCACTCATGGCAGGACTAATTTTCTAGACCATTTCTGACAGGTGTTTGTCTAACCTGCTCTTAAAAATCTCCAATGATGGAGACTCCACAACCTTGCTAGGCAATTTATTCCAGCGCTTAACCACCCTGACAGGAAGTTTTTCCTAATGTCCAACCTAAACCTCCCTTGCTGCAATTTAAGCCCATTGCTTCTTGTCATATCCTCAGAGGTTAAGAAAAACAATTTTTCTTCCTGCTCCTTTTACATACTTGAAAACTTATGTCCCCTCTCATCTTTTCTTTTCCAGACTAAACAAACCCAATTTTTTCAATCTTGCCTCATAGGTCGTGTTTTCTAGACCTTTAATCATTTATTCATTTTTGTTGCTCTTCTTGGACTCTCTCCAATTTGTCCACATCCTTCCTGAAATGTGGTGCCCAGAACCGGACACAATACTTTAGTCGAGGCCTAATCAGCACGGAGTAGAGCAGAAGAATTACTTCTCGTGTCTTGCTTACAACACTGCTGCTAATACAACCCAGAATGATGTTCACTTTTTTTACAACAGCGTTACACTGTTGACTCATATTTAGCTTGTGGTCCACTATGATCCCCAGATTCCTTTCCGCAGTACTCCTTCCTAGGCAGTCATTTCCCATTTTATATGTGTGCAACTGATTGTTCCTCCCTAAGTGGAGTACTTTGCATTTGTCCTTATTGAATTTCATCGTATTTACTTCAGACCATTTCTCCAGTTTGACCAGATCATTTGAATTATAATCCTATCCTCCAAAGCACTTGCAACCCCTCCCAGCTTGGTATCATCTGCAAACTTTATAAGTGTATTCTGTATGCCATTATCTAAATCAGGGGTAGGCAACCTATGGCATGTGTGCCAAAGGCGGCATGCGAGCTGATTTTCAGTGGCACTCACACTGGCCACTGGTCCGAGCGGCTCTTCATTTTAATTTAATGTTAAATGAAACTTCTTAAACATTTTAAAAACCTTGTTTACTTTACATACAGCAATAGCTTAGTTATATATTATAGACCTATAGAAAGAGACCTTCTAAAAACGTTAAAATGTATGACTGGCACGCGAAACCTTAAATTAGAGTGAATAAATGAAGATTCGGCATGCCACTTCTGAAAGGTTGCCGACCCCTGATCTAAATCGTTGATGAAGATATTGAACAGAATTGGACCCAGAAGTAATCCCTGCCGGAGCCCACTCATTATGCCCTTCCATAACTGATAACTACTCTCTGGAAATGGTTTTTCAACCAGTTTTGCACCCACCTTATAGGAGCTCCATCTAGGTTGAATTTCGCTAGTTTATTTATGAGAAGGTCATGTGAGACTGTATCAAAAGCTGTCATCCACTCCCAGCTTTTGGCACTTAGAGGCTTAGGACACCCAGCGCATGAGGTTGCATCCCTGATCATCTTGGCTAATAGCCATTGATGGACCTATTCTCCATGAACATATGTTGTTCTTTTTTGAACTCAGTTTGTTTTCAGGAAGATCCACAGCCACAGTGTGTGCTGTGTGGTGAAGTTCTGGCAAAGGAGAGCTTAAAAAGCATGTTGCAGCACTTGCAGCCATGGCACAGTTCTCCAAACTAAATTGCTCGATTTTTTTTTTCAGTGAAAGCTGGGAGAGCTAAAGGGCCAGAAAACAGTACTGAGAACGGCAGCTACAGCAAATGAGAGAGCTCTTGAGACATCTTTTGCTGTGTCATACTGGATAGCTAAAACTGGGAAACTGCACACTGTTGCAGAATTTTTTTTTCTGCCATGTGCGAAGAAAATGGTTTTGATTATGTCGGGGCAAGGTGCAGAAACTCAGCTTGATTTGAGTCCTGTCTCTAATGACACAGGCATATTCACAGCATGACAAATGACTGGACTGAACAAGTGATTGCTAAAATTAAACAAAGTTTCTTTTTCCCCAGCTCCAAGAGAAATTTCTGTTCTGCTGGCCATTAACACGGCATGCTACAGGGGAACAGCTCTTGCCACTGTTGGATGCTTTTGTCTCTGATTCTGGCTTAGAATGGCAGCGCTCTGTAGAAATGTGCAGTGCAATGACTGGAAGAAACAGCGGGCTAGTCACCCAAGTGCAGGCTGTTGCACCACAAGCAGTTTGGACTCTCTGTATTATACACTGGCAAGTTCTAGTTGCAAAAAAAGCCCCAAAAACCCACCCCTGCCACCCATTCTAAAACTAGTTCTTAATGAAGCTGTTTGCACAGTCAACTTCATCAAGAGGAGCTCAAGAAGTGTATGTCTGTTTGGATTTTTTTGTGTGATGAGATTGGAGCTGAGTGCCACACAAAAGTTCAGCAGCTGTGTCGGGGAAAGGTTCTCAGTCATTTATTTGAGCCCAGAGAGGAAGTGAGAATTTTAGTTTCAGACAAAGATTCCCCACTGGCCAAAAAGTTTGCAGATATCAAGTGACCTGCTTTGCAAGTTTACCTAGCAGACATTCCTTGTGGTATGCTCATGTGGACAGTGGCAGTTTGGAAGCCTCTTTTTTCCCTTTCTTCTTTTTTTTCCCTGGTTGACTTTTTGGATGAAAATGCCTTGCCCAAGCATGACTGTCAACCCTTTATCATCAAGCACCTGGAAAGCAGTTTCAGGAATACTTCCCTGAAAAGGATCAGAAAACAGAGGTGTGGATTAGAAATCCCCTTAATGTAGGAATGACTGCAAGCTCTATTATGTTGCTGACAATGAAAGAAACATTAACGAACCTTTCCTGTGATGAGATGTTGATACTGAGATTTTCTGAGCAACCTCTTGCTAACTTCTGGATTTCTGTGCAAGAAGAACATAAGAACGGCCTACCGGGTCAGACCAAAGGTCCATCTAACCCAGTATCTGTATACCAACAGTGGCCAATGCCAGGTGCCTCAGGGGGAGTGAACCTAACAGGCAACGATCAAGTGATCTCTCTCCTGCCATCCATCTCCATCCTCTGACAAACAGAGGCTAGGGACACCATTCCTTACCCATCCTGGCTAATAGCCATTTATGGACTTAACCACCATGAACTTATCCAGTTCTCTTTTAAAGATCCAGTTGTCTTTTAAGAATATCCAGAGCTGTCATCTGCAGCACTGAAAGCGCTCATCCCATTTTCATCCACCTACCTGTGTGAAGCTGGCTTTTCAATACTAACTTTACTGAAAAACAAATACAGGGTCTGTCTCGCTGTTGAAGATGACCTCCCTCTTTATCTCAGCCACACAGAGCCCCACTTCAAGGATTTGTGTTCATCCATACAAACTCACTCCTCCCTTTAAGTGCATATATATTTTTATTTTTTTACTGCTGGATATAAAGATCGTCTTGCTAGCATACTGTGAATTAAAATATTTAGTGGCTACTTTTTGTGGCTATGGCCAAGTAATGTGTTTTTTTATTTAAAATGCTAACTATTCTGAGTAACACAGGGCACTGGGGTCGTGTAGCAATTTTTCTGGTCAAAAGGGGGTCATTGTGCAATGAAGTTTGAGAACTGCTGACCTAGAGGAAGGTGAGGAGACATAATGGTTAGAGTATTTTTGTGATACATGGTATATAGAAGAAAAGAAAAAAATATACATTCTTGACTTTGCTTCTTAGGCTAAGTCTACACTACAGAGTTAATTCAATATAACTATGTTGCTCAGGGGTGTGAAACATCCAGTTGTATCAATCTAACCTCCAACGTAGACAGCACTATGTTTGTGGGAGAGCTTCTCCAATTGACATTGCTACCATCTCTCAAAGAGATGGATTAACTACACCCATGGGAGAAGGTTTCCCATTGGTCTAGGGGTGTCTTCACTTAAGTGCAGTACAGCTGTGCCAATGCAGTGTTTTAGGTGCAATTTAATGACTTGCACAAATTTTGAAACAAAAAAGAAAAAGAAAGGCTTATGTCAGTGATGTGAACTCTCCAAGGGACTTTGCATCAGTGGAGAATTAGGTGTATCTCAATTCTGCTCTGCCATGTATCTTCTCTCCTTGTTCCTCCCAGACCCCACATCTGACATATCCTTCCTTTTCTTTAAACTGGAGGTGAAAGGTGGCTGACACATGAGGTGGCAGAACCAACTGTGCCAGCCTTTTGCTGGAAGAGATAGCCCTTGTGTAGGGGAAATTCTCTGCTGGCCATCTGCATCTGTTTTGAGACCATTTTGTACCACATACATGATGTAAGTTTGTCTACACAGAAGGTTGCATCAGTTTAAATTGGATTTTGAACTGATTGTGGTTGCACTTTGTATTAAGGGCACATTCACACATTGTTTATGTGGAGGACAGGTAAATGATTAATAGATGCTATTAACATGTTATAGATATAGGTAGTGTGTGATAATGATGGCTATAAGCACATCAGCAAAATATTATAGATGGTTATAAGCCAATCAATTATATATATTGTGACAAAGTTCCTCCTCTACCTTGGTGGGTCCTGTGCTTATTGGCAGGTTTGCTCACCTCAGTGATCTTCCCCACAGTTTGGATCAACTCCTCCTGTGTCTGATCAGGAGTTGGGAGGTTTGGGGGGAACCCAGGCCCACCCTTTACTCCAGGTTCCAGCCCAGGGCCCTGTGGATTGCAGCTGTCTATAGTGCCTCCTGTAACAGCTGCATGACAGCTACAACTCCCTGGGCTACTTCCCCATGGCCTCCTCCCAACACCTTCTTTATCCTCACCAGAGGACCTTCCTCCTGGTGTCTGATAACACTTGTACTCCTTAGTCCTCCAGCAGTACACCCTCTCACTCTCAGCTCCTTGTGCCTCTTGCTCCCAGCTCCTCACACACACTTCCTCTCCTCTGGCTCCTCCTCGCCTGACTGGAATGAGCTCCTTTTTAAACCCAAGTGCCTTGAGTAGCCTGCCTTGATTGGCTGCAGCCTGTCTGCCTTAATTGGTTCTAGCAGGTTCCTGATTACTCTAGTGCAGCCCCTGCTCTGGTCACTCAGGAAACAGAAAACTACTCATCCAGTGACCAGTATATTTGCCCTCTACCAGACTCCTGTATCCCACTGGTCTGGGTCTGTCACAATATATAATTATCAGCCAATCAATCAATTGTAACCATTTATTAAAACATGTATTAATAGTTCCTGAATCTTTTATAAATTATTTATAAACGTACCTATAAAGTATGACCCCAATTTTAATTAAACTGGTGGGATTTTTGTGTGTAGGCAAAACTTTGGGGCTAATTTGGTGTCCTTCCTAAGAAAGAGTAAACCCTTACATGGTTAACTGTCAAGTGAGGGTGGGGGAAATAGCCTTAGCTATGGCTTGTTTATTCGACCACCCTGATCCTTCAATCCTAGTGAAGGCAAAACTATGCTAATAGAATCAAGCCATTAAACAGCTACAGTGCAGGCAAGGATTCTCATGTCCATAGGATCTGGCCATTCAGCAACTCTTAACATGATAACATGAAGAGGCATCTCAGCTTTGTGAACTGTTCTTGTTCTGGTTTAGCTTTTTACATATGAAATGCTTTGGATCGGATATGCTTTACTCATATGCCAACCTGTCAAGATTTTGAAGCTTAACTAATTTCTCTCCCTTGCCATCTGTTTTTTAGTCTTTAAATTTGAGTACTGATGGTAATATGTTTTTAAATTCAATAATGTTTCTGATGATGCAGACACACATTAAAACAAATTTGGAAGACACTAAATGGTCTTTGTCACAGACTGAAGGAGAATTAACTTCTTGGTGTATAGGGAGCCACATTGTGCATAACCACTTCAAAAGTACTTAATGGTGGCAGGGTTGAAGAATTTTATGCTGTCTGCTCAGCAGTGGAGTCCCAGCACAGCTCCAGATGCATTCTGTAGGTGCAAATTGTCTCCCCAACAGGGAAAGGAAAGATGAAGAGTAGGCAAGTCGTGTCCTTGACCCTCGCAATACTCTCTGCACCTCACCCAAGTGCAGGGCTGTGCCTTCCGAGGACAAATTCCAAGTAAAAAGCTGTTTCCAAATCTGACCTGTCCCCCATGAACTTTGATTATTTCATTCTCTGGCCCAGCATAGCTTATTTGGTGGGAAACCCATTGCTGGAAATGACTGTCTCTTCTCCTTTTCCAACTCTTAAAAAAAAAGTTGAACAATAATTTATTTTGTTTGGATGAATTCAAGAAAAAAACAAAACCCTTAATCAGAATGAATGCATGATACCCAAGATTCTTTGTCCTCTTTTCATGTTTCCTGTTGAGTGACTGTTGTTATTTAAGGACCAATAATATGCTCAGTGCTGCACATGATACAAAATGAACATAGTTCATGCCCTGGAAAGCATACAACTGAATAGACGCAAATGGAGAGGATAGGATGAAATGACTGGCAAAGAAAACACACAGCTCTTCATTTCTTCCCCCTTCCTTCCCCTTATTTTGGATACAGCTTGTCATATACTCTTGTGGCATGCCAAGAAACCAAAAATTAACCCACATTTCCTGCATGTTTAGAGTTTGTATCAGCTGCCTGTTATTAAAAATGATATTACTGAGTTTCCCAATTTAGGCTAGTGCTTCCTTGACTTAAGGCTATGTCTTCAGAAAAGCCTATGCTTACATGCCATTCTGGCCACATAACAGAAATTAATGGGCTGTAGTGAGTACCCTTGAGTGGTGATGGATTGGGACAGAGGTAATACCAGTGCAGAATACGTAATTTAATGTTCCTCGTATTGGATTAATTGGAAGCTGCTGGTCTCAGGGACAAAGGGGGCTAAGCTCAGCTGATAATATTGTAGATGTCAGTGGTACTGCAGCTGACCCAGCAGACTTGGCTGCCACTGGACGAATCTGATTGTGCAGCACATGGACTGCACATAGCCTAGCAAGGAAGCACAGAGCAGAATATAGGGGCTTCTATAGGCCTAATTCAGGCTTGTCTCACAAAGGCCGAGTACAAAGCTCACAGCACATGCTTCCTGTAGCCTTCATCCCTTGGAATCGTTGCATCACATGAAGGAGACAAAGAACACGGAATACAGACTTCTTTGTAGATAATCAAGTCAGCCCTGCCCTAAATCTGTGTGTTGGGGGCAGGCAGGGAGCAGTGTTTCTGCCTCTCTGGGGTGTTGAGTAGCAGAAAGCTCACCACTCAATAAGTGATTCTGATCTGTAGAGAGGTTAGATAGGAGGAGTTCTCAGTTTATGAATTAATCAGTGTGTGTGGGCTGTTTCTGAGCTGGTGAAGATTGACTTAGAGGGAGATGAAAGGGCTTGGGGAGGTTCTGAACTGGTGAGCAGGGTTAAGTGCAGGGGCAAATGGAGTCAGGAGGTAGGTGTGTGTTTGGGGGAGGTAGAAGAATTGTGAGGTAAAAACTAGGTTGGTGAGGGAGCAGTTGGGACTATGAGAAAACAGTAAAGGGTTCACATAGGGAAAATTTTTGTTTTCTTCCATGCTGTCCTTTATGGTAAAGTGCTACAATGTTTTATTCTAAGATGGGTAGGAGGTGAGAGAGGATGCCTCTTTTTCCTCACACTTTTTCACCCATTTCTGGTATACCCCATCACAATAGTTCCCTGTGATAATCCACTCCTAACTAGAGTGTTGTAGTTCTACATTTTGAAAATATGATTAGCAAAAACAAACAAACAAACAAACAAAAACCCTCCCCACTGTAAATAAAATGTATGTTGCTTTAAAGTAGATTAAATAGATAATAACTTTGCTTGCTGGGTACCTCATCAGGTACAATGGTATGGTTGTCATTGTCAAGTGGTCCTGTAGTGGCTCAAGAGTGTGAGTACCAATCTGTGGGCAGGCTGCTAAGAGGCACAGCACAAACTCTAACTGACTGTGAGTTCTATACTTAGATTTCACCTATCAAGTGTAAACTCCTCAGGCATGCTAACAGCCTAATTATAGAGTCACAGAGAATCCCCTTGGGTACTCTGATCTATCTTGTCAAGGAGGCAAGTTTGCTTCTGTGATAGATGATCCCTTACCCCAAAAATCACAGCAATATTCAGGTTACCCCCAGTCCCAAAGAACCAGTCACTTACCCCACATCAATTGCACCTTACATCTCACGCCAAAGAAAATGCTTACAGCCAATCCTATAATAAACTATATACAGATTTATTAATAGGAAAGGGAAATAGAGTAATTTACAAGGTTAAAGCAGGTAAACATACACACAGATGAAATCTGAAGTTTCAAAAGGTAATAGAATCTTCTATAATAGTCAAGCTTTATATGTCCTTTAGAGCTAATCCAGGCTAAACACTGGGGATCTCTTGCTTATACCTAGAAAACCTTTCCCTTGAGAGTCCAAGCAGCATAGAGATCCAGTTTCTCCTTGTCTAGGATTTTTATTTACTTTCCCCCTTCACTGAGCTGTCAGTTCAGCTGATGGGAGGAATTCACTTGCACATCTCCTCTTCATGGATGGGGGAGCAATCAACAAAGACTTTTGTCCTCTGGTGTCCACAATAGTTTGTCTGGTGTTGATGGGGTTTCTTTGTTGGGCAGGAGGTAACACCTGTCATAAACAGATAGTTAAGGGTTAATGTCTCTTTTACCTGTAAAGGGTTACAAGCAGTGAACCTGGACCACCTGACCAGAGGACCAACCAGAAGACAAGATACTTTCAAATCTCGGTGGAGGGAAGTCTTTGTTTTGTGTTGTTTGTTTGTCTGTTGTTCTCTCTGGGTTCTGAGAGTAGCCAGAAGTACCTACAGGCTCTCTGATTTTCTGTTCAAATAGTGAGTACAAGTACAAAGGCAGTTTAGTCTTTTTGATTGTTTTCTTTATTTGCAAATGTGTATTTTAATTTGTATTTGTGCTGGGGGGAAGGCTTCTCTCTAGTGTCTATACCTAAAAGACCCTGTAACATTTACCATCTAAATTACAGAGACAACTTTTACTTTTTTCTTTCTTTTATTAAAAGTTTTTCTTTTTAAGACCTGATTAATTTTTTCCCCTTGTTGAGGCTCAAGGGAATTAAGTCTGTACTCACCAGGAAATTGGTGGAAGACAGGGAAAAAGAAGGGAGGGGGGAAGGTGGAATCCCTATGTTTTAAATTCACGAAGCTTAAATCTGTATTACCTCTTGGGGAGGGGAAAAGAGGAGGAGGAAGGTGCATTTCCCTTTGCTTTCAGATTCAAGGAGTTGAATCACAGTCATCTTCCAGGGTAACCCAGGGAGGGGAAGCCTGGGAGAGGCAAGGGTGGGGGAAAGGGTTTACTTTCCTTGTGTTAAGATCCAGGGGGTCTGGGTCTTAGGGTCCCCAGGGAAGGTTTTGGGGGAACCAGAGTGTACCAGGCACTCCAAGTCCTGGCTGGTGGCAGCACTACAGGATCTAAGCTGGTAATTAAGCTTAGAGAAATTCATGCTGGTATCCCATCTTTTGGACTCTAAGATTCAGAGTGGGGATTTATACCATGACAACACCTTCTGCTGGAAGCTAGCATTTCACACTAGCTAATGTCTTTCTCCTGTTTGGTGATTTACACAGATGCAGAGGATTATAATTCAAACACTTACATATAATCTTATATAATGAGATACAGATATTATAAGTGAAATTAATGCATGCAGCAACATACAAGCATTTCATAAACTCTAAACACTAAACACATTTGTATAATTCTAATATCTAGTTTAACAATAGTAACACATAGGTGAGCAAGACTGGTTCCAGCTATGTATTTCTCAGTGTTCAGTGGAAACCTAGGGGCTTTGGCATGAGCTGGCACCTGCTCTGTCAATATCACAGTCATGGAATGGTAAATAGAAGATGTAGGAGGAGGTTTGTGGAGGATGTGTCAGTGGTTTTTGATGGCTGTCACCATTTGGCTCGGTACTTTATATGTCAGTGTTGCTTTGGGAAAACAATGCTGTTTCACTCCCTTTTTGAGGTATCTGTGTTTCTTTGCATTTTTTTTTACATAATTACAATGTCCTTGGTGACAGTTGCTATGAAAGAATTTTAGTATTTCATACAGTGTCTTACTTGTGAGGCTAGTGCTTGGAGACCTCCTTATTGCAGATTTACATTTAGTGCTGTAGCCCCTGTAGAATGCATTTTAGGTTTCTTTTCTGTGTTGTTTCCTTGCCTAGGTAACTGATTGTTATCTTAAGATTGGAATCAGTTTATTTTTATCATTCTATTTATTATGTTGTCTTTTTCTTTTAGAAGCTTGCCTCTCCTATCCTTGAGCAATATATGTTGGGGTATGTAAGGGTTAATTGAAACCTGGGTAACCGCTAGCATGGTATTAGGGAGGAAGGCAGGGGCAGGCACTGTCTCTTCGCTTGATAGATAAAGTGCTATCCCTCTCCTTTCCCTTCTCCTTCTTAAGGATTGATAAGCATTGCAGCTGCATAAGGAATGTGGGGATCTAAAGAATACTCTTTAAATCAGTGATATCTCCCCCTCTCTTCCTTTCCCAGCCACATAAATGATCTCAGGGTCATGGCTTCTTCCTCCCTTCTCTGCAGACTGCTGATCAAGGGAATCTGTGGCTGCAATTACTGCAAAGAAATGTATCTTCAAGGTACAATTACACCTCTGCCTTGATACTGCTGTCCTTGGGAGCCAAAAAATCTTACTGCGTTATAGGTGAAACCGCATTATACTGAACTTGCTTTGATCCACCAGAGTGCACCCCCCTGCCCCACCTCCCTGAGCACTGCTTTACCGCGTTATATCCAAATTCATGTTTCATCGGGTCGTATTATATTGGGATAGAGGTGTATCTTTAGAATATGGCAATACTGTAAACAGTAATCAGGGGCTATTAATATTCATTGTATGGGTGTTCATATTACTCAATAAGGGTTTTGGGGATGTTGTAGTGAATGTAAATATTTACATATTAACATATAAAAGAGTGTGTTGTAATTAACTCAGTGCTTATTTGACAATTGGGTCGAGGGGAACAAGTTCCGCAATAAAGAAGCCTGTTTACTCAATCCGCCTCTGGGTCCCCCTGCTCTTTCTCTAACAGTATACAACACTGATTTCTCTCTTAAAACACAGTATTTCTCTGGTTTTTAGAAAGACAAATGTGTGAACACATTTCTGTTACTGAATAAAAGGATTCACTCATTTCACATTTCCCTTGGTGTGAATTTGGAATAATTAAAGCTGCTGTTATGCTCAGTCTAGGGTGGGCATGGTGACGTGAGAACTTGTGTTTGTGTGAAGGCTCTGTCTGTTTGAAATTCTGCCCTTACTCACATCTGTGCAATCGCTCTCACTTCACATCAAGAGTTCCAGTTGTTTAACTGAGGGAAGAATTTGACCCTCGTGTGTGTGTGTGTTTTCTATCCCAGACACACTCTTATACAAATGAGAGTGCTATGTAATGTCCATGGTGTGTCCACTGGGAATGGGCCAACCAGCTTAATTCAGACTCCTACACTGAAACTTGGCCAAATTCAAGCTAGAAGTGAACTCTAACTAAATTATTTAGCAAGTTGAGCAAGGTGTAGTTTAGAATCCTACCCTCAGAGAGGGGACATTTCAAAACATAGGTGGTAAGGAGGGTGATTAGAGGAACTAACTCTTTCACTTTTTATCTGGTGGCAAGTTTTTTGAGGGTAGCAGGAGTCTTGATGATGGTCCATTTTTCTCTGGCACTGAGATCTTTTCTGGCTTTACTCCTGTGGGTACTTGCTCTTCGATGAGAATTCTCCAGTGGCTACATACAGCTAGAATCTGGCCACCTTGCATCATATGAGCGGTACAAGGTGGTTGGAGATGACTGGGCTCATTATCTTTGTTTTTTTCTTTACCCTCTGGTTTTATTTATTACAATTAGGTCTAACATTCCAGAAATGGTGTTAATTTGGGCCTGTAACAAATATAACAAATCTCATGGTCCCCAATTTTAATTCTATTCTTCTGACATGATGCTACAGTGACAGATTCCCTAGTGAAACCAAAAAGTAAAAGAAGAAAGTGGGCACCCATGGCTTGCACTTCTGCAAACTGAAAATGACTCGATTCCATCCCATTAGCAGTTACATGAGCCTGAATAGTTGTGTGGAGCCTCAAAATGCTCTCCCAGAACAGATAATCCCAGCTGACTCTATACAATTCTTTCTGCATTTCATGAGCGCTCATCCACTGTACTTTGAAATTTAGCTGTGAACTTTTTCTGGTTTATCCAGCACTGCTGCAGCCTTTTTGGCCTAGTCTTATGGAGCACAAAACTGCAACTGGATTTTTTGTTTGTTTGTTTAAAGGGACACTTCTTTAAAAATCATATCTTATAAACAAATTTCTTATTGCTAATAGCACCTTAGATCAGTGGTTCTCATCCTTTGGGGGCTCAGGACCGATTTGTAACTCCTTAGCAATTGTAAAAAAGCTCAGACATTTGGCTGTGTGGTGTGCAACAAGGTAAGAGGCATGCAATATTTCATCCTGGAGGGTATACTCACAGTCAAGAATTTTTTGACATTTCTAAATCTTTTTTTTCTTTTTAGTTTAAAAACATTGATTGCCTTGGCTTTGTAGCTTGGGTGCTTTGCCTCCAAATGCCTGCATAATTTCGATGGTTTTAGGCTTTCGTTAGTTAATGGCTCACTGCAGATCATGCACTGTGGCCTATGTTCACCTTTTCAGTCCTCAATAAACAAAACCCCAAACTTAAGCAGGGTCTTACCTATGATTACTTTCCTTCTCACGCTGTGAAGAAATCTCACAATCACTGCTACTTGCAATAGGACAGTTTAAAAAGCCTCCATTTCATTGATTAGACAACTCACTTCTCTGGACTAAAATATATTCCAAATTCTCCACTGCAAGTAAAATGATGGAATGTTGCATTTAATTGGCTAATCACTGACACCTGCTTCTGTTCAAATAACTGTATTATAGAGCTTCTGTTGCAAGAACTTCAGGTTCTAAATTCAGAGGGGTAGCCATGTTAGTCTGGATCTGTAAAAGCAGCAAAGAGTCCTGTGGCACCTTATAGACTAACAGACATATTGGAGCATGAGCTTTCCTGGGTGAATACCCACTTGGTCAGATGCATGTGTCATGCTCATGCTCCAATACGTCTGTTAGTCTATAAGGTGCCACAGGACTCTTTGCTGCTCTTAGGTTCTAAATTGTCAATGTTCTGCAGCAACTGCTATGCTAACCATATGAATTCAATGAATAGCTTTTGTAGTTATTGCCCAGTCAAAACAAACTGTGAACTGGCTTTTTACAATCATTGGTAGTTGTGGAACAGTGACACCCAAAGCTGTACACATGGCACACATCGTACATACCATAATGGCAGCTCTTGTCCTATGGGGCTGGCAGGGGTCAGCTCCCTGCTCTGAGCATTGGAACATCTGAGGTTGTAGCGTGCCCCAATGCCAGGCCTGTCAGGCCAAATTTGCGTGAGTGGCATTGCAACCAGGTACATAGGGTTGCAGCACCGCTCACTGGAGGAGCAGCTGGGCCAAATCAGAGTGGTGCTGTGACCCCATGCAACAGGGTGCAGTGCCCAGGCAACCCAGTGGGACCACAGCCTCAGGAATTGCCACTGCAGAGGGAGCATGAGGGAGGTCTGCAATCATCTCACTAGGAGCTTCCATTCTTCTCCCTGGGGCAGGATGCGTCTCTGTTCCCCACTGCCACAGCTAGGGCCTCCCACATGCCCCTTTGACATATTCTGGTGACCCAATTTTGGGTTGCAAATCATTGTTTGAGAAACTGTGCCTTACAGCATTAAACTGGAAATAAATTAAGAAGTCCAACCTACTTTTAATTATTTATACTGTTAACTTACTTTTTGCTTTCTCTCAGTTCAGACAATGAAACTAAGACAATTTCACTTTTGTTTACAGACAGTTTCACTTCCAGGTTCACAGTGCTGTAGTGCTTGGATTGCAAAAGCTGCAGATGCTTGTTTTATTTGTTTAGAAATAACTGTTTCCACTGGAATGTTAAAAGGAAAAAACACCATGGAAAACTTTTTGTCTCTGGCTTTATAAGAGCTTGCTTTTACAACATATCAAAATTCAAGTTGGTAATGCTCCTTTAAAGACTTTAAAAACATTTTGCCTTAAAGTACTATGAATTCTGTAGGGGTTGCAATTGTAATTTTTATAATATTGATGAACTAGGCCTTATGATTTGACTTATGTTGTCAAATATAACAATATTGATTTGGGGCCTGGTCTCAAAGTTGCTAAGCATCTGGAACTACCTGAAAATACAATAGGAATGGAGGATTCTTAGCCCTTTGCAGGAGGCACTCATTACCCCCATTACCTTCTACATTAGAGTTCACAGAACTGACCCATAACTGATGGTTAGGTCAAACAGATTATAAGCTGTTTTGAGCAGGGACTGTCTGTTTGTTATATGTTTTGTATAGTGTCTAGTACAACAGGGTCCTGGTCATGACTTGGGCTCCTACCTGCTACTGTAGTACAAATTAAGAATAATAATTACTTTCTACTGCTTTATGTACAACTAAACTTAGTTGTATTAAAGAAGAATATCTAGTTGCGTTGTTAAATGGAAAGGTATCCAGCATACATGCAGTCTATTCTTCTATAATTTAAAAAAAGTCAGCTTTGGATAGTTGAATAGTTTGGAACAAGTCCTCTATAGGGAATCCTGTGGATAAGGCACAGCTGGACTCCAGACACAGACTCAGTCTCCAATTATCACTAGCCTGCTTCTTTTTTTCCAATGGACTTTCTCCTGCTAATAAATCTTGCAACTTCTCATAATGTGCTGTCAGACTGAGGTCAAGTCTTTGCAGACATGGAAACCAGATCCAAGGTCACACCCATAAAGAAAAAAAGAGGCAGGAAACTTTGAACTAGCTAATACTGGGGAAAGAAAAACAAGTAGAAAACACAGTCATGTCTAAAAGTTCCAAAACTGTATGATGAAGGTGGCAGACATAAAGTATCCTGCATCACTGTTTAGAAACCATCCATCCTTAGTACTTGCACATTTACCATGCAAGCAGAAGAGGAAAGTAATTTAATTTAAGAAAAGCCACCCTCAATTTAAAACAGCAGGATAACATTATTTGAATGTATTAGAAGCAATAGCTGATCTATAGGAATAAAACTAAATTCTGCAGTATTTTAGGTACAAGAAAATGGAGTACTGAAATATTCAGCTCCAAGTGTCCAAGTGAAAATTAGTTTCAAGGACAATATACAAAAGGTCTTGCTGAGAATTTCAGAAATTTAAAGTATCCCAAAGTATTGTCTTGGGGCAATATCCTTGGGCCTTATTAAGTCCTTGCCCAGGCAAAAGTCCCACTCATGTCAATGTAAGGTTTTTTGAGGATAAACAAAATGAAGACCTATAGATTTTAATGGCTTCTAAGAAATAGGCATTTTAAAATATCCTTCTATCCTACAACTAATAGAAGTGGCCCTTAGTGCCCTTGATAATCTGTTTAAATAGATAAATATCTTTTGTTCTTCTAGTCCCAGGGGATGAGATTCTGCTCTTGGGTATTCCAGTGTAAGGCCCCAGTCCTGTCACTTGTTCATATGCAGATACGCAGTCACTCAACAGGAAACATGAAAAGAGGACAAAGAATCTTGGGTATCATGCATTCATTCTGATTAAGGGTTTTGTTTTTTTCTTGAATTCATCCAAACAAACTAAATTATTGTTCAACTTTTTTTTTTAAGAGTTGGAAAAGGAGAAGAGACAGTTATTTCTAGTAATGGGTTTCCCACCAAGTAAGTGTGGCTCTATTGCATGAAGGTCTCTGCTTGTGTGCAACAAGTTGTAGCATAAGGGTCCAAATCTGGAGTCTCTGATCTCTATTAATTTCAGAGGAGTTACCTCAGATTTATACCAGAACAACTGAGATCAGAATCTGACCCACTGATTTCAGTGGGTCTATCCGTGTTAGTCAAGATTTGAAGCAGTGTTTAAAATAGATTGCAATGGGATCTGGCATTTTCATCATGCCAGCCTCAGGGGATGCTGAAGGAAAGGCTGATTACCTAAGGGAGGGAGAGAAGTGAGTTTGTGCTCCCCTTTAACTTTATCCCTCGATTTGAAGGACTGGGCCTATGGTCATCACTAGCAAGGGCTGGAAGTTGAAACTAGACAAATTCAAATTAAAAATAAGTCACACATTTTTAACAGTGAGTGTGATTAACTGTGGGAACTAGCTACCAACGGAAGCGGTGGGTTCTTCATGTCTTAAAGTCTTCAAATCAAGACTGAATGCTTTCTGGGTTTAGTCAAACACAAGTTATTGGTCTCAATGGAGGAGTTCACTGAAAATTTGGTAGAATGCAATATGCAGAAGGTCAGACTAGATGTTCTAAAAATTTATTAATCAAACCAACAGTGGGACGATAGGGAGCTACTGGATTTCCTGCAGTACAGGCACCAAAACTATTAATTTTCCACTTCTAAATGTTAACCTTCAGCAAAATATTAATTATATCAGTATAAGTTAAGTACAAGGAAGGTTTGGTTGGTCAAAGGAAAGCTTCCAATATGGTTCCACATGTGATTGTCCTGTTTGTAATTTGCTTTTGTAATATACATTATTGTAGCCATGCTGGTCCCAGGATATGAGCGAGGTAAGTGAATTAATATCTTTTATTGGATCAATTTCTGTTGGTGCGAGAGAAAAGCTTTCAAGCTCACACAGAGCTCTTCAGGTTTGGGAAGCTATTTCAGAGTGCCACAGGTAAATACAAGATGGAACAGATTGTTTAGTGTAAGTAGGTAACACATATTTCAAGGGACCATTCAAGGTGAAGTGGCCCATTAACACTCCTCCAGTCACAGGGAGGAAAAGAAGAGGGAGGAAGATGTGAGGGGGTCGGAATTGTTAGTGGGTTATAGATAGGGCTCTCCCAAATTCATGGTCCATTTTGGTCAATTACATGATCATAAGATGTTAAAAATCATAAATTTAATAATTTCAGATATTTAAATCTGAAATTTCATGGTGTTGTAACTGTAGAAGTCCTGATCTCTGGAGAGGTTGGGGGTGTTGTTTGAAGGCCAGAAGAGGGGTTCAGGAAAGTTTTGTTTCAGGATGAGAGTCCCCATCAAGTATGGATTGTAGTTGTTTGATGATACCCCATATGGGTTCCAGTTTGGGATGGTAGGTGACAACCAGAGGTGTGTGGTTGGAAGCAGGTTTTGTACTTCTCAGGTGGAGTGTCCTTGCTTGGTGAAGGCAGTTTTGAGTGTGTTAAGATATATATCCCGGACTTTTTCCTTGGAGCATATTCTGTGGTCTCTTAGTGCCTAGCTGTGTGTTTGGGGTGGCTACTGGATCTCTGAAGGCAGGTATGGTGAGCTGTGAGTTTCTTGTATATAGTTGTCTGTAGGGTTCCATTGTTGAAGCTGATTATGGTGTCCAAGAAGATGATGATGGTGGTGGTGTAATGCATGAGTGGTGGTTGTTGAATTTGTGGTGGAAATCTATGAGAGAGTTGTCCAGAGGATGAAAATATCATTGATGTATCTCACATATATCATTGGTTTTGTGCTGCATTTGTCCAGAAACTATTCTTCAGTGTGGCCCATGAAGAGGTTGGCATATTGGGGAGCCATCCTAGTACCCATGGCTGTTCCCGTGGTTTGGACAAAGTGTTTGTTTAATATAAAAGTGTTATGGGTGAGGATGAAATGGATGAATTTGATGTGATTGGGTGGATATCTGAGGGTTGTCTACTGTTTTGTAAATATTTGAAGCAGGCAGCTATGCAGTTGTGAGAGATTTTGGTGTATAGAGAGCTGACATCCCTATACATCAATTGTAGCAAGGATGGTGTTCCTTCACAAAGTCTGCAACTTTAATAGAATCATAGGACTGACCTTGAGATAGGGTGACCAGGCAGCAAGTGTGAAAAATCAGGACAAGGAGAGGGGGTAATAGGAGCCTATATAAGAAAAAGACCCAAAAATCAGAACTGTCCCTATAAAATTGGGACATCTGGTCACCCTACCTTGAGAAGTCATCTAGTCCAGTCCCCAGCACTCAGAGAAGGAATAAGGATTATCTAGCTAATACTAGGGAAGGAAAAACACGTAGAAAAGATAGTCTCTTCTAAAAGTTCAAAACTTTATGATGAAGATGGTAGAAACAAAGTATCCTGCATCATTGTGTAGAAGCCCGCCATCCTTAGTAGTTACACATTTGCCATGCAAACAGAAGACCGTAATTATATTTAATAAAAACTACAGTATCCTCAATTTAAAGCAGCAGGATAATATAATTTGAATTTATTAGAAGGTACAGGAAACACTGACAACCTCCGTCAGACTAATACCATGAATTATAGGTTTAGAGAGTTTCTGCTGTCTGGTGGTCAAAATAATTGAGTATCAGTATACATAAATATATTTTTCATAATACCCTTCTTCCAAATGGCTATTCCAGATTTAAATAATTTTGAAATTTAATCAATAATTCCATCTAGATTTTGGAGTCTCCTATTTTGAAAGATACCAGATTGTGGAATTGTCTTTTGCCCAGCCCTTGAGTCTTGTGCACATTCCTGATATGATGCTAGTATATTAATTAACAAAGAAGCATAGAGTAATGAGACATTTGCTTTTACACAATAAGCAAATTCAGCCATATTTCAGTAAGAAAGATTTAAAACCACAGGTACATGAACTCACTTTGCTTAATAATATGCAATTTAAACAACAGTTGGACCAGGCCTGGCAAATTTTTATAGCTTATTGCACACTTAATTGTCCATATAGGGTAGAATAATGTATTATTGTCCAGTTTGTTATTTATAAAGCACTTTATATTTTCTTCTTCCGATGCCTAGAGTTTTCTTCATCATGCTCTGATACTGTATGTTGTCAGCTGTATTTTTCCTTTGAATAATAAACCTGTGACTAATAAAAGAAAATCCTTTTTGTTTGCAATTGCATTATTTCTTGATGCACATATATATGTACATATATTTATAACTGATGTCTTTTTGAGCTTTGCAAAAAAAATTAATTGGGTATATGATGGTTATCACACAACCAAAATTTTAAAATAGTGTGGTACCACTTATATTTTAAAAAATGAGTATGAAATTAGATTTTGTTGAAACAAAATTAAAACAAAATAAAAAATCATATAACACACACAACAGATAACACAGGACAACATACATGACAAACTTACAATTAAAGACTAATAGTGCCAGAATTGTATTTATAACTATACAAGTTATTATGGCAATGCATTTTAGAAAACAAACATGTAAACAAGCTATTACCTTTTTATTTAAAACTTTTAATAGGATTTTTTAATCAATTCTTATTAAATTATTTGCCTACTTTGTTGTTTTAATGTAATTCCTTTACATTACTTTATATTACTTTTCTCTTAGAAATGCTACTATTTAGAAATAAGGGAAACCCATGTTCTGATATTAGTTAGTGGCTAGGGTTAGAAGCAGATCTAGCATTTCTGTTGTTTAGCAACTATATCTTCAACAGTCTCTTCAGCTGTTGCTTTCCTGAAGGGTTAAAATAGTGGTAATTTAAAGTAATGTTTTTACCTTAAGCTTTTACTTTGTTTGATTTCTTTGTTTTGTATTTTTTTCCCACTTGCTTTGTCTGTTTCTGTAATAACTATAACTTCTAACTTTTAAAATAAAGAGGGCAGAAGGAGTAGAGGTAAGGGGTAGAGCAAGCTAAGAAGGGAGGGAGACATGAGCCAAAAGAGATTGGCTACCGCTGTGAGGTTAGGTTAAAGTACAGGCAGCAGCAGCAATGAGTTTAGCAAACATAGAGGATACAGTATTTAAGAAAGAAGGTTATATTATTAGCTCAGAGAGGTGAGTGGGGTTCCGTGGGTTGGAGCAGAGGTTTTGGAAACCTGTTCCTGGATCTGGTTTTCATCCTGGCGCTGGGAAGAGAATAGGGGATGCTATCTGCTCCCGCAAAACCTGAATTTGTTCTCCCACTGCTTGTTGCTTTTGTCTGCATGACAAATGGATTACAGAAGTGCCCTTCTCTTTTGCAGTTAACCATTTCTGGGTAATTCCATGTATAGTTGCCAACTTTGGTTGGATGAACTCCTGGAGATTTCATCACATGACCTAATCTTTAATTAAATATTAATCTTTAATTCCTGGAGACTCCAGGACAATCCTGGAGGGTTAACAACCCTAATTCCATGTGTTAATACATCTATTCTAACCTGCTAGCAGATGGCTTATTATTTCTATATCCTCTTTCCTCCAACCCCCCTGCAAAGAAGTCGTGGCCTATCTCTTAAGGTGCTCTGTTAACTATACTGTTTCCTTATCCATCTTATCTACTAATCTAGTCAAACCATTTGATAATGCACTTACTTTCTCTGTTCTTACAGGTACCTCCCTAGGTTTCAGCTTAAGTTTTGCCATAACCTCGTTCTTATTATATGGTTGTAGTTGAAGTGTGGTGGCCCCCGCCCATGGACTGCTTGCTGATTGTTGCTTTGAGTTACTCCATTTTGCTAGGGCAACCTTTTTCCATTTCTGTCCCCATCCTTTAGGCACTATTTAAGTACTTGAAGCGTTTTGTTGTCCACCAAGCTTTATAGTAGAGGTTGGCACTTCTTTTTTGCAGATTCTCTACAGCTGTTTCCAATTTTCTATTCTGTTCCAGTTCCTGCTGTAACATAACATATATGTCTGTACTGCTTTTCAGTGCTCTATTGCTTCTGTTGCTTCTTCTAACAATTTTGTTTCTGTTATTTGCCCCACCAGTTTTGTGTTGTGTTGTTTTACCCATCTAAGAGTCATGGCCATAGTTTGTAATATTTTACATTTCTTGCACATCTCCCCATTTTCTTTTTAGAACTCACATGGACCAGGGCTTGCTCTAGGCACCAGTGTTCCAAGCATGTGCTTGGGGCAGCCCTTTTCAAGGGGTGGCAGTCCGGCCTTATTTTCCTTTGGTGGCAGCACTCCACGCCCCTCTCCCCCTTTTCTTTTTTGCTTGGGGCGGGAAAAAACCTGGAGCCAGCCCTGACATGGACTGCCTTTACTTGTTACCCAATGTGTCCATACTTTATCAAACTCTATGGGAATTTGTTGATGGTGGGATGAGGGGATTCCCTAGATTCAAGTTTTCTGTTATCTCAGGTTATGACCTTAAGAGCGAACAGCGCGCCTTTTACCAAATCCGTGTTCAGGGTCACCAGTGGTGTTAGGACTGTGGAGTGTTGCTAGTGCTGCAGAGCTGTTAATGCTGTTAATGCTGCTGTTCTTGGAACTTTGGTGTTAGCTGAACTAGCAGATAGTGCAGCATGTTGATTCAGCAGACCTCAATGTTTCTCATAAGGAAAGATCACAGGCTTAGTTTGGTGGCAAACACACTTGGCCAGGTTTACTGCCAGCAAAGCATGGTACTAATGCCCTGTCCAACACTTGTATGCTTATGACAAGATACCAGTTCAATCAGCATAACATGATGCTGTCCCTCAGATCAGTACAAAGATGCCCCTCCTATGACTTCTACTTTTATACACTGATATAAACAACTGTACGTATTACATTCCAAATGTTACACCTTATATCTTGTATAGGCTAGTTCAAATAAAGTATCCTCATCCATTATCGTGTCATCCAGGGCCGTCCTTAGGATTTAT
Source organism: Gopherus flavomarginatus (assembly GCF_025201925.1). Taxonomy (NCBI): domain Eukaryota; kingdom Metazoa; phylum Chordata; order Testudines; family Testudinidae; genus Gopherus; species Gopherus flavomarginatus. The sequence goes on along the minus strand of NC_066620.1, from coordinate 169,518,970 downwards.
GGGGCCCTAGGCAGTATTATTAAACTGGTGCCCCTATGCTGGATGGCAGCCCAAGCTCACAGCCTGGTGGGGGAGGGGGAGGAGGGACTTGACAGCAAAGGATAATGAGATGCCCAGACTGCCTCATGGTGGCGGAGAGTCATAGTTCCCTGCAGAGACTTCCATGCACTCTCCCTCATGCAGAATGGACATGAAGAAAGTACCTAATTAAAAGCACTAAAATTTGGGAATAAAAAATGTCAGTCACAGGTTTTTTGATATACCCTGAAGTTTGTCAGAGATTTATTTGCAAAAACTTCATAGTAAGGGTGAGTCAGCTGTCCTGCTGAATACAACATTACATATAATGGAATACATGATGCAGCTCTTCTCTGTTTTACATTTTCTTCATCAGTATTTCTAAGTTGAATTTATATTTTAAATGTACTCAAATCTTAAGCCAGCATTCCAGATTACTACATATTTAACTCACTGAAACAAAGACATTCTTTTAAATTAATCAGAGAGATTTAGTGTGTTCATAACAATGTTCATTGCTTTTAGAAAAAGGGAACAGTAATTTACTTTGTGTGATCTCCATAACAAGAGACATGGTTATGAAATTTCACTAACTTTAAAAAAATATGTTTCCAAAGATTTTAGGTATAACAAGGATTTTGTCTTACTAAGGTACTGATTTTGCTGGAGGGTTCTTTTAAAACTAGTTTGTCGGATAGTCAGAAGTAAAGAAAGGGAACTCTTTGTCCAGCTATCTGGAAGGGAAGGACTGTTGTCCCTTTAAGGGCTCTCTTCAGTGGGGAGTGGGGGGAGAGGTGGTGAAGGGATGGACAGAAAGGACAGGAAGACTTGGAAGCACTTTTTTTTTTTAACTATAGTAATTAAAATGTGTATTTTAGATAAGGGAGGTCTTTTGAAGGATTTATTTAAAAAACTATGTGTGAAGATCCACACATTTAAGGCTAAAGATGATTGTGCATCTAAAACTCTATGCAAGCATTTTTTAGAAATGTGATTTTATAATCTTCACCAGCTTACTAATGAAATATTTTTAAAGCAAATTTTAAACTAAGGTTCTGTAGACTGACATGTTCTGTGTAAATATTACATTAATGCACAACTGTTTTTGTCAGTAAAGTCAGAAACTGACAGTATAAAAATTTATTTGGGCATAAGCTTTCGTGGACATCTGATGAAATGGGTTCTAGTCCACAAAAGCTTATGCCCAAATAATTTGTTAGTCTTTGAGGTGACACAAGGACTCATCCTTGTTTTTGCTGATACAGACTAACAGGACTACCACTCTGAAACCTGTCAGTTTATACCTTGGGGTTGGCAAATGCCTGTTAAATGGCTTTATTACCCCTTGAATGTCTCTTTAACAGTTTCAATGTTGTGCTAATAGGTCTGGCAGGCTGGAGGTTTTTTCACTTTTAACTATTAGATTCCCTCCCAAGGAAGACTCACCAGGCTAGAGTAGCCATCTGTGGGAGCCTGCAGGAAGGGTCAAAACAGGGATAGGAAAACAAGAGGGTGGACACTAAGACCCAGTGGTGCCCCAAATTTTCAGGTGCCCTACGCAGCTGCCTATGTTGCCTATGCCTAAGGACGGCCCTGCTGTCATCCCCTCCTTATTTTTAAGAGGAGTCAGTGTGTTCTTGTACCATTCTCTCTGGTCAGGAATGTGCTTACTTCGTTAACTGACACCTAGGGGGTGTTACTATTCCGCCAAGGCCTACTGTGGTTCATACTCTTAGTTATGCCTAGGCCTTGCTGGAGCCCTACACCTGCCACTTAAAAATAAATTAACTAACTAACTAACAAACACCCAACTCACAGCCATCACAATCCAAAACAAGCAAACAAACTGTGATGAAGCAAAGAAACTATTCACCAGCACACCAAGGATTAAAGAGAGCCTTTGGGCCTAGCTAACCCCACCTTGTTATATCTGAAGCCAATGCCAGGAGAAAAGGAGGGAAGCTGGCACACCTCAGGGCTGACTGGCAAACAGAAGGATCACTAGCCTGCCAGCCACCCGGGAGGAAGCACTGTCTCTCCAGCCAAGGGAGAATGAAGAGCCTCTGGTACCTGAGGTAACTGAGTGAGAAAAGCCCAGAGATATTGTGGGGTTCAGCCTCACCAACTTGCATCTGCCCTGTCAGAAGAAGCCTGGGACTGTGGCAAGATGTCACCAAGAATCCACAGGAAGGCAAGCCAGACACCCAGTGAATTAGACTAGAGATGCCATGCTGCAAACTCATAGAATATCATGGTTGGAAGGGACCTCAGGAGGTCATCTAGTCCAACTCCCTACCAGATTTTCACCCTAGTTCCCTGAATGGTCCCTTCAAGGATTGGGCTCACAACCCTGGGTTTAGCAGGCCAATAACTCAAACCACTGAGCTATCCCTCCCCCCTGAACAGACCTTGGTAGGAAGTAGCCCAGGATGGTGAATTTAGACTCCCTGCTGGTAGGATTGCCTCTGTTCATGAGTTGATGCACACAAGGCCCTGGACTAGGACCTGTTGGAGAGGGAGGAAGGGCTAGGTCCTTCTACCCTGCCCTCCCACAGCCTTAAAGACTGAGGCTCCTCTACAGAGCAGGGGGCTGAAAGCCAAGCACTTTAACCACTAGCCCCTCCAAGCCCTCTGTCACACAAAGCTTCATATATTTTGTTGTAATGCAGGATATTTTAATTGTACTCAGTTATCTCAAATTCTTGAAGATGTTGGGTTGACTCTCCTTAACTTACAGAACCAAGCACACACAACCCCCCTGCACCCCAATGTTGCACATATCAAATTATATCATAAAACCTGTGTAATTTGGAAAAAAATGCAGTGAAGCTTGTTGCGCCTAAATGCAGATGGCTGCATCTTTTAAAAGTTGAGTGCTGCAGCTGTATATATGTAGGGAAACAATTTCACCTGTCAATGGATAAGTAATTGAGGTCTTTGGAGTATCCATTCCAGCAGTATGCAGTGCAATTTGTTGTAGCTGGACAGGGTGCAACTGTTTGTGAAAACTTAAACACTGCAACTGTTCTATTGTGAAAAGATACTGAAATCTATTAGTCATACCTGCAAAGAAATAATTGAATCATACATATGTAGATTGCCACGTACTTTTAGGGGCGAAAGAAAAATGCAGAGCTGTTATTTACCAGGCTGCGCGTGGCAATAGACTGTATAGGTAAGGGATGCAAGGAGGGTCTGGGTCACGATGCAAACTGCAGGCACGCACACAACTAAAATTAATTAATTAAAAGTTTTATTGGGGATAGTTACAAGGGGTAGGGGAGCAGCGTATGATTAGCTAATAGGGGTAATGGAACTTAAAACATACAATGGCTAAAGTATTTACTATTAAACAATATTTATAAACAAAGATGCAGTAAACAATATTTATAAACACAGATGCAGCATTTAGTAATAACCAATACTTACGAATACAAACCAACTCATAACGACCGGCAAACATAGAAACTCTGCTTAAAACACATGAGCTGAGAGAGGCTTCGAGGTGATCAGGCTCGGTTACGGGTGTGCACAAGGTACACAGGATTCGTTTTTCTTTCTCCTCTTCTGCCTGCACATGGCAGACCAGCCTAAAATACCCACTATGACATCATAGAAGTGTCATAGGGGACGGGGCCCAAAAACTGTGTGTGTTCGTTTCTGATTGGTACAAGCAAAGTTTACACCAAGTAGGGGAGCAGGTGCCTGAAAGTCTGGCTTCGCCCCCAAAAGGTGAGGAAATGCATATAGTTCAGAATGCCTTTAACACTGAATGACAAAGGAAGAGGCCAGGGCAATACCGGTATGGGCAAGTCTTTTAGGATGCAGACAGGAACTTATCTTAACAACATATATGAGGTACAGAAAACAGGGTTTGTATAGGTGAAGTGACGCACCTGTTTTTTTTTCTGTCAATGGTTGTACAATGTAGCTGGTCACAATGGTGAAGGAGTAAGAAAAGCCATCTGTTCATATCTGTCAAGGGATGCAGCTGACTGAAAACTGTCAAGAAAGAGGATTCTGTTTTACTTAGGGCAGTGTGGCTGTTAATGCCTGTCAGATAAGCAATCCAGCTGTTCACAGTGTTCAAGGAGAAATATACATCTTGTCAAACATTTTGAAGGTCAAGAAATGCAGCTGGCCATAGCTGTGAAGGGATAATGAAAGCTGCTGGGTATACCTGTCAAGAGATAAGAAATGCTACTGATGGCAACATTAAAAGAAGAAAGAAATATAGCTGGACATAATGTACATGTCAAAAGATAAGAAATACAGCTAGTTTTGCCTGTCAAGATGAAGGCAATAAAGTTGATCATACCTATCAAGAGGAAAGTAATGTAAACCAGTGGTTCTCAAACTTTTTTCATTTGCAGACCCCTAAAAATTTTTGAATGGAAACTGAAATCTTAGATGTAGTCTGCAGGGATTCGCGGACCACAGGTTGAAAACCACTGTTTTAGGGTAACAACAACCTTGTGAAAATCCCTTAGACATTGTCTGCAGACCCTCAGGGATCCCTGGACCACATGCTGAGAACCATTAACATAAACAATGTATAGTTTCTGTATTGCTAGCCCTAAGTGTTAAAAAAAAATCATGAATCAGGCCGCAAAAAATCATGAGATTTAAAAACAAAATAATACATTTTGGGTGCTTTGTATTTGCTTTCAGGTTCACGTATGTCACATTTTCAAATTTTTCTCCACAGCCATCATTACTGGAAAAAACAATAATTAAAGGTGATATTCTCATGTATTTACATGACTTGAGGAGCTGGGGTTTTAAAGACAAACATGAAATATCATGAGAGTGGGCAACACTGTAAATTCTACATTGATACGACATTGGGTTATATGTGGGATTAGATGCTTGTAAACATTATTGCTTCCCATCCCCCTTTGATCCACTCTGTGTCTTAACAAGGAAGCAAAGTGAAGTTGGTAAGACTTATGAGCACTAATGCATCTAATAGGGCTCACACATGAAATGGAGCAGCAGAGCACAGGAAAATAAAGCCAGGAAGAAAGTGCCTGTATATTTTACTAGCACTTGGTGTTACAAGTGGGGGCTTATCTGGGATTTCAACTGGGAAGTCTCTGAAGCTCAGGATGCGTTTCCTCAGCTAGGCAAAGTATGTAACCCCACACCTTCTGGAAAAATTGTGTTAGTAGAGTATTGTTTTTTTTAAGTATCTTTGTTTTTGTTTTCTGGGTTCTTTTTTAAATATATGCACATTACTATGTGTTTATGTTAGAAAAGGCAGATTGGAGAACTGCATCTTCCATATGGAGTGGAAGGTGCACGAAGACCATCCTCCAAGAAAGCTCTGTTATCTGAAAAGATGAATTATACCCTTGTAGAAAGTTCTGTTGCACATGAGGAGCAGAATTCTTGACTATCAACTTAGTTCTGGAGCTTTAGGTGATATTCTGGGCCCAGGCCATTGAGCACCTTAAAGATAAAGACTGAGACCTTGAGCTTAGCTCTGTATTCAATAGGAAACCAGTGTAGATAGCTAAAGACAGGTAGATATTTCACTGATTTTTTTTTTAAATTATGGTCTAACAAATATGGTGGCACTCTAGAAATAATTCAAAATAATAGGCACCAGAAACAGTATTAAAGGCATTTTGTATTGTGATTCCATGACAGTGGAATTTTCCCCAGAATTCACCCCTTGCTGAAAAATTGTGCTCCAATATCTGAGTTTAGATAAAGACATTGTTAGCCCCTATGGTTATGGAGAAAACAACTCAAAAACATGAACTGAGTGTAAATCAATGCTGTATTGCTTGTCTTACTCTGCAAGAAGCCTGAAACAATAGCTCTAAAAGGTGTGAACTGTTCCTTTATCTCAAGCAGGGCCCTCTGGACTTTTCCAAGATGCAAAACTCAGCACTTTTCCTGTGGAAATCACCATTTTCCACATCTAAGCAATTAGCATTGTGTGTTGTCTGCCTGCCCTGCTGAGACCTGCCTGCAGCTAGCAGTCTCTTGTTACATTTCTACTACATTTCCCCTCAAGGGAAAGAGTTGGATTACAGTACCTGCTCTATATACTGTTCAATGGAACCAGGCAGCATGAAGCTGGGGAGCCAGAACAGGAGTCCAGTTTGAAGCCAAGTAGCAGGGGAAACCAGAAGTGCAGGTTGATGATCTAGGCTGTCAGGAGAACAGCAGGGGAACCAAACACCCAGAGAGATAATCTACTAATTCAGGCTACAACCCACCTGCCCTTTCCCCTGGCACTTATGAGTGGTGGTTGTGGGGGGAGAGAATTTCTGTGGTAGGCTGATTGGACAACATCCTAGGAACTAATCCACCTGGAATAATCATTGTTGATAAATTCTACTTCAGTGACTGTTTTCAACTATGAGCCCTAACTGTGTGTGTTTGTGAGGGTATCAGGGTGGGAATGAGAGGTATTTCTCTATCAAAGAATAAATTACTAGCATGGAATTTAGGGGTACTTGCTGTGGAAGTTGGCCCCATTGTCCTGGAGAGTATATGGGGCCCTTTTATTTCAGTGGAAGTTTTACCAGAGAAAGGACTGCAGGATAGGGTACACAGAACAATGTGAACATACCCCAGTGTGATTATACTCACATAGGAAGCAGGAAACAACAAGAGGGTCCCTTCACAGTATTTCCACGAGGTTCTTCAGAGGAGATCAATGGGGTTTCCATACCATGGAGAAAGTCAAAGTCCAGCTCTTGCCCCACTCCCTGATGGTGCAGCCATACTGCCATGTACTCCCCTCATGGTAGTTCCTGGGGGCAATTCTTAAAGAGAGGTCCCAACTGCTAAGATGTGAGGCAGCATAAATGTAATGCAGTTTTTAGCCCTATTCTGCCAGGCTTCCTATTACAGAAAAAGAAATGGTATACATCCTCACATTCACCCCAAATTTGTGAGAACTGGCAATCCCATTGTAGCAGGGTCATCACCCACTTCTGCCCTGAAGAGCTTGCAATCAGCTCTTAAAGAGGGCTGCAAGGGTAAAAGCAGCCCTGGAGAGGGCTGCAGCTCCGAAAGCTGGGCTGATTCGGAAGCAGTCGCAGCTGTAGCTGGCTTAATAAGGGCCCAGCTGGCCCTTATAAGAGGGAGATGGCTGTTGAGAAGCTCAGGGTACCTAGAGTGAGGCAGGGCTAGGGAAAGGCCAGAGGGGCTGGCAACTCCCCAGGCTGCAGGGCCTTGTCCAAGGCCCCAGAGAGGTACTGGGTTCCAGAGAGGGGCAGCAGGTCCAGACCTAACCTTACCTATGATGAGTGGCTTATACTGCGGTATGCCTGTGGGAGCGGGGGCTAATTGGTGACTGGCAGTAGCCTATGACTGAAGTGAGGTAGGGTTAGGGGTGGAGGTTCCCCAGGGAGAAGAGACCCTGAGACAGAGGGGCGTACAGCCAGGGGGCATCACCCAGACAACAAGGCACTGGGTCCGGGTGGGACACAAGGGGGCAAACAAAAGTGGGACACTGGCCTGCAGAGGGTGCTCTGATGGCTGGAGAAGAGCTAATGCCTGACAACCAGCAGGAGGTGCTGCAGGGGTGAGTACTGCACCTTTACATCCATAGCTACCTATTAGACTCACATTAGACATCTACTGTAAATCCAATCCTTTGCATCTATGCTTAATTGCACCCCCAATTCTGTGAGGGGTGAAAATTGTAGGCACAAAACTGGAGGATAATATATAAGCATCTGACTCTTAAAAGCTAAATGAATTTTTTTTAAAAAGTTCAGAATCCTGGCTATGAGATGTTTGAAAAATGCTTGTGTATTTATTTTTCTTGAAATGCACCAAAGCAACTTGAGGTTTTTAGCTTAAGACACACCAGCTGGGCTTCATTGTCCTGTACTCTTAATTTTAGCCATTGTCAGATTTGCTATGACAACGTTTGGTTTGAAAGAAACAAAACAAAACGTAACTGGTTTTTTTTCCCCACAAGTTTAACACTACTCATGGTACAGTATCTGTGAGGTGACTACCATTTTTAAATTTCTTAGCTTCAAAATAATCTGTCATTTAATGTTTTTATTCTTTAGAAATTTTTAAAGGGTTTAATAACTAGGAAAAGAGACAGCTTCTGAAGCTTAATGCAGTAAGGTACTATGTAATTGTCCAAACAATAATGTGTGTTCCAGGTTTCTACATATTCATGCAGCTGGCGTGAAGAAATACTGCCAAGATTTTTGTGCCAATAATTATTCTCATTCTACAGTTTGAAAACAAGACAATGGCTTTGTCAGCAAAAATCAAGTTTTAAAGAGCATTATAATAATAACTGATGCCAGCAGTGCAGATGTGGAATTTGCAGTTTTAAGTTTTGGGGCCACATCCTATTCCCGCTGAAGTCAATGGAAGTTTTACCACTGGCTTCACTGGGAGCAGGATCAACTCTTTAGGCTTTTCACAGTGGAAAGTTCCTGTTTTTATTTTTGAGGATTAGTCAGTTTTCTTCTCCAGTGAAATTTCCAAAAAGCTTTAGCCAGAAGATATATTTGGAACATAAGGAAAACACAAAGTATAAATATTTGTTTCTGCTAAGAGAATGGCTTAACATACTAGTGCTTATTAATAAATACTCTAATCTTTTAGACTTCTGAAAAGCTATTTCAAGTGCTTGATCCTGAAGTCCTTGCTCAGGCAAAATTGGAGTTCTGCTTAAGTAATGCATGCAGGAGTGGCCCTTAAGTCCTTATATTGCTCTTTAGGTACATGAAGGAGCACTCCATAATTCAGAGGAAACCGAACCTGGTGCTATATGTCAGGTAAAGGCGCTTTTCCCCTAATGGGGAAAAATGGTGGAGTTGTTCAGTTCAGTTGTTGAATATCCCCCATATTTGAAGCTATCTATGGGAAAGAAATAGAGAAATTATGTTTATGCCCCTGGTTTCATTTCTTGTTTTTGATTTGTATGAACAAGAGGACTTCAATACATTAACTAAGGGACTTGTTGAAAAGCAAATCATGGCTGGCTGCTTCATTTAAGCATGATATTTTATAGACTATTCTGTATTTTGTACCTAGAGCTCTGAGTAATTGGAAAAACTCAGTATGTGTCAGCGCTGAGTAGAACATATTTTCTTGATCAAGTCATGAGTTTAACAAGGGGAAATTTGCCTGGCCAAGCCTATATTCAATATCTTTAAAAAAAAATATTCCATGACAGTTTAAAGATTTTCTTCAGCTGTTTTACTTCCCCCATAGATGGAGGTGAAACGTCAACCAGTATCATATTTTGGAAATTTGTGTATTTTCCTTACTGGAAAACCAAAACCAAAATGTAGAATGCTTGTATTATGTTCGTAACTTAAGCCACTGATTCTTTCTGTGATTCAAAAGAAATTTTGTAAGTATGTGGACCTAAGTACAATTTTACTAATTTTATTTTAAATTTTGCTTTTTCTTCATCAAAGTCCTTCATGAGTAAAGAATAACACTGCATTTATCTAGGAGTCACCTGATTTCATAGGACCCAATCCTACAGTCCTCCACAAGCAAAAAATTCCATTAATCTCAAGGGAGTATAAGAAGTGCAGGCAAATATTAATTTATCAAATAAGTAACTAATATATGGCTATTTCCTCTTGTAAGTATATTAATAATTTGAGAAAAGAAAATAGTATATCCACATAGGTGCCTAGTTTAAATGGTTTGTTTCCATGTAGATTAGTCCATGTTTTGCAATCAGTGTAACTGAAAGATATCAACATTATATGTTTTCTGATTATTACTATTTAATATTTATATTACATAGCACCCAAAATGTGCCAGGCACTGTACAGCTTGCCACAGTTCATGCCCTTAGAGAACTTACAATCTAAATGAGTGGGGTAAAAAAAAAAAGTAAAGGGACAGTATGTGAACGAAGTCATCAGGGCGATAATAGGCATGTGTATTATTAAGTGCCATGGGTTTTACTGTTTGTTTTTAGTTCATATATGTTCATAGGACTGCTAAGCAGAGATGGGATCCAGCTATTGAGGAAGGGGAAGAGCATATTTGGATACAGACTGGCTAACTGGTGACGAGGGCTTTAAACTAGGTTCAAAGGGGGCAGGTGACCAAAGCTCACAGGTAAATCAAGAACGTGGAGACCTGGGAGAAGGTCTGGAATTTGGGTGGAGCAGGGGCCATTATAGGAGGGATAAAGAAGAGACAAGACAGACCTGGGTGGTAGTGGGGGTGGGGGGGAAATCAAATGATTATCTTAGATGACTGTATACTAATGCAAGAAGTATGGGGAATAAGCACTAAGAACACAAAATGCTAGTAAATAAACACAACTATGACATAGTTGGCATCACAGAGACCTGGTGGGATAATACACATGACTGGAATATTGGTATAGAAGGGTGCAGCTTGCTCAGGAAGGACCAGCAGGGAAAAAAGGGAGGAGGTGTTGCCTTATATATTAAAAATGTACACACTTGGACTGAGATTGAGATAGAAATAGGAGACAGACTTGTGGAAAGTCTCTGGATAAGGATAAAAGGGGTAAAAATAAGGGTGATGTCGTGGTAGGGGTCTACTACAGACCACTTAACCAGGTAGAAGAAGTGGATGAGGCTTTTTTAAACAGGTAACAAAATCACTCAAAGCACAGGACTTGGTGGTGATGGGGGACTTCAACTACCCAGACATCTGTTGGGATGTGGGGGTGGGGGAGGAATAGCACAGCACAGATTATCCAGTAAATTCTTGGAATGCATTGGAGACCTATCTTTTTTTTATTTTAAAAGGTGGAGACGGCTACCAGGGGAGAGGCAGTTCTAGATTTGATTTTTGACAAATAGGGAGGAACTGGCTGAGAATTTGAAAGTGGAAGGCATCCTGGGTGAAAGTGATCATGAAATGATAGAGTTCATGATTCTAAGGATTGGTAGGAAGGAGAACAGCAAAATAAAGACAATGGATTTCAAGAAGGCTGACTTTGGCAAACTCAGGGAGTTGGTAGGTAAGATCCCATGGGAAGCAAGTCTAAGGGGAAAAACAATAGAAGACAGTTGGCAGCTTTTCAAAAAGACATTATTTAGAGTACAAGAAGAAACTATCACACTGCATAGGAAAGACAGAAAGTATGGCAAGAGACCACCCTGGCTTAACCAGGAGATCTTCAATGATCTAAAAATCAAGAGTCCTACAAAAAATAGAAACTAAGTCAAATTACAAAGGATGAATATAAACAAATAACACAAGTACGTAGAGACAAAACTGCAGCCTCTGGGAGCTATGGGTGGCTGTGCCTGCGGACAGTCAATGTAAACACTGTCTTGTGGCCCGCCAGTGGATTACTCTGATGGGCCGCAGGTTGCCCATCATTGGTTTACAGGCTCATCTGCTGCACCAAGTTAAGCTACGTGAGTGCACAGGCTCTGTGAAACTCATGAGGAAAGTCATTGTACACTGGAAACCACCTACCTGAGAAGTACTTAACAGATTTGCATCCACTTATGCAAGTGGTGAATTTTACCCGTTATTTGACATGCTTAGATACCATAGGGATGAGTGCAATATATGAACTAAATAGAATCTGTGTGTCTTCCTGTTGACTGCAGCTATCTAAGGATAGCATCAGCCCTTTTGACCACAGAGTTACACTGGGAGCTCTACATCATTATTGTAACCAAATATAAAATAAACTGGAAACTGTGATATCACTCAGTCTGTAAGGCTGCACTAATTTTTAATCAAATTTGTGGCTAGTTCTGGTCTCTCTCTAACATACTTCATGGGCCTTATTCCTCTCTTGAGATGTATACCTCTATCAGCAGCAACATAATATTTTAGGCCCACCAATGAGGTTAATCTCTAACTTCAAAATATATATTAAGATTTAAAAAAACTAATAGGGAACAGAGATTGAATTTCCATCATAACCATTTAACTTTAAGAAAGAGAGGAAAAACTATTTATCTTATTACTTACCTTATTAACCCTAAGTGTCAGATTTTTATGAAAATCTATCACAAGACTTCATTTTCAAAATCTTTAAAAACTGGACTCCTTTTAAGAGTTACACCTTTACCCCAATATAACGCGACTCGATATATGCGAATTGGTGTTATAACGTGGAAAAGCAGTGCTCTGGGGGCAGGACTGTGCACTCTGGCGGATCAATGCAAGTTTGGTATAATGTGGTTTCACCTATAGCGCAGCAAGATTTTTTTTGGGGGGGGGGGGCTCCCAAGGGACAGCGTTATCGGGGTAGAGGTGTATTAAAATTTATAAAGTCTTTAAGCATCTTAATTTTGAAGCAAACCAACTTTATATGCTCCTTGGGGCAAGGCTTTTTTTTTTTTTAATTCTCTGTGTTAGTGGTTCTCAGACATTTTGACAGTATGAACCACCTGTTATGACAGATCTCTTGTGGGCTGTCTCCCTTCCTAACCTCCTAATTCTGCGCCTCCACTTTTCATATATTTCTTCTCATGCATGAAAAAGTAATTGGCCAAGAGAAGTAAGGCCCTACTCCAGTTGATGGCATTCCTGTCTCTGTGTGTATCTCTGGATGTACCATGATAACTTTTTAACATTGCATCCCGTTAAACCCAAAATTTCAGGGAATGTTCTAGCCAAGTATGCCTGTTTGATTCTCTCTCTCCTATCTATCTATTCTGGTTATTTACTCTCTGTGGGTGTAGGACTTTAATGAAGAGATGAGGTCACTGCTACAGAGAGGTGAGCTCCCAGGGTAACTCTGTGGTCAAAAGGGCTGATGCTATCCTTAGATGCATAAATAAGGGAATCTTGAGTAGGAGTAGAGAGGTTATTTCACCTTGATATTTGGCACTGTTACGACTGGTGCTGTAATACTGTGTCCAGTTCTGGTGTCCACAACTCAAGAAGGATGAGGATAAATTGAAGAAGGTTCAGAGAAGATTAATGTGAATGATTAACGGTTTAGAAAACATGCCTTATAATGATAGACTCAAGGAGTTCAATCTAATTAGCTCAACAAAGAAGAAGTTAAGGGGTGCCTTCATCAGTCTGTAAATACATACTGGGGGAACAAATATTTCACAACAGGCTCTTCAATCTAGCAGAGACAGGGATAATGTGATTCAATGGCTGGAAGTTGAAACTAGACAAATTCAGACTGGAAATAAAGTACAAATTTTTAACCGAGAGTAATTAACCATTAGAACAGGGGCTCCCAAACTGGCTTAGCGGCTTGTTCAGGGTAAGTTCCTGGTGGGCCGTGAGACGCTTTGTTTACCTGAACATCAGCAGGTACGGCTGCTTGCAACTTGCTAGCAGCCTGCCAAAGAGGCTTAACCTGAACAAGCCGTAAACCAAGTTTGGGAACCCCTGAACTAGAACAATTCATCAAGGATTGTGGTGGATTATCCAGCACTAGCAATTTTTAAATCAAGATTGACTATTTTTCTAAAAACTATGCTCTAGGAATTGTTTTGAGGAAGTTATATGGCCTGTGTAATACAGGAGTCAGACTAGATGATCACAGTGGTTCCTTCTGGCCTTGGAATCTATGAATTTATGAATTATTGCTGAATCTCCCCTTGTTGTCTAGAGTCCTGACTGCTCTGATCCAGGTAATTTTTTTGCTTTTTGATTATATCCTCCTGTCTTTTAGTCACCAAAATGGAGTGTTGTCAGCATATTTTATTATGATTTAATTTACACTGAACAGATACTCAAGGAAGCACTGTTTGAAGATAGGTGCATATGCAGCTGAAACTTTTGAAGATGGCATTACTATTTCACTTCAATGGTGAATGATCCAGGATATTGTCAGAAGCAGCTTTGTAAACTGTCTGTGAACCACCAGTAATAGCACCACCTCGTTCAGACTCAGTACTGTTCCATACATTTTAATGAAGTAGTAGGTCAAGTGTGGTATGAGGAGAAGTATGTTGGTGTGATGATGTGGTTCTGGCGGGACCCAACTGAGAGTGCAAATTTAGGACCAATTGGTCAAACAGGGCAGTTACATCCCTAGGCTGGGGTTTTTCCACCTCTAAGGCAAACCAAACCAGCCAGACAAAAATGACTTCGGTTTCACCTCACTGGCTAACCACAAGTCACACAAGCAATTTCCTTAGACACTCCAGTCTTCCAGTATTACCACCAGTGCCACCTGTCCTGGGGACAAATGGTTATGAAAACCAACACCCCAGTAAAAGAAAAAGGTTCTCTCGATCCCAAAGGACCAAGCCCCAGACCCAGGTCAATGTACACATCAGATCTTACCCACAAATTACGCTGTTGCCAGTCCTTTAGAATCTAAAATCTAAAGGTTTATTCATAAAGGGAAAAAGATAGAGATGAGAGCTAGAATTGGTTAAATGGAATCAATTACATACAGTAATGGCAAAGTTCTTAGTTCAGACTTGTAGCAGTGATGGAGTAAACTGCAGGTTCAAATCAAGTCTCTGGAGAACATCCCCTGCTGGGATGGGTCATCAGTCCTTTGTGTAGAGCTTCAGTTTGTAGCAAAGTCCCTCCAGAGGTAGGAAGCAGGATTGAAGACAAGATGGAGATGAGGCATCAGCCTTATATAGGCACTTCCAGGTGTAAGAACACTTCTTTGTTCTTACTGTGGAAAATTACAGCAAAATGGAGTTTGGAGTCACATGGGCAAGTCCCTGCATACTTTGCTTAGTCACAAGGCGTATCTGCCTCCTCTCAATGGGTCAGTTGTGTAGTTGATGGTCCTTAATGGGCCATCAAGCAGGCTAAGCAGAGCTAACACCAACTTGTCTGGGGTGTTTCCCAGAACTGCAGCGCCAATTTGAAATACAGACAGTATACAGCCAATACTTATAACTTCAACTACATAATGATACAGACACACAGACAGTATAATCATAACCAGTAACCCATAACCTGGTCTTAGACACCTTATATGACCCCCTTTACATAGGATTTGGTGCCACTACAGGACCTTGGTTGCAAACCATGTTCTATATGGTCCCAGTTTATATCAATAATGTCACAGTTGGACAAACATCATATATTTGAGTAAAAAATGTTGCCTGAGACACCGAATATGGAACTGTCTGTCTACTTATCACTTTCATTTTGTAATATTTCTGCTGCCAGGTTGGTTGTTTAACATTGTGTGTTCTTGGTTGTGCCCAGGCTGGATAAAAATAAATGATTTAATTAAGATACATTATAGCTCAAAGATTTGTCATCATGGAATAGGGATTAATTCTATAGTATAAAGCAATATATTCATGTAATGTTTAAGAAAACTTTTGTAAATGAGTTCCAACAGTTCATGGATTAGGGACCCAATCTTATGGGGTTCCAGGGGCTTCTATATCAATTATTTGGGTTTATCTTTCTATTTACCCAATGGGACTCAGTGCTCAGTCTAGAAGATACCATCAGAGATGCTTAGTTTTGCAGTTCTCAAACTGTGGATTTGTGTCTCTGGAGATAACATGCTTGTTAACAGCAAAAACGTTTTAAAATAAACAATACATAGAGGTGAGAAATAACAGACCTCAACCCTATTGTCCCTTTGCAAATTTGTGTACACAGAGTCAATCCCTTACCTCTCTAAAAGTGCAAAGTTTCAAAAACTTTAATGAGTAGAGGATTGTTGGAGGTGGAATAGATCTGGACAAGAAGAAGAAGTCTGGAGATAAATGTGAGAAGGGAAGGACAGGCAGTAGAAACAAAAGTGAAACTGTTTGAGCAGCATATTCCACAAGTCTTGAGGTCTTTCTGAGTGTAGCCTTCATTGATTTGAGATCTACCATACCATTCTCTCATTAGAAGGGAAAATGTATAATGGCAGCAGGCCATAAAAGAGACCCAGTTTGGGGATATTGTACTGAAGTTCCTCTACCTATGGGTAAGACAGGCATGCATGCAAGATGCAAACAGTGCAACAAAGAAATGCTAGGCCTGTTTGCCCAAAAGAAACAACATCATGAGAAGTGTTCCTTCTCAGGAGGAAGCTGCGTTGAAGATGATGAAAGGAACATGTCTGAACATGCAGGATCTTCAGGTTGGTAAACTTTTTTTTTATTTCATCCTTTCTTAAGGACTGCCTGTCTTCCTTCTGGACTATTCTTGAATTCTCATGTTTGAGCAAAAAATATAGTTGTTACTTTATGGTACAAGGCATTTTAGATGCAGTTGTGATAAAAAAATAAACAGCTGAAATAGGCAGATCTTCCTTTTACAATTTCACCTTTAAAGTGGTACTGAGCGTTAGTGAATGCAATGAGTAATGAGCAGTATGGTAATAATAATTAAACAACTGCATTGATTTATTTTGTTTAGGAGAATCCATCATCAACATTCAGAATTCTGAAGACTATCCACCTTCAAGATCACCATCATTTTCTATAGTTTCAGAGTTATCTGCCAGTGACAGTGTTTCAGTCACTTCATGTATGTCATATAACCACAGTATATCACCTGTAGCAAAAAGAAGAGAAAAAAATCTTCACTCTAGAAACAACCACAGATAAGTGTGATAAGAACCAGCAGATTACAAAAAAAGGTAATTGATGAAAAAATTGCCCGGTTTGTTTGTGCAACAAACTCCACTTTCCATATGATTGAGAAGCCACACTTCATTAACATGGTTTAGTCATTAAGACCAGGATACAGTCCACCCAACAGAACAGATGCCACAGGCAAATTGCTGGATAAAGTGTATGAAAGAGAAATTGAGCAGTGTGCAAAAGGTGTAGAGGGTAAAATTGCTCCACCCATCAAGACTCAGGTTAACAATGTCCACAATGATCCTGTTGTATGTGCTTGTGACAACAGAAAAAGGGAATGTCTCCCTTAGAGAAACAATTGATTCATCAGGAAATACATACACAGCAGAATACTTACAAGAAGTAGCAGTAAAAGCTATAACAAACTGAAAAAAAATGCAAATGTTTAGCATGCAGCTTGGACACGAACAATGTTGCAAGTGTATCCAAGATGAGAAAAAATTATTTGGAAGAGAGTCTCAAGCTAATAACATATGGTTGCAGTGCTCATTTGATGCACCTCCTAGCCAAAGACTTCAATGTTCCAGAAATATAGGCTAATGTTGTTAAATGTTGTTAAAATTGCCAAATATTTCCATAACAACCACTTTGCAGCAGCTGCTCTGAAAAAAGTGGGAGGAACCAAGCTAACTCTCCCACAAGACATGCGATGGAACTCAGTAGTGGACTGTTATGAACACTATATCAATCTGATGACAGTTTGTGAACAAAATTGAGAAAAAATAGATGGCACTTGTCAAACCTTAGTCCCAGATTTGGACCTTAGCGTCCAAAATATGGGGGTTAGCATGAAAACCTCCAAGCTTAGTTACCAGCTTGGACCTGGTACTTGCTGCCACCACCCAAAAAATTAGAGTGTTTTGGGGCACTCTGGTCCCCATGAAAAACCTTCCCTGGGGACCCCAAGACCCAAATCCCTTGAGTCTCACAACAAAGGGAAATAATCCTTTTTCCCTTCCCCCCTCCAGGTGCTCCTGGAGAGATACACAGACACAAGCTCTGTGAATCCAAACAGAGTGACTCCCCCTCTCCGTTCCCAGTCCTGGAAACAAAAAGCACTTTCCTCTTCACCCAGAGGGAATGCAAAATCAGGCTAGCAAATCCAACACACACAGATCTCCCCCTGATTTCTTCCTCCCACCAATTCCCTGGTGAGTACAGACTCAATTTCCCTGAAATTTCCCAGAAAAGAAAACTCCAACAGGTCTTAAAAGAAAGCTTTATATAAAAAAGAAAGAAAAAATACATACAAATGGTCTCTCTGTATTAAGGTGACAAAATACAGGGTCAATTGCTTAAAAGAATATTGAATAAACAGCCTTATTCACAAAGAATACAAATCAAAGCACTTATATTCATGCAAATACCAAAGAAAAGAAACCATATAACTTACTATCTGATCTCTTTGTCCTTACACTTAGAAACAGAAGATTAGAAAGTAAAACTACTTCTCCAAAGCTCAGAGACAGCAGGCAGACAGAAAACAAAGACCTCAGACACAAAATTCCCTCCACCCAAAGTTGAAAAAATCCGGTTTCCTGATTGGTCCTCTGGTCAGGTGCTTCAGGTGAAAGAGACATTAACCCTTAGCTATCTGTTTATGACAGCACTGTCACAGCCAGAGTTCTCAACGTTGGGTTAAGAGAAATGTTGAACACGTGCTGAGTACTCTAAAGCCTATTTCTGTAGCCTTGAACAAAATGTAAGGAAATAGCTGTTTCATTGCTGACCCTGTTGAAATTTGGAAGGAACTGAGTGAGATCTTAAAAAGAGAAATATGCAATGACAGAGTTAAATTACAAGCATTTAAAAAAATGAATGAGACAAGTGCTATCTCCAGCTCACTTTCATTCAAATATTCTCAGTACTCGGTGCGAGGGTCAAACCTTAACTGCTGAAGAAGAGGAGTTGGCTATGACATGGACATCCAGCAATCATCCCTCCATAATGCCAGCTATAAACTTCAGAGCTAAGAGTGAACCATTCAAGAAATATATTTGCTGATCTTTTAAAGAAAGTCACACCAGTGAACTGGTGGAAGTCACTTAAGCACTTGAATTCAGAGACTGTTGAAGTGGTGATCTCACTTTTTTAACAGCAGTTGTTGCTTCTTCTGCCAGTGTAGAAAGAATATCTTCTTTCTTTGGACTAATTCATTCCAAATTGAGAAGTCATTTGGGACCTGAAAAAACAGGAAAGCTTGTTTTTCTTTCCAGATTATGAACAAACAGGAAAATGAAGGTGAAGGCGACTGAGTTAGCTGCAGAGGCCAATATTTAAGTTTCTCATGTTGGATGTGGCTGACTTAGTTGATATTTTTTTTCAAAACAAATTTCATTAACTATTTCAGTTAAACAATTTTAACAAAAACAAGCCTCGAATACATAACATTTAAATTGCTTTATTTAACTAAAACAACATCTGTCTGGTGGTGACCTCCTCTGAATACAGCACAGCAAGAAAATCCTCCAAATATTAAGGATTAACCCAGGATTGGCATGCAGCCCACCAGGGTATGCACCCTGGCAGGCCAGGCCAGTTTGTTTACCTGCAGCATCCGCAGGTGGGGCCGATCGTGGCTCCCACTGGAGCGGTGAACCGTGGCCAGGCCAAAGGGGTCTGCGGGAAGCAGTGTGGGGTAAGGGATGTGGTAAACAAACCGGCCTGGCCCACCAGGGTGCTTACTCTGGCGGGCTGCTTGCCAAAAGTTGCTGATCCCTGGATTAACCTGTTGAATTGGAGATAGTTCACCTCCCAATGACTTCTTAAATATCTGTTTCATTTACCTTTTGGTAAATGAAATAAAAATCCCTGGAGTACTTGGAGGAGGGGGAGGGGAAAATAATACCCTGAGGTCAAATGAGCCAGTGACTGTATGGGAGAAGGAAAAGCAGGGCACCAAGCAGTCAGAGTTGGGACTGGGACTGGAACTGAGGCCATGGCTACACTGGCGCTTTACAGCGCTGCAACTTTCGCACTCAGGGGTGTGAAAAAACACCCCCCTGAGCGCTGTGAGATACAGTGCTGTAAAGCCTCAGTGTAATGAGTGCCGCTACACTCGTAAGGGATGTGGTTTACGTGCAGCGCTGGGAGAGCTCTCTCCCAGTGCTGGTGCTCCGACTACACTCACACTTCAAAGCGCTGCCGTGGCAGCGCTTTGAAATGTCAAGTGTAGCCATACCCTGTGACAGGAAATGTAGTTTTGAGTGTTTAAAAGCACTTGTGACTAGGTTATCTACACCTTTACTTTCTGGCAGCTGTTGTAAAATCTTGTGTTACTCAGAATCTGGGAGTGTTTATGGCAGTGGTCCCCAAACTCTTTACCTCGTGCCCCCTCCTACCCTGTCTGTGCTCCCCCCATGGAGGTGGGAGCAGGGCTGTGGCTCCAGGAAGAGGGGATGTGGACAGAGGTAAGGGGGCAGAGGCTGGCCTACAGCTTGAAGTGGAAGCAGACCCTTGGCCAGAGGCCCAGGCATGTAGCAGCGTCTGGGCATGGAGCTCCAGGCGCAGGGCTAGTAGCCAGGACCAGAGGCATGGGGCTAGCAGCTGTAGTTTGGGCCAGAAGCAGAGCTGGGTGGCACTCCCTCCTTGCCCTCTTGTGTGGGCTGATCTGCTGCGTTCCACTGTTTGTGCATGCCCTGTGTGGAAAAAGTACTTCCTTTTGTTTGTTTTAAACATGCTGCCTGTTTGTTAATTTCATTGGGTGACTACTGGTTCTTGTGTTATGTGAAGACATGAATAACACATCCTCATTCATTTTCTCCAAACCAGTCCTTATTTTCTAGACCTCTATCATATACCGCCTACTTGCCATTTCTTTTCCAAATTGAACAGTTCCAGTCTTTTTAATTTCTCTTCATATAGAGGCTGTTCCATATCCCTAATAATTTTTGTTGTCCTTCTCTGTACCTTTTTCCAATTCTAAAATATCTGTTCAGCTGGGCAACCAGAACTGCATGCAGTATTCCAGAGGTGGGCAAACAGGATGTCTGGTCACCCTAATTAAGCACGTTATGAAGAGCTGCCTGTGGAGTTGATTGGCTGGGGGAGTTGCCGGGCTGCAGCAGGTTTGGTGGCACGCCGTCAGCCCTACACACTTCCCCTCTTAATATCACAAACCAGAACCTGCAGGCAGGCATGAAGCAGGCTCTGGGCTCTCCATCTCCTTCAGGGCTGCTGGGCCTGAAACCCTGGTTTGCGGCTACTCACCTGCCAGACGGTCTGAGCCGAGAGGTGAAAATAAGCGGGTCTGGTCTGGCATACTGGCAAGAGCTAGTACGCCGTCCCTGACCGCACCGGCTTCTGTGGCCGGGATTCAAAGGGGCTCTGGGCTCCTCGCAGCAGCAGGGAGCTCAAAACCCTTTAAATCTCACCCACAGCTCTGGCGGCAGGGCTGGTGCCTGGATTTAAAGGGTTTGGACCTCCTGCTGAGAGCCCAGTGCCCTTTAAATCCCAGCTGGCGCTGCAGTGGGGATTTAAAGGGCCCAAAGCTCCATGGCAGCCGGAGCCCTGGGCCCTTTAATTTGCCCATGAGCCATGGGAGCTCCCGGGGTTGATTTAAAGGCCCTGGGGCTCCCAGCCACAGCTGGTGACCCAAGGCCTTTAAAGCCTGAGAGGCCCCGGCCCTGCCGGTTGAGGCCATCCCCACAAGAGTCCAGCAGTACCCCTAAGTCCTGTAAGTTACTTTCACCTGGGCTGGGCTGAAGCTGCCGCCTCCCCCCTGGCCCCGAGCTGTCCCTCCCCCAGGCCTGCGGGACCCGTTCAAGAACTCATGCGCTGCAGAGACCCCGCGAGAAGCGGCATTAATTGGCCCCAACGCCAACCACCCCGCCCCCCAGTCTCGCTCACCCAATCACGCGGTTGGGGCGGAGTCAGGAGTCGCGCGCGTGCCGCTAGCGGGCGGGGTTAGAGGCCGAGTCGGGGCGCCGCTGGCGGAAGTGAGGCGAGCGGGGCGGGGCGTGTTGCGCGCGGGAAGCCGGCAGGGCCTGAGCGGAGGCCGGGCGGCCGGGTGAGGTTTGCGGGTCTCCCTGTTCCTGGCTCCGGGATGGGCGGCAGGATCGGGCTCTGCCGCCTCGTGTGCGGCTGTCAAGGAGCCACGGCCCAGCACCGCTGCCTCCGCTCCCCGGCAATGCCTGAGTGCGGCCGGCCGGTGTCACGTCCAGTCCCGTCCCGTTAGTGGGAGGGGTGCGGGCGGCCACCCTCCCGTCCCGGGGTGGGGGGTCTCCCAGTCTCGTCGGGGTGGTGATGCGAAAGCCCCAGCAACTGGCGGGAGGGTCCCAGCGCGTCTGTCTGAACCTGCTCACTCCAGGTTTGAAAGTGACTGGGTTTCAGGTTGGTGCTGCTCTTTTTCACTTGGCCCGACGGGCGGTCTAGTCTGTTCCACTGCCTGTAAACTGGGGATGGATCCAGTGAGGTAGCGATGTCATGTCGCCCTCTTTGTTGGGCAAAATGTGGTTATTGCTGATGATACAGTGACTAACCAATATTTTTGTTCAACTTTTTTCTAGTTTCATTTAAAGAAAATGGAGTTTTCTAGAGAAAAAAGGTTGAAGGCAAGACTTGCTGGTGATAGACGAGGAGATCTGTATCCTCACAGCCTGCAGTTCTACCTGCAGCCTCCCACTGAAAATATTTCTCTAGCTGAGTTTGAAAATTTTGCCATTGATAGGCTTAAATGTGAGTAACACTATAAATCTATAACCATTTTTTTTGCACTTTGGATAAATGCAATTGGAGGTGATCCATAGTCAATGAGTGATACAATGTTAAGTGTTAAGGTGGGATGGAGGCTTATTTTGATATCTGTTACAAGAGCTACTCCCATGTAATGCAAGACTCCCATGTAATGCAACTGTTTTAGCATCAGGATGACATGTTTATATATAAAGTGTAATCTATTCTTCCTATTTTTTTGTCTTCACTTGTACTTCTAGTTTTCTTTCAAGCATATATTTCTATACTAATAATTTGTAATTTCTAGTTGACAAATATAGTTCCTTTCTCCAAAAAAAGGTAGAACAAAATTTATTTTGGCAGCCTATTTGTGTGTTTAATGCCCCCCAAATTTTGCTTTTTAATTTCATCAATGCTGATTGAGTTTTAAGTACTACAAAACACTGTGTGTGAAAAAACACCTAATTAATTCTGAATAGTTGTTAAATTAGTACATGTTTGTATCACTTATTGTACAAATGTTCATAAACATTTGTACAAAACAGGTAAAATGCTCTCTCGTTCATGGATGGTTTGACTTTTTTGCATAAAAGAGAAGACAAGACACACAGTTTAAAGGATAGGATAGGATAAAACATGAATATAGAAAGAATCAGAGGGGAAGGTCCTAGGAAAACAATGATGGAGGTAAATAGCATCACAATATCATAGAATTTTCATAGCTTTTAACATAAAGAAAACAAATAGAGTGATAAATAGCTCTTAACAGTATGATGTGGTAACAATTTATCACTCTTGTCACTTTAATTTTAAAATTTTAACTTGTTTGTGCTCATCTGTGGCATTTCAGCCATGTTTAGACTGAAAGCTCTTTGGAGTTAGGGGCTGTCTATTTGTCCAGAACAGTGGGGGCCTGATCTTAACTGACTGTCTCTGGGTGCTATTGTAACACTGATACTATTACTACCATCTGCACAAATACCTAACTGCGTGAACAGGTTTTTTTGTGGATGAACAAGAACATTTGCTCTTCTGTCTGCTCGTTTAAAAATTCTATTGTCTATTGAGAACAGAACAGTACAATGGATGCTATGTGACCAATCGTACACCTGAAAAGAGTTGAAGAATGATCACTTTAAAGCTCCCATATTGTGACATCTGTTCATAGCCTTTTGAATACTTGCAGTAGCAAAAACATTGGAAGAAATCGGAATTAGTTCATGATTGATTTGCAAAGAGAAAATAGTACTAATTAATTGGAAAACTAATTTGTACTTCATTTGATCACTGTAGTTAATAATATACTATGGAAATTAGGAATCATTCCATTGATGACAATAGGCTTTGAATCAGACTCGAAAATACTTAACTGTAGCTCTGTATTAGCTTATTCATTTTAATTTCTTCTAATCAATTCAGGCCAAAGGCTGTAATCCTGAAGGCAAATTTCTTGTTGATCCAAAGCTTGTGGGGATGTGGGAGAAGCAAATCTGAAACACGTTTGGTCTTTTTCAGTCTTTAAAAAAAAAAATTGCTTAGAATATATTTTTTCTTATTAGCATAGATGATAGAACTAACACATTTTACATTCTAATGGATCGGGTCAGCAACCTTTGGCACACGGCCCATCAGGGTAATCTGCTGCTCGGCTGCGAGACATTTTGTTTTATGTTGACCGTCCGCAGGCATGACCCCCAGCAGCTTCCAGTGGCTGTGGTTCGCTGTTCCTGGTCACTGGGAGCTGCAGGCCGCAGGGCTGCCAATTCCTGCAGCTCCCAATGGCCATGGTTCGCTGTTCCCCGTGCATGGTCAACGTAAACAAAGTGTCTCACGGCCCGCCAGCGGATTACCCTGATAGGCCGTGTGCCAAAGGTTGCCGACCCTTGTAATGGATGTATCTTTCTATACTACAAGTCTTGTTCATGCTGATTTCATTTGTCTCCTCTAATTACTTTAGTGCTCAAAGCTGTTGAGAACCTTGGTGTGAGCTATGTGAAAGGTAGCGATGAGTACAAAAGCAGGCTGGAGCGTGAGATTCGAAAGCTTAAATTTCCATTCAAAGTAAGTATATAATTGAAAAAGGAAAAGCATAATCTTTTTACTATAGATTTTATTTTCCATTTGCTGTCAAAAATAGGGATGCACTTGTTGAATACTGCACTCAAATCATAAATTCTATAATTTGAACAATTTATATCACTGAATTTTTTTCTTTGTGCCTATCAACTACTTTTTTTTCTTTTTAATTTTCTATTAACATTTGTAATTTCTCTTCTGACCTAATTGGGTCAAAATCTGGAAATTTTGCACATTCAAAAAGCCTGTGAAAGTAGGCTGAAAGCTGTTTGAGTGAGGTCTGCAGGATACTCAGTAAGGTTTGGAGTGCTTAATGCATGCTCTGTTTTTAAAATCACCTGGAATGGTAGCAGAAGCATGTAGTGGCATACGAATGTTTAGCATATCTGGCATGTAAATACCTTGCAGTGCTGGCTACAAAAGTGCCATGCAAAAGCCTGTTCTTGCTTTCAAGTGACATTGTAAATAAGTGGGCAGCATTATCGCTCATAAATGTAAACAAACTTGTTTGTCTTAACGATTGGCTGAATAAGAAGTAGGACTGAGTGGACTTGTAGGCAAAGTTATACACTGTTTTGTTTTTTGAGTGCGGTCATGTAACAAAAAAAATGTACATTTGTAAGTTGCACTTTCACGATAAAGAGATTGCATTATGGTACTTGTATGAGGGGAATTGATAAAGACTGGTTTTTTTTTTTTGTGTTTATCACTTTTACAGTGCAAATATTTGTAATGAAAATAATGTAAAATGAGCACTGTATACTTTGTATTCTGTGTTGTAAATGAAATCGAATATATTTGAAAATATAGAAAACATCCAAAAATATAAAATAAATATTAATTGATATTCTACAGTGCAATTAAATCTGCTATTAATTACAATTACATTTTTTAATTGTGATTAATTTTTTTGAGTTAATTGCGTGAGTTAACTGCAATTAATCGACAGCCCTAATGTTTTCTTATCAGTGCAGAAAAAGCACACAATTGTTTGTGTGTGGGTACTTCCAAATAATTAACTTTGGTTTGTTGGCACAAATAAGTGTTTTGAAGGAAACTCTCCCAAATTATAATCATTTTAATTCAGAGCAAGTAGTTGGATGAAAAGTTTCCCTGTACTATGAAGTGTATTCTTAGTTGCCATATTCAGTTAACAGTAGGATTTTGTCCATTTGTCTTTTGATAACTCTTGCAGCACTTACTGAGTTTGTCGGAACTGTAGAAAGAATTTAATCTAATTTACATGTCTTACAGTCATATGACCGAAAGGTTGTGGATCTTCATATTTAATTTTGGATTTATTTCTCAACTTCAGTTTTCTTTTACTGCCATAATTCAGTACGTATTTTCTCTTATGAAAACTGTAGGCTTTGGTTGAGGATGATTATGATGCAAGGAGGAAAGATCATATCTCTCATTTCATACTGCGCCTTGCTTACTGCCAGTCGTAAGTATTTTTAAGCAAATATATATTATTTTTATTATTTCAAGTATATGGTTAAACCTTTGGCAACTAAAAGCTGGTAATGTGGTACTAAATATGGAGACAAATTTTCTTTGTTTCAAGTATAAGCCTTTTCCCAATTTAGAAGCTTAGTCAGGAAGAGAATTCATATGTGGTGAAACATGACACAATACAAAAAACTGGAATATATTTTTATACTTACAATTAGGTATGAATACGTTTATTTTGATATTTAAATAATGCACTCCCCACATAGTAATTGGACAGTAATACACATAAGTTGGTTTTTTTTTTTTTTTTTTTTAATTTTCAAAGGCACTCAGCATTGATTTAACTTAGTTCCCATTGACATAAATAGGAATAGATTTAGCTTGGCACTGAGCACTTTTGACTTCTGGCCCTCAATAATTGGCAAGTCGGTCTAAAAAGATTACCACTGTAGATCACTGCCTTATACATGGCCCCAGTCATCTCTTTAAGCATAGCGTGGAATTTTAAAAAGGTGCTGTCAGGGGTTTTCCCTCACTTCGAACTTTAGCGTCCAAAAAGTGGGGACCTGCATTGACCCTTCTAAGCTTAATTTCTAGCTTTGATCTGATAACGCTGCCACCAGCCAAAAATATAGTGTTTTGGCACACTTCCTGTTCCCCCAAAACCTTCCCTGGGGAACCCAAGACCCAAACCCCTTGGATCTGAACACAAGGAGAAATTAGCCTTCCTTCTCTTTCCCCCCCCCCCCTCAGACTTTCCCCTCCCTGGGTTACCCTGAGAGGCTACACTGATCCAAACTCCTTGTATCTTAAAACAAAGAAGAATTACCCTTCCCCCCTCCCTCCTTCCCCCCCACCAATCCCTGGTGAGTTCAGACCCAATCCCCTTGGGTCTTAAAACAAGGAAAAAAATCAATCAGATTCTTAAAAAAGAAAGCTTTTAATAAAAGAAAGAAAAAGTAAAAATTATCTCTGTAAAATCAGGATGGAAAATGCTTACAGGGTTCTCAGATTCATATAGCCTAGCAGAACTCCCCATCCTCCCAGCCTGAGATTCAAAGTTACAGCAGACAGAGGTGAAAATCCTTCCAGCAAAAGGAAAAGCATTCACAAGTTGAAAGAAAACAAACATAAGACTAATCTGTCTTGCCTGGCTGCTTACAAGTTTGAAACATGAAAGACTGATTCAGAAAGATTTGGAGAATCTGGTTGTACGTCTGGTCCCTCTTTTTCCCAAGAGCGAACAATGAACAAAACAAACAGAGACTTCCCTCCACCAAGATTAGAAAGTATCTTGTCCCCCCATTGGTCCTCTGGTCAGGTGTCAGCCAGGTTTACTGAGCTTCTTAACCCTTTACAGGTAAGAGAAATTAACCCTTAACTATCTGTTTGACAGATACCTAAGTGGGATAGGGGCCCAACTTCCATTGAGTTTCAATTGGAGTTGGTTGCTAAACTCTTTTAAGCAGCTTTGAAAATCTCACAATAAGTGCATGCATGGGTTTAATACTGCGATCAAAAGGTAGAAAGTTTTGCCTTTCTACATGTATGTCTGTGGACAATCAGGAAAAAGTATCCCAGGTGTTGCAGTGGACATGTGAAAAGCAGTCTTCCAGGTATCCAGATCCCAAAACATGCAAGTTTTTACAAATCAGTATGATTTCTTGAATTGTACCCAGAAGGTAATAGGAAGCAAATGCAGTCTTTGCAATTCTGTTGTAACATGTTCTTGAAGGTCAACGCCAATAAATCAGCTATGTTCCAGACATCCTATACCTTCGAAGTTTTCTCCATAATCACCCCAAGTAGAAGCGTTGTTGTAACGGAATCTCATACTCTCAAAGGTATGAGTAACTCCTGTGAGGTCCAGTGGCAGTGGTTGCTATTGTGTAGCCAAACAGATATGGAGGGGTAGGAGAGAGGAGCTTCTGGTTATAAATGGTCAGTTCCTGAGAGCAGTCAGTGATTCAGAGGGACTCCCAGAAAAAACATCTCCTTGACAGGAGGCTATGAAACTACCCAGTAATATACATACAGCCTGGCCTAACATTTTAGATTCCTTCACTTGACTACCAGATTTACTTCTGTCTTACCTTAAGTTTCAACCATGCCTTTGTCTCTACATTCAAAGCAGAGACTACACGATTTGGGTGTAACTAAGGGCACGTCTGCCTGGTGTGGCAATGTGCACCAGTGGGATGTGAATTCTAATGTGCGTCAATGTATTGTATTCTAACTGGCCTCTGTAGATCCTATTTTAGTGCACACCAGCAGGGTCTACACTGGTCAGTTGCATTAATTCTAATGTGCATTCCCCTTGGTGTGCGTACCACACTATGTAAACAAGCCCTTAAAAGCAAAATCTGAATGACACTGTAGCCCAAACTTCATTGCTTTTCCCACTGGCATCACTACATAATGACCAGAAGGGGTGACATAATAGCAGCTTGCACAAGAGACTTTTAGGGCAGATGAGTAATTGTCAGCATTGCCGTTTGGGATCTCTGAGAGTCAAAAATACTGCCAACCAAGTGCAATCCTGTCTTCAGTCATGGTCTGCAGGTCTCATAATTTCTTAAAATCAGCCAATAAGTAATTTTTAGTGGTCCCTGTGAATTGATACTGAGTCTCCAGTTAATTAAATATTACTTATCAGAGGGGTAGCCGTGTTAGTCTGGATCTGTAAAAGCAGCAAAGAATCCTGTGGCACCTTATAGACTAACAGACGTTTTGGAGCATGAGCTTTCGTGGGTGAATACCCACTTCTTCAGATGCATGTGGTGGAAATTTCCAGGGGCAGTATATATATGCTAGCAAGCAAGCTAGAGATAACGAGGTCAGTTCAATCAGGGAGGATGAGGCCCTGTTCTAGCAGTTGAGGTGTGAAAACCAAGAGAGGAGAAACTGGTTCTGTAGTTGGCAAGTCATTCACATTCTTTGTTCAATCCTGAGCTGATGGTGTCAAATTTGCAGATGAACTGAAGCTCAGCAGTTTCTCTTTGAAGTCTGGTCCTGAAGTTTTTTTGCTGCAGGATGGCTACCTTAAGGTCTGCAATAATGTGGCCAGGGAGGTTGAAGTGCTCCCCTACAGGTTTTTGTATATTGCCATTCCTAATGTCTGATTTGTGTCCATTTATCCTTTTCCGTAGAGACTGTCCAGTTTGGCCAATGTACATAGCAGAGGGGCATTGCTGGCATATGATGGCGTATATTACATTGGCAAGTCATTCACATTCAGGTGCAGGTGAATGAACCAGTGATGGTGTGGCTGATCTGGTTAGGTCCTGTGATGGTGTTGCTGGTGTAGATATGTGGGCAGAGTTGGCATTGAGGTTTGTTGCATGGATTGGTTCCTGAGCTAGAGTTATTATGGTGCAGTGTGCAGTTACTGGTGAGAATATGTTTCAGGTTGGCAGGTTGTCTGTGGGCAAGGACTGGCCTGCCACCCAAGGCCTGTGAAAGTGTGGGATCATTGTCCAGGATGGGTTGTAGATCCTTGATGATGCGTTGGAGTGGTTTTAGCTGGGGGCTGTATGTGATGGCCAGTGTAGTCCTGTTGGTTTCTTTCTTGGGTTTGTCTTGCAGTAGGAGGCTTCTGGGTACACGTCTGGCTCTGTTGATCTGTTTCCTTATTTCCTCGTGCGGGTATTGTAGTTTTGAGAATGCTTGGTGGAGATTTTGTAGGTGTTGGTCTCTGTCTGAGGGGTTAGAGCAGATGCGGTTGTACCTCAGTGCTTGGCTGTAGACAATAGATCGTGTGATGTGTCCGGGATGGAAGCTGGAGGCATGAAGGTAGGCATAGCGGTCGGTAGGTTTTCGATATAGGATGGTGTTAATGTGACCATCACTTATTTGCACCGTGGTGTCAAGAAAGTGGACCTGCCGTGTAGATTGGTCCAGGCTGAGGTTGATGGTGGGGTGGAAGCTGTTGAAATCGTGGTGGAATTTTTCCAGAGTCTCCTTCCCATGGGTCCAGATGATGAAGATGTCATCAATGTAGCGTAGGTAGAGAAGGGGCGTGAGTGGACGAGAGCTGAGGAAGCGTTGTTCCAGGTCGGCCATAAAGATATTGGCATATTGTGGGGCCATGCGGGTGCCCATAGCAGTGCCACTGATCTGGAGATATATATTGTCATCAAATTTGAAATAGTTGTGTGTAAGTATAAAGGCACAGAGTTCAGCAGCCAGTTGTGCTGTGGCATTGTCAGGGATAGTGTTCCTGACAGCTTGTATTCCATCTGTGTGTGGGATGTTTGTGTAGAGAGCCTCTACATCCATGGTGGCTAGGATGGTGTTTTCTGGGAGGTGACCAATGCATTGTAGTTTCCTCAGGAAATCAGTGGTGTCACGGAGATAGCTGGGAGTGCTGTTGGCATAGGGTCTGAGTAGAGAGTCCGTATATCCAGACAGTCCTTCAGTGAGAGTGCCAATGCCCGAGATGATGGGGCGTCCAGGATTTCTGGGTTTGTGGATTTTGGATAGTAGATAACATACCCCTAGAGCCCCGACCAGGGTTATTCTGATTTCTTCTGGTGTTAGTGTGGGGAATGTCCTGAGTAGATGCTGTAGTTTCTTAGTGTATTCCTCAGTGGGATCTGACGGAAGTGGCCTGTAGAATTTGGTATTGGAGAGTTGTCTGGCGGCCTCCTTTTGGTAGTCAGACCTGTTCATGATGACAACGGCACCTTCTTTATCAGCCTCTTTGATGATAATGTCAGGGTGGTTTCTGAGGCTGTGGATGGCATTGCGTTCTGCACGACTTAGGTTGTGAGGCAAGCGATGTTGTTGTTCCACGATTTCTGCCTGTGCACGCCGGCGGAAGCATTCAATGTATAGGTCCAGACTGTCATTTCGACCCTCAGGAGGAGTCCATGTGGAGTTCTTCTTGTGCTGTTGGTGGGAGGGCACCTGTGTATCAGTGCACTGTTCAGTGTTGTCCTGGAAGTATTCTTTGAGTCAGAGACGGCGAAAGCAGGATTCCAGATCACCACAGAACTGTATCATGTTGGTGGGGGCGGCAGGGCAGAAAGAGAGTCCCCGAGAGTCTGACCTAATCAGATCAGCCACACCATCACTGGTTCATTCACCTGCACATCCACCAATGTAATATACGCCATCATGTGCCAGCAATGCCCCTCTGCTATGTACATTGGCCAAACTGGACAGTCTCTACGGAAAAGGATAAATGGACACAAATCAGACATTAGGAATGGCAATATACAAAAACCTGTAGGGGAGCACTTCAACCTCCCTGGCCACACTATTGCAGACCTTAAGGTGGCCATCCTGCAGCAAAAAAAACTTCAGGACCAGACTTCAAAGAGAAACTGCTGAGCTTCAGTTCATCTGCAAATTTGACACCATCAGCTCAGGATTGAACAAAGACTGTGAACGGCTTGCCAACTACAGAACCAGTTTCTCCTCTCTTGGTTTTCACACCTCAACTGCTAGAACAGGGCCTCATCCTCCCTGATTGAACTGACCTCGTTATCTCTAGCTTGTTTGCTAGCATATATATACTGCCCCTGGAAACTTCCACCACATGCATCTGAAGAAGTGGGTATTCACCCACGAAAGCTCATGCTCCAAAACGTCTGTTAGCCTATAAGGTGCCACAGGATTCTTTGCTGCTTCTAAATATTACTTGTATTTTATAAATGCATAGATTGTAGAAGATTTTCTTTAGTGTAGTATCAATTGTTTTAATTTGTGTCGACATATACACTTCCTTGTTTCATAAACTCCATTAGTGATTCCAACCAGCAACGTACATAATATAATTCTTAAAACAAAGTTCTGACTATCTACTTAGGATGACAACATATTTTTTCTTAAGGGACACTGTTAACTTGTAAACCAGACTCAACAGTTCATAAACTGGATGTTTTTTTCCTAAAAGATATATTCAAAAAGTTATTTGGGGGAAGTTCTTTGGCTTGTGTTCTACCAGAGATCAGACTGGATGATCACAATGGCCTCTTCTGGTCTTGGAATCTATGAATATGAGGAGAACCTCCTTTAGTTACAATTTAGATTTAGGATTATTAAATTTAAAAAGCTAATGAAAATATTTATATTGAGCTTTTATGCATTTTATGCCATTTTGTGTACTGTGAATTTTATTTTTTCATTGTTAGTTTCTCCCTTGCTGAAAAGCCCCTCATATTTAAAAAGGCAAAATATGTTAGAAAAAATATATTGAGATGTTTTTAAATCTGAAACTGGATGCTTCTTGAAATAAGAAGGAAGTTGATGATGCCCCTCAAATTTCCAATTTCTTCGTTTTAAAAAGAAGTTTGGCATTGTGGGATGCAGTGTTATGTAGTGGATAGAGCACTGGATTCAGGCTTGGGAGACCTGACTTGTATTCGGAGCTCAGCCACTGACCTGCTGGGTGACCTTGTGAAAGTCATTTCACCTCCTTGTCCCTCAATTTTACCTTCTGTAAAATGGAGATGAGTCTTTGTAAAATGCTTCGAGATCTAGTAATGAAAAATGCTATGTAAAAGCTAGGTAATGGAATTGTTTCAGGAAAAAAACATGCATGTTGCAGTATTCTGTAACTTCATGAGGGTGACACACCTTCACACACGCTGTTCTGAGCTAAATGCTAACAGTATGGTATTGCTGTGGAAAAGTTTGTTAGCCAGTTTCCATCCTATGTAAATTCTGTTTCTTCCTTTGAGAAGATATAATTAATGGTTAATAGTGAAAGAGAAAAAATAGAGAAGCTGAGTGAGGTAATAATATATTTTATTGGACCAACTTCTGTTGTGGGGAGAGACAAGCTTTGAAGTTTACACAGAGCTGTTTTTCTGTTCTCCTCCCAGAAGTTGGTCCAATAAAAGATATTACCTTACTCACCTTGTCTCTCTAATATCCTGGGACCAACGCTGCATGCAAAAAGGAAAAATAAACATCTTAAATTTGTAATGGTTCTTAAATGGAAAGATGCTGAACTCGTACACAAACTGTACAGGGTTGAATCATAGAATACCAGGGTTAGAAGGGACCTCAGGAGGTCATCTAGTCCAATCCCCTGCTCAAAAGCAGGATGAATCCGCAGACAGATTTTTGCCCCAGATCCCTAAATGATCCTCACAAGGATTGAACTCACAACTCTGGGTTAATCAGACCAGTGCTCAAACCACTGAGCTATCCCAAAATGCAGCCTTGTCTGAGTGGAAAGTTGCCATGCACTGGTAGATAAGAACAGGAAGTGAATAGTACAAGAAAAACTGTTTGAATTAAATGTTATCAGGCAGAGAAGCAAAGCTTGGCACAGATCAATGATTATATAGTTGCTGTTTAGTGCTAAATTTGGAGTCCATCTTATAGAAAAAAGTTTATAAGTAGGTTGGATCACAAATTTTGTGCAGAATTAATTAGTTTAATTGTCTGCAAGGAGGATGTGTTTATAGCTAAAATACTTGTGTAGGTAGAGGGTGGTGTGTGCTTGCTTTTTCTCTAGTGGTTCAACAGTGCTACCCAGAGGCAAAAATGTGCATTTTTCATTTTTTCTTTCTCTGGTTCATTGCTAAATTTATTTGGATTGAATATCACTTTTTTGTATTTGTTTCTCTGCTGAGCTTTAGTTGTTGTACATATTTGGAATGAACATAAAACTTTATTTGTGAGTACTAATACCACCATCCTCCCTGTCAGGCCTGTAGGCTGCGTATCATCTTTGACTTTCTCTCTAGCTCCTTTCCTCCAGTCTGTGCCTAAATCTTGCTGATTCTTCCTGCATAATTTCAAAGATACAGTCTTCCTTATCTATCTATACAGCTAAAATTCTCACCCAGGCTCTCATCTCGTCTTTTTACTAGTGCAACATGCTCTCTTCTGGTGTTGACAGATGCACTCTTGCCCCACTTGTATTAATTGAAAACACTGCAGCAACAATAATTTTTCTAGCTTGTCGTCTTGATCGTGTTACCCCTCTTGTATTCCTCCATAGGACCCCTTTCATTGTTGCATCAAATGAGAATTTACTTTCAAAACCTTTTATAGTGTATTTCCATGCTACCTGTCATCTTTCTTGTTCTATTAAAATGTTGACTCCTGCCTCCATTCTGCCAATGATGCCATCCTTCATCGCCCACTAGTTAAATTTTCAAACAGGCACCTTTGTGGGTTTTTTTATGATGCTTCTCACATGTGGGAGAAGCTCTCTGTAAACATCAGCGAAGCCATCTCCACTGTGCTGCTTCAAGTTCTGTGCTGCTTCAAGTTCTTCCTTAAGTTTTCTTTGCTGGGAGGAAAACAAACTCTTGGCAAGGGTTGTGCAGCTGGTGTGCTGAGACCAGTATTGTATCAGTTATTTGTGTTTCCTCATCTGACTGTATCCATGGTTTGTCCTTTGTCTTATACTCTTAAGTATAAGCTCTTTGGGAGCAGGGACCATCTTTGTTCTGTTTGTACAGTAACTGGCACACTGGGATTCTGGTCTATGACTGGGGTTCCTAAGCACTGTCTCAATACAAACAAAAAATTATTTTCTTTCATGACTAGCTTCTAATATTTAACTATGAACTTTGAGCCACTGATGACCACTCTAGACTTAATGTTTACAAAATTACTTCACTTGTAATTGTTTATACATTTAAGAAACATTTACAAGGAAGCATTATAGAACTTTGAATGGACTGAGTTCTAATGTATGGGTTCAGAACAAATGCTTCTGTTTTTTTCAAATACAATTTCTGTCAATTGGGAGGATATTCTAAAAACTTTCCTAATTTGAAAGAGAGTGTTCCATTCTCACTAAGAATTAATGTAGGGACTCTGCTGAGTTGGTTAAATTATGTAGTATTCCCATACAGAAAGCTTAAACTGCTTTTTTCACTCTGCTTATTAGAATTTAAAAGTTAACTCCCCATCTGCATGTTTTGTTCCTCTGTTCCCTTCCTAAACCATCATTGCTTCTTAAACTGCCTGCAGCTCCCATATTTTCAGCTGCATTTTGAACAATCATTGGGCACTCTTTAACACTCGTCATGTTTGTTAGTTACATGTTCATAGTTTTTGATTGACATGGGGTTGGTGTTGCTTTTCAAAAGTACCTTCAATGTAATTTTACAGGTGTATGCAAGGGCACTTGTAAATTATTGTCACAGATCCACAGGATCTTTGCTGTGCCTCCAGCTTTGGAACAGTTGCTAGGAGGAACCCCTAGAGTAGTGATTCTCAATCTTTCCAGACTACTGTACCCCTTTAGGTGTCTGATTTGTCTTGTGTACCCCCCAGTTTCACCTCACTTAAAAACTATTTGCTTACAAAATCAGACATAAAAATACAAGTGTCACAGCACACGATTACTGAAAAATTGCATACTTTCTCATTTTTACCATATAATTATAAAATCAATTGGAATATAAATATTGTATTTACATTTCAGTGTATATAAAGCAATATAAATAAATTGTCTGTATGACATTTTAGTTTGCACTGACTTCGCTAGTGCTTTTTATGTAGTTTGTTGTAAAACTAGGCAAATATCTAGATGAGTTGATGTAACCCCTAGAAGACCTCTGAGTACCCCTGGGGTACATGTACCCCTGGTTGAGAATCTCTACCCTAGATATCTCACTGTTCTCCAAGGTGAGACATGCGGCTTAACCACTTCCTTATTCAGAGCCTTCAGCACCCCTCCTTCACATCGTGAACTCTGTTCAGGGAGTCCAGATGAAACAGATTCCTGATGGAGACTTGTTCGCTCTTCAGGGATTAATGCACCTCACCAACCATGTGCAGTGACAATCGCATAGTGTTGTCAAACAGTAGGATTTATTCATTAACTAGAAACGAATAAGCATAGGAAATCCCTTAGGATAGTATGGAGAACTGAAGGCTGAAGCATAGTCCATTCTGGGGAGCCCAGCCAAGCTGTAGACACCGTGTGTGTGTAATAATATATTTGGAGTTTGCGGAGACTGTTGTCCAGCTAGAGGAATCTGAAGAAGTGAGTGCATTTCAAAAAGGAACCTTTAAAATATTTTCTCCAAAAATTAAATTATTTTTTCTAAACAAATTACCTTAGAAATTCACGTTGTCTGTAGATTTACATAAGAATGGGCATACTGGGTCATCTCAAAGGTCCATCCTGCCCAGTATCCTGTCTTTCAACAGTGACCAATGCCAGGTGCCCTAGAGGGAATGAATAGAACAAGTAATCATCAAGTGATCCATCACCTGCCGCCCATTCCCAGCTTCTGGCAAACAGAGGCTAGGACATCATCCTGGCTAATAGCCATTGATGGATCTATCCTCCATGAATTTATCTAGTTCTTGTTTTAATTCTGTTATAGTCTTAGCCTTCATAACATTCTCTGGCAAAGAGTTCCACAGGCTGACTGTGCATTGTTTAAAGAAATACTTCCTTTTGTCTGTTTTAAACCTGCTGCCTGTTAACTTCATTTGGTGACGCCTTATTCTTGTATTATGTGAAGGGGTAAGTAACACTTCCTTATTTACTCTTTCTCCATATCAGTCATGATTTTATAGACCTCTATCATATCCCCCCTTGGTCATCTCTTTTCCCAGCTGAAAAGTCCCAATCTTATTTATTTCTCCTCATACGGAAGCTGTTCCATACCCCTAATCATTTTTTGTTGCCCTTTTCTGAACTTTTTCCAATTCCAATATATCTTTTTTGAGATGGGGTGACCACATCTGCATGCAGTATTCAAGATGTGGGTGTACCATGGATTTATATAGAAGCAATGTGATATTTACTTATTGTCTATCCCTTTCTTAATGATTCCCAACACTCTGTTAGTTTTTTTGACTACTGGTGCACATTGAGTGGATGTTTACAGCGAACTATCCACAATGACTCCAAGATTTCTTTCTTGAGTGATAACAGCTAATTTAGACCCCTCATTTTTTATGTATAGTTGGGATTATGTTTTACAATGTGCATTACTTCGCATTTATCAGCATTGAATTTCATCTGCTATTTTGTTGCCCAGTCACCCAGTTTTGTGAGATCCTTTTGTAGCTCTTCGCAGTCTGCTTTGGACTTCACTCTCTTGAGTAGTTTTGTATCATCTGCAAATTTTGCCACCTCACTGTTTACCCTTTTTTCCAGATTATTTCTGAATATGTTGAATAATGCTAGTCCCAGTACACACATCTGTGGGACACCACTATTTACCTCTCACCATTCTAAAAACTGACCATTTATTCCTGTCTCAACTCCCCTTGATCCAGATACTGATCCCTGAGAGGATCTTCCCTCTTGTCTTATGGCAGCTTACTTTGCTTAAGAGCCTTTGGTGAGGGACCTTGTCAAAGGCTTTCTGAAAATGTAAGTACACTATATCCACTGGATACCCCTTGTCCACATGCTAATGTTATGCTAATTTGGAGTCTGAATGGGATCTTTTGACCATTAAAACCGAGGGATTTTAGTTCTGCTGTAAATACAAATCTCTATAATGTACAGTTAATCTTGTTATTTCAAAACCATAGATAACCCCTCTTTTCCCTGTAAGAATAAAAGACCTATCTTGACACCTACAGAACATTGTTTCTAGAAGGGTGAGGCTGAATGTATCTTGCATTAATAGTATCACATTGATGGTCCTGTCTATATTTAGTCTTAAACATAGTGCATTAGTTGTATCTGAATTTTTTTTTTTTACTTGCAGTGAGGATCTCAGACGATGGTTCATTCAACAAGAAATGGACCTTTTTCGATATCGGTTTAACGAGCTAACTGGTGATTTGGTTGAGAAATTCCTCAAATATGTTAATTTGTCATATGGAGCTGTAAGTACATTGTTTTGTAGTTTTTTGGTTGTTCTGCAATGTATCTTACTCGAACATTTTCCACTGATGTTTAAATGTTCTATTGTAAAAGTTTTATAAACTCTCATAAAGGAAAGAAAAGTTCTCAGAACTTCTGAAACTATTGAGTATGTGCCATAAAATGACAATTCTTTATGCATTGTATTGTAGTTTTGTGCTTGACTGGATTATAAATGGAATATCACTTTAAATCTCATCTGTAACAAAGGCTATAATACTGTCATTGAGAGAACATTGTTCACAAAGTACTTTTAGGAGGAAAGTACTGGTATTGTTATGCAACTAGAGCTTTGGAAGGTTGGCTATGGTCTCCAAATGGGACTTGTGTATATACCGCTCAGTTGTCCTTCAGTGGAGATCTGGCTTATACCATGCTGTTTCTCTTTCTGTAAATGTACATCAGAAATGCTGAATCATAGACTGAGAATATTAAAGAGAAACTGTTGATTTTTATAAACACATTTTTAGGGACCACAATGGGAGTAAACTTTTGGGAGCTGACTTGGTCATTTGATCCTAACATAGGACAGACTATTGGCTGGAATTGGTGAATATTCTTTGAGAGTACAGAATTTTGTCTCTTCATAACTATTGTTGGTAGAGCATATTCCAGCCTGCTGCTGAGACAACAGAGCCAGTTGTTTCTGAGGTGTCTGTTTCTTTCTGTAGTATCCAAGATACAGTCAGTGTGCTTTGGAGACTTGTACGGTGTACTATTCAATGAATTCAGAAATTGAGAAGATTCAAAATGTAACTGTGTTCACAGTATTTAAAAGATAACTAATGGAATATTTATTGCAGCTGTGGAAATGAGTGAGCTACAGACCTATATAGAATAGAACTTATTCCATAGCTGGACCATCTATTCCAGGGATCGGCAACCTTTGGCATGTGGCCCATCAGGGAAATCTGCTGGTGGGCCAGGATGGTTTGTTTACCTGCAGCGTCCGCAGGTTCAGCTGATTGCAGCTCCCAATGGCCGCGGTTTGCCATTCCAGGCCAATAGGGGCTGCGGTAAGCAGCAGCCAGGACATCCCTCGGCCCCTGCTGCTTCCTGCAGCCCCCATTGGCCTGGAGCAGCGAACTGCGGCCGGTGGGAGCTGTTGTTGGCCGAACCTGCCGACACTGCAGGTAAACAAACGGTTCCGTCCCGCCAGCATATTTCCCTGACGGGCCATGTGCCAAAGGTTGCTGATCCCTCATTTATTCCATGATTATGGTTACAGGAAGAAGGAATTCTGGGATTTAATGTGAGCACACATGGTATGTGTATTCTATTATATATTTGACATGCCAGTGAGTGCAACTGGTTTATCCTTGTTCAAAGACCTTGGCAGGCAAATGACTTGAAACTGTGTAAAATATAACAGCCTTGACCTGAGGAGAGGATCACTCATTCCATCTAAGAACTGGCAGGCATGAAACTATGTCCAGCAGAATTGGTCTCTGTGGGAGAACCTGAAGTAATTTAGATCTATCTGAGACTCTATGTGGAAGATGGTGACCACCAGGAAAGCTAAATTTGCTTTTAAGCTATTTTAAAAATGTGTTTTCTATAATGCTTTTGTTCTGAAGAAATAGTACTTGTCTTTACAAAAGCTAGTTGGTCACTGGTTAACCCTGTCATTGCCCCCGAGAGAGCAGAACTGCGGGTGCTCAGCTGAAGTCAAAGATGCTGAGGTGATTCCAGTAAATTGGTTGGGACTAGAGCCTGAGACCCTGGTCCAGAGGGAGAGAATCACAGGATTCTGCCTTGAGAAAGGTGACATCTGGTGGCCTGAAACCTAAGTGGAGTGCTCTCAAGGAGGCCATGAAGGGGTCAGAGGTGCAGTTAAACTAGGAACTATGACAAAACCGTTTATTATTGTACTTCCTGAGTATTCCCTCCGTCCCCCTCCCCGCCAGAGTGCACTCTTCCGCCTCCCCTCCAGCATGCCACTGGAAAATAAAAATAAAAAAGGGGTATATAAAGCTCTGTGGATTCTGTTATTTCATGACCATCGAATCCCCTTTGCTCTAGAACTGGAATCCAAGCTTCCATTTAGAAAGTTTCTAATGCTTGTGGTGGTGGTGAAAACACTGAAACTGTTAACTCCATAAACCAGAGCATTGTTGTTTGAGTCTGTAGAGAGCATAATAAAATAGCTCTATGTTGTGAACTGTTCTATTTGTCTTAATGAATTTTTAATTGAAATTTAAAGATGACAATTTGAGGACAAGCCTTGTTAGATATTTCACTTGATGACTATTTTAGTAGAAACATCCGTTTAATATTTCTGTTCCACAGTTCTAAACTATTTCCTGTGCATCCCCTGGTGCCAAAAGCCTCCTAACTTTGCCTCAGACAATGTCTATAGTGCAGCTGTGTTGTCAAATCATCGGCATATTAAAAACTGGAAATGTTGGGGCAGTGTAAAATGGAATTTATTATCAGTGTATAACATGGATCATTGCAGTGAAATTGAAACATGCAATCCTATTTCATTTAAAAAAAAATCTACATTTTAAAATTAAGCTTCAGCAGACTATCCACACTGCCACACCAGAGTGCTGCAGGATCCAGAAGTCTTGCAGTGTAACTTAGGTTCAGTATGCCACAGCATACGTGGGCCCATTGGATACACAGCAACTTATTCGGAAAACTTTTCCATGCTCTTTGGTAGCTTTATTGTAGAGAAAGATAAAGAATAACTGTCACAGAACTTAAGCACTGATTATTGGACATCTTAGGTCTTGTCTACACTGGTGACTCATGTAGGGTATATGTAGCTACACATCACAATGAAAAGCAGGCTGCATCCATACTGTGGGGCATAGCTCATGTGTTGAGAGAGCCTCAGTGGGGAAAGGCTTCAGCAGCAGTGTAGTGCGCCGCTACTTCTTCGACTACCGGAGCCTTTCCCCTCTGCTGGGGCCTTTCACTGTGGCAAGGAAGAGGCTCCGGCAGAAGGGAGGCAGCAGCACACTACATAGCTAAAAATAGCAATGTAGATGTGGGAGGCACTGCTTGGGCATGTAGTGAGCCCTGTAGGCTATATACGCTAAGGTTCTGACATGTCTACTCTGCTTGCAGTCTTGGAGCGTGTGGAATTCTGTGAGCAAGTTAATGACTGAAAGATAAGGAGAAATATCCTTTCCTTTTAAAAAATCTATGGACTTACAATTTCAGTGATGTCCCCCTTTGCAGCATGGCTGGGGACACATCCCCTGGCTTCCAGGTCTTCCGGTTGCTGGAAATATTGATAATTTTATTGGAAATGGATTCAGCTGGGTATCATTTGAAAAGTCCCTATACCCACAAACACAGTGGTACCAGACATGTTAAACCTAAAACAATTATATAGATAAATATTGATCTTCACATTTTTTTAATATCTTTTTGACATGCCTGGGTAACAGTATAAGTAAACATCCAACTCACATAAAGTTAAATTTTGGCTCTTGACTGACAGTACTGTGTTATTGGATCATGCACAGAACAAGAAGGGGCAATATTAAAGCTACAGGAGGAGCTCATTCACATTACATCCCATTCGCAGAGTTTATTAATATGATAAAAAGGAATCTTCAGTGATGTGATAGCTAAAGATGTCAGTCAAGTGATTTACTTTGGGTCATGACTTGTAAAAGCCTTTAAAATCCAAAGAATTATCAAAGTTCCATCAATTTATGGTCTCCAATTTAAAAAAAAAAACAACAAAAAAACAAAACCCTAAACAGACTGATGCTGTGCTCTAATGCAAAGAAGAAAGAGTGAAGGTGGCAGTGACTAGTACAGCACTAACTGCATATGGGTTGTTTTTTGCATGTCTTCTGGTTGTGTCCCAATCTGTGTGCTCTTGATCTTGTACTTTCCCATAGTCTAGCATAGTTCTCCATAGTACCATGATTAATATTCTGATGTGATGGAATAATGCAGGGGCCAACCTGTGGCTCCAGAGCCACGTGCTGCTCTTCAGAACTCAATATGTGGCTCCTTGCATAGGTGCCAACTTTCCAGTGTGCTACAGGGTGCTCACTGATCACCCCTGGCTCTGTCTTGGGCTCCAGTCCCACTGTATTCCTTCCCCCAAGCCCCTGCCCCTTCCCCTGAGTCTGCTGCACCCTTGCTCCTCCTCTCTC
Organism: Gopherus flavomarginatus; assembly: GCF_025201925.1. Lineage (NCBI taxonomy): Eukaryota > Metazoa > Chordata > Testudines > Testudinidae > Gopherus > Gopherus flavomarginatus. Next base: position 169,477,319 of record NC_066620.1, on the reverse strand, counting down.
CTCCTGTCATAAACAGATAGCTAAGGGTTAATGTTCTTTTACCTGGAAAGGAGTAACCTGAAACACCTGACCGGAGGATCAATCGGGAAACAAGACTTTTTCAAATCTGGGTGGAGGGAAGTTTGTGTCTGAGTTCTTTGTTCTGTGTTCTGTCTGTCCCTCTCGGCTGTGAGAAGTGATTTTTTCTGTCTCCTGGCTTTCTAATCTTCTGTTTCCAAGTTGTGAGTACAAAGATAGGTTTGTTTTTTTTGTATTTACATGTGTGTAGTTGCTGGAGTGCTTTGAATTGTATTCTTTTTGAATAAGGCTGTTTATTCAATATTCTTTTAAGCAATTGATCCTGTATTTGTCACCTTAATACAGAGAGACCATTTTTATGTATTTTTCTTTCTTTTTATATAAAGCTTTCTTTTTAAGACCTGTTGGAATTTTTCTTTAGTGGGGAACTCCAGGGAATTGAGTCTGTACTCACCAGGGAATTGGTGGGAGGAAGAAGTCAGGGGGAAATCTGTGTGTGTTAGATTTACTAGCCTGACTTTGCATACCCTCTGAGTGAAGAGGGAAGTGCTTCTGTTTCCAGGATTGGAAATAGGAGAGGGTGGAGTCCCTCTGTTTAGATTCACAGAGCTTGCTTCTTTGTATCTCTCCAGGAACCCAGGGAGGGAACACCTGGAGGGGGGAAGAGAAATGGTTTATTCCCCTTTGTTGTGAGACTCAAGGAATTTGGGTCTTTGGGGTCCCCAGGGAAGGTTTTTGTGGGGACCAGAATGCCCCAAAACACTCTAATTTTTTGGGTGGTGGCAGCTTTACCAGGTCCAAGCTGGTAACTAAGCTTGGAGGTTTTCATGCTAACCCCCATATTTTGGACGTTAAGGTCCAAATCTGGGAATAGGTTATGACACCTCCCTCCCCCGAACCTCCTGCACAACACAAAACAGCTGATTGTGGCGGGAGGGAGGCACAGGGATGGAGGGTTAGGTGCTGATCAGTGATGCTGCTGGCGGGTGAGAGACACTGGGGGTGGGAGGAGAGCTGACGGGGGTGGGGGCCTACTGATCTGTTACTGTAGCTCTTTGGCAATGTACTTTGATAAATTCTGGCTCCTTCTCAGGCTCAGGTTGGCCATCCCTGGAATAATGCATATGTGCCAGGCAAAAAACAAGCAAACTAATGCACATCTTGCATGGTCTTCCTAAACCAGCACCTACTGACAAGCTCTCAACAAACCAGAAACTGTTAACACTTGCTGAGATTTGGCTGAGCACTTCATTAGGAGGTTACAGAGAAAATACTAAGTTCGCCTTGTGTTTGACACCTGTGTAGAGGAATCAGTTAAAAATATTACCTGAATCAAGAGACTTCCTGGTATTGCACCTGCTCAATACAAATTCATAAACTCCACAAACATCTTCAGAGTTGCAGTGAAAAAGCTACTGTCTCATACTCTCATGAAGGATGAGTTAACCGCATATTTTGCAGGAAAAACACTCCAGCAGGTGAAGAATGGCTAGAAGAATTTGATTGTCACATGGTGTAATGAAGTTGTTGTTGCCTTGCATTGTTCAGTGGAGTTTCTTCATAGTTCCCATGAAGAGGCTAACAGTAAAATTATCTTGCATACCTTCCATGCCAGAGTAAGAGGTGCTACTACACTCTAGATTTTTGCCCAAGACACAGATGTTCTAGTGCTCTCTGTGAGATGCTACCCAGTTCTTTAGCAAGATTCTGGTTTTGTGTCTGCTGCTGGGGAGCATAACTATTGTATATTCCTATCACTCAGACCAGCCTTCACACTGCCAAGTTTTCTTGCCCTGTCAGGACGTGACACTACTGGAAGATTGGCTGGAAAGACCAAATTATACTGGAAATCATTTGATTCAGCCTCTGAAGACCAATGTTCCCTCTAATTTTTTTCACCCATGTGCAGAATAAATTTTATGTGCACCGAAGTATGTGCGGATGTGTGCCATTAATAGAAACAAAAAACCTAGATATAATATATATTTTTAAAAACTTACCATAGGGATAATTACTCCAGCCAGGACAGGTTAGTCATTTTAGATCTCACATTTAAATTAAATTCTTTGAGTAGTAAGAGAAATAAAAATTATGAAATGCATAGTCTAGTCAAAACACTAAAATAACACACTTTGAAAGAATAAAGTTACAGAGAATATACGTGCATTGCAGGAAATACCAAGAAGTAACAACAACAGTAATACAAGTATGTGTTGGGAGGAGAGAGCGAAAGTGCATGTGTGTGTGTGTGTGAGAGAGAGAGAGGAGAGAGGGGCCTGGTCCACACTACGCAGTTAAATCGATTTAAACAGCGTTAAATTGATTTAATGCTGTACCCGTCCACAGTACAACACACTTTAAATCAATTTTAAGGGCTCTTAAAATCGATTTCTGTACTCCTCCCCAACGAGAGGAGTAACACTAAAATCGATATTACTATATCGATTTAGGGTTAGTGTGGACGGAGATCGAAGTTATTGGCCTCATCATTTTACAGTAGCTACCCACAGTGCACCGCTCCAGAAATCGACGCTAGCCTTGGACCATGGACGCACACCACCGAATTAACGTGCCCTAGTGTGGACGCATAAAATCGATTTTATAATATCGGTTTTATAAAACCGGTTTTAGTTATTTCGATTTTATGCTATAGTGTAGATGTAGCCAGAGAGAGAGACACACACACACACGGAGGCTGTGCCTGTGTGTGTGTGTGTGAGAGAGAGAGAGAGACAGAGACTGTGTAAGTTGGCTGCTGGGGAAATCTCAAACAGTGTGCTATCTCTTTAAGAAAGGCACGTTCACCACAGCAGCTCTGAATCCTGAGTCAGGCTCTGACCCCCCACTCTGCAGAGATGGGGTATGGGGTGAAGCGAGGGGGACACCCTGAAATTAGCACCCTCCTTCTCCCTCCTCCCTCGCACAGCCAGTAGATGGGTCCTGCGAGCAGCTGCAGGACTGAGCAATGTGGGGGGAGGTGCACCTGAACACATGCTTCTGGCTGTGCGTGCTCTGCTAATCAGCTAGGTGGCATTTGAATTTCTCCTGGGTGGCCATGCAAGTGTGCAGGTGACAGAGAACACAGCTGAAGAGTCTTCTTGCTCTGAAGGTACTAGAAATGGCTGAGACAGTCACTGATGAGGTCATGAATGCACTGGTTGCATTCATATGCGGAGTTTACCATTTAAAGGCTAGCATTATGATGCTTGCAGAGTTATGTTAGTGGATGTTTTTCCAAGAAGCAGACAAATGGAGAAAAATTGCCACCAACAAGGGGTACATTTATACCTGCTACCAAAAGGGCAAATTACCACACAATGGAATGTCTCTCAATGATTGAGTACATCCAGAACTTCCCTCTCTGCTTGGGCATGGGTGGGTTTTGGAAGATGGACTGATCGCACCTGTGTTTTGTGAAATACCACGTGGTCCCAAATCAATCCTTCAGCTGAACAAATGTCCAGCACCTTGCAAATGTTTGTTCAGCATCATGCCTCTTATGGAAATGTGCAGAAGTGTGAATGAGAAGCAGCCTGACAGCGTTTCTGGCAGTGGTGCACTAGATGGAGACAACAACTGATGATGACTTGGACTGAAAACATTTATTCATCATATGTGTCAAGGCTGACTTCCCAAGGATTACCAACTATCAATGTTCTCTTTAAGTAAGCAGTGCCCTGTATTAAAGTATAATTTATAAAAGTATTGATTTTTAAATATTTCATTGAATACATAATTGTTGTAGGTTTATCATGTTTAATACCAATGTGTTTGTGGGAGAAAGGACTTTTGAATGCCTTTTTGTAAGGCTGGAAATGACCATGAATTCTGTTTTAATGGGTTTGTAGAGAAAGCTGTTTTCTAAAGGATAAAAATAGGAGGAATATTTAGATATATTTTACAACTTGTATCTATTTTTGACCCACAAGTCATGTACAGTAGAAGATAGAATATCTGTGTGACTGCTTTTTTTTACCCTCATCCTCTTGTTCTGATTTCTCTACCTTTGTTGTTTGTGCCATGTATACCTAAGGGCATGGCTACACTTGCAGATATAGGGCGCAGGGAGTTGATCCAGCCTTCAGAGACCACAGCAGGGAAAACACTGCCGAGTGTTTACACTCTTAGCTGGAAACTCTCTGGCATGTCCACATTAGCAGCTCTTGCAATGCCACAAAGAGCACTGCATTGTGGTAGCTATCCCAGCTTTCAAGTGGCTGCAATATGCTTTTCAAATGCGGGAGGTGGAGTGGAGTGTGACAGGGAGTGTGTTGTATGTATGTGGGGGGGAGAGAGAGTGGGTTTTTGGGGTGCTGAGAGTGTCAGCATGCTGTCTTGTAAGTTCAGACCCCCCCGCCACGCCTCTCTCTCACACACTCACAGCAAGCAACATTCCACTCTAATGGCTTGCTTTGTCCTGGAGCAGATAAGCGTGTTGGTTGTCAGAAATGGAGCTTTGAAAGGGAATATCCCCATTTCTACAGCCGATTCCAAAACAATGACAAGAGTGGCCACTTGACTTAAGAGGATTATGGGATGTTTCCGGAGGCCTATCAAAGCGCAGTAATGCAACACCTCGTTAACACTGATACTGGAACATTTAGCTTCTCATGGAGGTGGATTACCAGGAGCGCTCCAGCTGCAGAGTCCAGGTGCTCTAAGTGCCTTGCCAGTGTGGACAGGTCGAGAGTTAGGGTGCCTGCTGCTGCTTTAATGCGCTCTAACTTGCAAGTATAGCCAAGCCATAAACGTTAAGCTCGTTGAGCAGGGACTGTCTTTTTCCTGTGTTTGTATACCATCTCACATGATGGAGCCCTAATCCTGATAGGAGCCTTTGAGAACTAACATTATGCACACCTACTCTTTCTTGTAAACCCTTTATCGTTGAGACAGCTGTGGGGAAAAAACTATTAATAAGACAATGGAACTTTCTTTTGTAATAATTCTCGAGAGGCGTATGTATGAGGGGTGTGGGTTAAATACATATTTAGGTGACCGAGATCTTGCTTATGCTACTGTACAAGTGAATGGTAAAGGTTAACTAGAAGTGTACTAACGTGTCTATTCAGTCAGACATTTTTTTAGGAAAAGGTCAACAGCTGACAGCCTGATTAAACAATTTCTGAGATGCTGCAGTTCAAGGCCTTTGACAATGATATACTTGCTTGCTTTGATTTTTTTTTTTAATCCCTTTGGGACAATAGAAATCATATTGTCTTTCCTCTGAATTGAAATGCTTTTCATAGGAGCCTGGTACTGGGTTTTTAATCAGAAAAGTACAAATTCAGTAAAAAAAAAATTAAAAAAAAACTCCAACAAAACAAAACCTTACCTGAGTAAGTTTTTTATAATGCAGTCAAATTCGTAAGCATACCAAAAAATAAAAAAGCCCCCAGACCAAAAATCTGTTGTGCCTATATGTGTAACAAGAGCAGTATATAGTTGTATTGTCTGAGACTCTCAGTCATGTGAACAATAATCAGTTAATTGCCTGTATGTTTAGATTAAGATAAATCAGCATATTTTATACTTCTAGACATGGGTGAAAAAATAAACATTTTAGGGTTGGAATAGTGGCCTTGGAGACTTTTAAATGTAAATGTACTTTACATAATACATTTTCACTATCTTTGTCTACAGTTGCAAATAGATGTCTTTATGACCCTTCTTTTATCCCCCACTATAACTTTGATTAGTAAAAACTGATTTATCTTTAATCTTAACAGTTTTACTTTGCCGATATATTCTTATTTGTTTTAAAGTTTGCAGACCAGTTGTTTAAGTTGCTTCACAGGTCATTTAAAAATCACCCTTATTGGAATTTTGACTTGTCTAGCGTTCTTCGTTAGCCTTTAATGTAAGAATAGTTTACTCCCTTTGCATTTTCTGTGTAGTTAGAGCTTTCAATAAGATTTTACATAGGTTATATTTGCTGAAAGTAGCTTGCCATGGAGTAAAGGTATTAATGGTTGTTTTGTCTATTGTAAATAGTTCTAGTGTGTTTGTGAAGGAGTATATTCTGCCCCATCTAATTAAATAGGAGATGATGAGTGGAGAAAAGTAACATTTTAGGACTTTGCCATTTGATAGTACTACTTTTGTTTTTTGAGGATCCTTAAACAGGAGTGGCTAGGCCTGTCTGAATCTATCTGTGTTAAGTTCTTATTTGGTCCCCATCTCTGTAGTATCTGAGCACCTCATAATCTTCAATGTATTTATACCTGCACACCCTCGTGAAGTAAGGAGTAGAGAAGGGGGTTAATTGCAGTGTGAAACCATTTGTAGTATGTGAATATGCTTCCTTTTTCTATTGGTGTGCTGTTCTTTCTTTTCTTTGGTTAGATGGGGAAACTTCCTTGTAAACTTGTGTTAGGGAGCTCTTACAGCAGTATATGCAGAAACCAAGGATCTAGAGTAAAAACAAAATACTTTTTCTTTACAGAAGCAAACTCCTATGGAAAACTCTGCTGTACATACATGACCTAAATTTTCTGAACGAAAAACTGTTGTAAGGGCTGCTGGTGAGGGCACAGTGACAGATGCTCTAAAGAGAAACATGGAAGAGTGACCTTGGTAGCTGAGGAAAATGGAGTCTTACACTTTTTTTTATGTTTAAATATAAACTCTTGCTTTCTGTGTGTATCACTGATCTTGCCAGCTACTGTGCTTTCTACTACTGTACTGACGTGAGCAGTGTGCCAATTAGCGGGTTACATCTTTAGATGAACATAAGTCTTTTTTTGACTTAGGTTTTCTTTTTGTTCAGCTGGTCGAGGCGCATATATATATATATATATATATATATATATATATATATATGCATATATATATATATTTTAACTAAAAGACCAGATATCCAGTCCTAGCTTCGCAGTGATATTATCAAGTAGGTTTTCTGTTTGTAGGAAAGAATTTCATTGTATAATGGCATGCAGTTGTTCCTTCAGGAAAGAATAAATAGAATCGGTCAAACAGTTTGAGTTACAGGTTATTTAATAATTAGTATTAATTATGGAGCCACTCCATAGCAGTGTTGTTGTTAAGGTTGCAACCAGGGTATATTGACTATATAAACCTGATATGTACTCCCCCTATAAATTTGCATAGAAAAATCTTTTTTAGTTACTTTCAGGCTATGCTGGTACTGGCAGGATTGTAAAACTTCAAGCTTTATGTACAATAAATATTAAAATCTAGTGCATGGGATAACAGAATAAAACTTTATAAAAATGAGCACTATTGTTTAATATAGTGAAAGGTACTTTATAAAGTGCCCACGTTATGATAACTTTATAAAATCTCTGTGTGCAGGGGCAAGGAAAAATGGGAAAGAAATGTGATCTATATGGTTCCAGCCTAAGTCTGCCAGGCAGTGCAAGGCAAAGGGAACAGGGAACCTTGTGGAACCTGCAAGTTTTGCACAGAGAGGCAGGTGAAACCAAGGACCTCATGGATCTGCTGAGCAGTGTGAGCTGTGGGAAACCAGTGACCCACAAGAGCTTCTAAGCTCCATAGGTTTGGTTAGAAAGTAGTAATAGTGTACCAAAACTACACATTGCCTTTGAAATAAGAAGGGGTAGTGGTGTCTGCTAAGAAGACATATTTAGATAAACTTTTTTCAGTCTCTAAAGTTACTTATGTGAGTAGAAAGAAAATTTTGTTTTTAATTACGTAACATTATGAAAGCTTTCCCCATGTATTGGATACTTCAGTTATCTAACATGGCAATTAAGGAGAATCTCAGTGGTACATTTCTAAACTCCTTGTCCTAGAAACATACAGATCTTTTCTATTGTACTTTTGACTAGTTCTACACTTTAGATCCCTAAGAGGAGTTGCTCTCTTTTTTTAAAGGGTTAATACCAACCAAATTTATATTAAAAAACCAGCACATTTTAAATGTGGCTTGTAATTTATAGCTCAGAAAAACACATTACAAAATCTACATGCAAAGCCTGCCACAAGATGAATACAGCTAGGTCTTAAGCAACACTCAAGAGACGAGGAATAAATGCTGACATTTAAAGTGACAGGGCCCATCAAAGGGAATATGCAAACACAGGTGTGCAGCTGTGAGATTTAATTTTGGAGATTAAAGCATTAAAATCTTACTAGAAATGAGCAATTATGGTGTCTGACAGTTTCTGGCAAAAGAAGAAGCTAACATAGGTTGTAAGATATTTTAAGGGAAATAAAGTGAGTATTTATCGTCTGCGAGAATAACAGTTTAGAACTTTCAGATTAAGTTTATATTTTCAACTGTGGTGGGAAAGGCTGAATCTCAAAATAAGTGCCATGTTATGTGGAGGATCTATGAAAGCAGTGTAAAAAGTAAACTATTTTGCAGAGAAATGATACTTGGTGCTGGGCTTCAGTTATAGAAATGTCTCTCACTTGCAGCAAGATCTGAATATTCTTCTCTATAAATCAGACTGAACTGAGGCCCTATAGGGGTCTTGCTAGTGACATAGGGTATGTCTACACTACAAATTAAGTCAATCTATATTGAGTCGACTTACAGCCACTGCAGCAATTACTGTGATGATGCATGATCACACTATTCTCCTTGGGTTGATTGGTGCGCATCCTCACCAAGAGTGCTTCCACTGACCTAAGAGGGACCGTTTGGGGAGCTGAGGGCTTGGTCTCTCAGCTCTGCTGGCAGCTTCCTGCCAGGAGCCTGGCTGCCCCACAGGTTCCCAGGCTCCCAGTGGACTGTTCCCCCCCTCCCCTTTCCCTTCCAGGAGCAGGTGGGGAGAAGCTGCCCATGGCTTTTCCTTACCCCCGTGTTCCCTGCCGAGAGTGGGGGGAAGCTGCCAGGGCTTCTCATCCCAGCTCCCAGCCAGGCTTCTGCTGTGATATTGACAAGAAAGCCGACGTAAGAGACAGAGTCTGCACAGACACTGCGTTGCCCTATCTATACCAACATAAGCCTTATGCCTCTCTTAAAGATGGAGTAGTTATTTTGGTGTAGTAGGGCACTTACATCAGTGGTAGGAAAGCTGTAGCGTAGACACTGACATAATTAGGTCAACATAAGGTGCTCTTTGTTGACCTCACTGTGTGGTGTAGACCAGCCCATAGATAAGACAGATTTTCAGGTACCCAGCTTCAAAAGAGTTAAGACATCAATTTGGAGAAGCAACTATCTAGTTGGCACCATCCAGACTAAGATGTCTTTCTCTTCCCCAGGCTAAGCCTGAAATCAGAAGACCCTGATGGATTAAATGGTGACCATGGCAGAAAAGGAAGAGGTTAAAGTGTCAGTAGGCCATGAGGCTGACACACAGAGAGGCTGACTGAGAATCAGGGTCCGCATAAGGTAGCGGTAACTCAGTGCCCATAGAGCATGGGGACATCAAGGCAAAGCCATGTCTGTCTGTGGGCTTGAGGGGAAATGCCAAGGTTAGATAAGACAATATGCATACAAGTCTCTTCTGTTGGTCTGAAATCTACTTCTCTAAGCTTTGTGTACCATTTGGGCGTAATAAATCATACTTTGTTTGGAGAAACTGCTTCTGTGTCATAGCATGTTATTACTGACCAGAGGCTCCATAAGGAGAACGCTGGCAGGGTCCAAGGTGGATCTTCCAAGTAACAGTTGGCAACCAGTGAGGTGTAAAATAGAGACCAGGTGGAAAGTGATTGGATAGTGGGATTCCAACCCAAAGAAGTGGAGAAATGGACCTGCCAGTTGCAATGGATGCCAGGAGAGGAGGGGTTGTATTCGTAGGGACTGTGATAGTTCCCCACTTTGAACCCCCCTGTTGACTCATTCCACTTCAAAACTCTCCATGATTCTGCTGCTTTTTTTCACCTTTGACTCATTCTGCAGTTGTCAGTCAATGCCAACCGTATCTGTCTGTCTGTCAGTGTCATAAACAGATAGTTAAGGGTTAATGTCTCTCTTACCTGTAAAGGGTTAACAAACAGGGACCCCAAACACCTGACCAGAGGACCAATCAGGAGACAAGATAGTTTAAAATCTCGTGGGAGGGAAGCCTTTGTTTGTGGGTTTTGGGTTTGGCTTTGTTCTCTATGAGTCCTGGACGGGGCTAAAGGTGTAACCAGGTTTCTGCCAATCTCCCTGCTACAGTCTCTTATCTGTTCAGAATCGTAAGTAGAAAAGGCGGTCATAGTCTTTTAATTTGTTTTCTTTTTCATTTGCATATGTGTACTTGCTGGAAGTAGCTTAAATTGTGTTTCTGCTGGAGAAAGTTTCTTTCTATTGTTTATAAGTTGAAAGACCCTGTAACTTTTTACCATCTAAAGTGCAGAGATAAACCTGTTACTTTTTCTTTCTTTTTTATTAAAAGCTTTGCTTTAAGACGTGTTTGAGTGTTTTCTCCTAGTTAAGGCTCAAAGAAGCTTGAGTCTGTATTGCCTGAGGGAGGGAATGGTAAAGTTCCTCTTTGTGTTAGATTCACGGAGTTGAATCAGGTGATCTCCTAGTGTTCCCAGGGCGGGAAGGAGCTGGGGAGGGAGGGGGAAGGAAATGGTTTATTCCGCTTTGTTGTGAGACTCGGGGAATTTGGGTCTTGGGACCCCCAGGGAAGGTTTTTGGGGGAGACTAGAGTCGATCAGGCGCTCTACTCGAAGTCCTGATTGGTGGCAGCCTATCAGATCTAAGCTGGTAATTAAGCGTAGGGGAATTCATGCTAATACCCATATTTTGGACGCTAAGGTCCAGAATTGGGAATTATATTATGACAGTCAGACTCTACTGTCCTTGTGCATGGAACATATTTCCTGAACTCCTCTGCGTGCTCAGTCCTCTTAGAGCTCTTCTCTGGTAATACTCACTGGGAAACTAGATTACTTATACGTATTGTTTGAGGCATAATTAGGATAATTATATCTTCTGGGATGGGGCACAGAGGTTGTTTAACTCAAGTTTATATTGCCATGACTTTTCTGTTCGGGTGCTACAAGAAATAGTTGTAATAATGTGTTTTTTCCTCTGTTGTGGTACAAGGAAAACACATGTCCCGAGTTCAGATTTCACATAGTGTTTTTCTTTTGCCTTATCTTTAAGCAGTAGGCAGGGGAAAAATACTTCAAGTGAGACAATGTAATCTGTCTTGCGAGTGAATTATCCTGTATTGTTGCTTCCTTCACATGAGCTTTTGAGGGTCCTATTTAAATTATATTAAACCTTGGACCTTAACTTTAATTTCCTCTCTTTTTTTTTTTTAATAGCTTTTCCTGGCTTTAGGTGACGTTTGTAGTCATTCTGGCTGATATGTAACTGCTTTATTCTTTTGGATAACATCCAATTTGAAAAACATTTTAGGACTATTAAAATCTTGCTTCAATGTTAATAATAAGCCACACTATTTTATTAGAGTATTTTGTATTGTACTAGTGAGAGAGGAATAACAGGTGCCCTGGAAGAGTCAGTTGGAGGAGCTAATGCTCTGTAGTGCAACTGATAGCAGTTGGCATGCTGTGCAGAATAGAAGGAAGGAATAAAACAAACTGGAGAAATACATTTTCCCCAGTAACTTCTCTTTAATGTGTCAGTTTAAAAAAAGACTTTAGCAATACAAATGACTGTGTTTTTTAATTTCCAGTTTTATAATCAGAACATTCATATGATAACACTCCCCATATTTCCATTTTATTATTCCTGAAGACCTTTACCTCAACATTAGAGGGGTTTGATATGTAAATCTTTAATTTACCATCTCAAGGATTTAGTGTTCTGTAGCTCTCTTTGGAAGATGCACTGTATAAAACAACATCGCTTGCCTCATAACCTAAGTCGTGCAGAATGCAGTGCCATCCACAGCCTCAGAAACCACCCAGACATTATCATCAAAGAGGCTGATAAAGGAGGTGCTGTTGTCATCATGAACAGGTCTGACTACCAAAAGGAGGCAGCCAGACAACTCTCCAATACCAAATTCTACAGGCCACTTCCCTCAGATCCCACTGAGGAATACACTAAAACTGCAACATCTACTCAGGACACTCCCTACGCTAACACCGGAACAAATCAACATACCCTTAGATCCCTGACCAGGGTTATTCTATCTGCTACCCAAGATCCACAAACGCAGAAATCCTGGATGCCCCGTCATCTCGGGCATTGGCACTCTCACTGAAGGACTGTCTGGATATGTGGACTCTCTACTCAGACCCTATGCCACCAGCACTCCCAGCTATCTCCGTGACACCACTGATTTCCTGAGGAAACTACAATGCATTGGTGACCTTCCAGAAAACACCATCCTAGCCACCATGGATGTAGAGGCTCTCTACACGAACATCCCACACACAGATGGAATATAAGCTGTCAGGAACAGTATCCCTGATGATGCCACAGCACAACTGGCTGCTGAGCTCTGTGCCTTTTATCCTCACACACAACTATTTCAAATTTGATGACAATATATATCTCCAGATCAGTGGCACTGCTATGGGCACCCGCATGACCCCACAATATGCCAATATTTTTATGGCCAACCTGGAACAACGCTTCCTTAGCTCTCGTCCACTCATGTCCCTTCTCTACCTACGCTACATTGATGACATCTTCATCATCTGGACCCATGGGAAGGAGACTCTGGAAAAATTCCACCACGATTTCAACAGCTTCCACCCCACCATCAACCTCAACCTGGACCAATCTACACGGGAGGTCCACTTCCTAGACACCATGGTGCAAATAAGTGGTGATCACGTTACCACCACCCTATACTGAAAACCTACCGACTGCTATGCCTACCTTCATATCTCCAGCTTCCATCCCAGGCACATCACACGATCCATTGTCTACAGCCAGGCACTGAGGTACAACGGCATCTGCTCTAACCCCTCAGACAGAGACCAACACCTACAAAATCTCCACTAAGCATTCTCAAAACTACAATAGCCGCACGAGGAAATAAGGAAACAGATCAACAGAGCCAGACGTTTACCCAGAAGCCTTCTACCTGCAAGACAAACCCAAGAAAGAAACCAACAGGACTCCACTGGCCATCACATACAGTCCGCAGCTAAAACCTCTCCAACGCATCATCAGGGATCTACAACCCATCCTAGACAATGATCCCACACTTTCACAGGCCTTGGGTGGCAGGCCAGTCCTCTCCTATAGGCAACCTGCCAACTTGAAACATATTCTCACCAGTAACTGCACACCGCACCATAGTAACTCTAGCTCAGGAACCAATCCATGCAACAAACCTCGATGCCAACTCTGCCCACATATCTACACCAGCGACACCATCACAGGACCTAACCAGATCAGCCACACCATCACCGGTTCATTCACCTGCACGTCTACCAATGTAATATATGCCATCATATGCCAGCAATGCCCCTCTGCTATGTACATCGGCCAAACTGGACAGTCGCTATGGAAAAGGATAAACGGACACAAATCAGATATTAGGAATGGAATATACGAAAACCTGTAGGAGAACACTTCAACCCCCCGACCACACTATAGCAGACCTTAAGGTGGCCATCCTGCAGCAAAAAAACTTCAGGACCAGACTTCAAAGAGAAACTGCTGAGCTTCAGTTCAACTGCAAATTTGACACCATCGGCTCAGGATTAAACAAAGACTGTGAATGGCTTGCCAACTACAAAACCAGTTTCTCCTCCCTTGGTTTTCACATCTCAACTGCTAGAACAGGGCCTAATCCTCCCTGATTGAACTAACCTCATTATCTCTAGCTTGCCTGCATATATATACCTGCCCCTGGAAATTTCCACTACATGCATCTGACGAAGTGGGTATTCACCCATGAAAGCTCATGCTCCAAAACATCTGTTAATCTGTAAGGTGCCACAGGATTCTTTGCTGCTGTATAAACATTCTAAAGCCAAATTTGGAATGACATAAGGGTAACTAGTAAATGATAGATTTAGATGTAGAGTTGATAGTAGACATTTTCACGTACTTAGCTATTGAAGGGTCATGTTTCTGTTAATGCTTTTCCTCCACTTTCATTCCTGGTGTTTGAATCAGAATTACATTATTCTGATCAGAGTTCTTTAGTTTCACACTGTAGACTAGAGGCATCAAACTGCATAAGAGATTTTTGCTCTTTGAACAGGATGGGGAAATCTACTTTTTCATAGAGTAAAGGCTGCAGGTGCCTACTTGTTTAATTTGTTGAAACTCAGGATAGAAACTTAAATGTCATTATAACCATTTTAATAGGCTGCAGTTTGTGTTCATGAGAGGCATAGGTTTGAATTTCAGTTAATTTTTTGCTGCTTGAAGCTATCAATTGGCTCTCTGTGCTAAAAACACTGTGGTGAAAGTCACCAGCAAAGGTCAGACTCTCTGAATGTCGGTTTCAGAAATAATGCCTGAGTGGCTGGTGTAAGCCTGGAACTAACTGAGAGAACAGACATATGGTTAAGATCAGATTTAATTAGAAACATAAAAGGATAGGACATCACGAGGGGTGGACTATGAATGAAGAGGCTTACACAGGGCAAAGTTTGTTTTGTTTTTCTAAAAGACAAGCTCCATGTTTTTGTTAAACGAGGAAACATTAAATACATTACTTTAACTCATTGCATTCATGTTACAAAGTACTTCATTTCAAAGAGAAAATAATCAATTTCCCTGCTAAATTTACTATTCAAACTTCAGAAGACTTAAGTGAAACAAAGCATTTTACCTGTACTTGTCAGACAAAGGGTTTTGTTAGCTCTTGATCAAGATACACTGATCTCCACCAGGTTATTTTTCTCCTTAACAGCCATGACCCACAGTCAACTAGGTTGGTGCATTAGTGGACAGGGTCACAGGGAGACCTCTTGCTTCATGCCCAGCTGGAGCAGGATAGTGTAGCACTCAGGGGAGACCGAACAGATAGGCTGTTCCTCTGCAGCCCTAGGGGAGTCATGGTCCTCCAGTTTAGGGGCATAGCCAGCCTTTTGGTTGACTTAGCACACAGGTTATACTCCAGCACAGGGTCGGTGCAACCATTTAGACGACTTAGGCGGTCGCCTAGGGCCCTGGCATTTGGGGGGCACCATTTTCTTTGGCAGCGACCATGGCTTCCGGATCTTCGGCTGCCCTGGTCGCTGCCAGCATTTAGGCGGAGGGAGCTGGGGCAGGGGAGTGCGGGGAGGGCCACCTGCAGCAAGTAAGGGGTGGCGGTGGCATGCAGGGGAACTCCCCGCCCCAGCTCACTCCTGCCCCGCCTCCTCCCTGAGCATGCCGTGGCTGCTTCACTTCTCCCGCCTCCCAGGCTGCAAGCCTGGGAAGCGGGGGAAGTGAAGCAGCCACAGTGTGCTCGGGGAGGAGGCGAGGCAAGGGTGAGCTGCTTCACTTCTCCTGCCTCCCAGCCAATCAGCTTAGGTGCCGCAAGCCTGGGAGATGGGAGAAGTGAAGCAGGGATGGCATGCTCGGGGTGCTCATGCTTGTGTGCGGAGCAAGGGTGAGCTGGGGCAGGGAGGTGGTGCCTCAGGGCAGAGGGTGGGGGTGGGGAGCTGCCACAAGGGGGGCGCCTCAGGCTGGAGGGGGGGAGCTGCCGCAGGGGGAGTGCCTCGGTGGGGGCGCGGGGGGGAGGAGGGTGCAAGGTGGAAGTTTCGCCTAGGGCACGAAACATCCTTGCACCGGCCCTGCTCCAGCACATGCTAAAGGGGGTTGGGGTGGTGGTGGTGTTAGTGTTTCTATAAAATTGTGAAGTTAGGCATGTAATAAATATAACCAAAGAATATCTAACTTATGTGGGTGTCCCTTCTCAACTTCATAAACGGTGAACAAAAATTAAATGCTAATTAAAAATTTTTCTCAGAGACTGATGCTGATTATGTACAGAAATCTAAATGGATCCTTCTAAGCATGGGTACTGCTACACCCTCCCCTGCTTGAAGTGGTTTCCATCATATGGTTGGGTTTACAGAGGGTTTACAGTTTGGTTCAATGGCTCTCAGCACCCCCATTATACAAACTGTTCCAGCACCCTTGCTTCTGAGTTGTTTTTATTACTTAAAATCAACTTGTTAAACTAATTTAAGAAACTAAAACACATTGTATACTAAGCTGCTTGTAATGCCACCTTTGCAATGCAACAATCTGATTTTTGTGTAAAAATAGTATTGATAGGCAAAATCTTGTAGTATATTCCTCTACTTGTATTGTGGTAATGCCCAAAGGTTTCTTTCAGGATTGGAGTCCTGTGCTAGGTGCTGTACAAACACATAGAATGACACTGCTCCTGCCTTGAAAAAGTTGCATACACTTTTAAATTGGACTGTAGAAATTGGGTGCACTAAAAATGGGGAATGACCAATAAAATCATTCCTCTAAATAGTCAAGCTATAAGTATAACTTGACTACATTTTAAATTGCAGATTTTGAACATGCATACTGAGCTAGCTCATGTATGATCCAGCACTGAGCCACTCTTCTGACAGTGCAAATGGGTCGGAAAGCAGTTGGTTCTTCCCATCTGGCATAAATCTAACATAGATAGCTCCTATTCTGCATGTCCCTGCAGTTCCTGATAGAATGATTGGGAAGGAAGGAGCATGGGGAGAGCACTACTGTGCTTCAGCAATCCTCAGATGGCAGATTGCCCCCTAGAAGGCTGTTTATCAGCTGGCATAATAGTGGCACTGCAACCTGCTTCTTAGTTGTCTCTCCCTGTCCTGCCACCCATATGTCAGCTGTGCTCTACAGATGCTGAGTGTAGCTGAGAATCTATGCTTAAATTACTCATTGGTTTAATCAAATAGCGCAGATTCTTCTGTGGTAAAATTCAATGGTTTGTCTCAACCAGTGTCAATATATGGACAAGAATGCATATAGCTCACATAAAGCCAAGAGACAGAGGACTGAGTCTCTATTGCTTGTTCAAATTAAAAGAGAATTTCTAAAATCAGTGTAGTATTTAGCTGGCAGAGAATGCAGTGATTTCAAAATGGGTGTAATGTTTGTGTCATTACCTGGCACAGCTATACCCTGCACCAGCTGGAATTTATCCAGACCCATATTTTATTAAACTACAAGTGGGAGTTTAAAGGCACAAAATGTGGATGGGTTATTGAGACTTGTGGTTTCAGTCACAGAAATGGCTGCAATCTGATATTCATGGGATAACAGAAGCATTTCTGTTAGTGCTTAGATCTTTCTTTAAACAGGAGGGACCTAAAATAACTCATGTTTTTTTTCTGGTAACAGATAATCCTATTATTTTCTGAAAAGTACAATAGTAAGATGATGGCGCGTCCAAGGTGTATTTAGGGCTAAGAAGCAATCTTTCTGTCACATTAGTTTATTCTGAGAAAGTTCTATGATATTCTGAACTGGAATTTTTTTTCTTAACATCTTAATATTCTACATACAAAGTCCATCGGGAGTTTTCTTTTTAAGCAGTTAAAGAAACCATTGAGATAGTGACTTGTTTTTGTAAGGTCTGTTGTATTTTCTAAGTGTCAGAAAAATAAACCCTCTTAATGTATATGTTGTGATGTCTTCTCTCCAATGATCTAAGCACTTTACAAACATTGGTGAATTAATCCTCAACATTAATCCTGTGTGCTACAGTAGGGTAAATATTTCCTACTTTATGGAAGAGAAATATAACACAGCACATCTGTGGTAGAGCTGAGAGTAGAACATCATAGGTATTCTGACTCCCAGATCAGTGCACTGAGGAACACTGGATCGGTGGTTAAACTATATTTTTCATAATGAGGACCACCTCTCATCCTATTCAGTCATATATCTTCTCTGTGGAAATACTTTTTAATTTAATTATTATAAGAAATTATTTTTAGCTTTAATATGTCAGTCTGTTTTCCTTCAAACCCTTTTGACTTTCTTTTAATGCAATGCCTTATGTGGTAAGCCTTCCCCACAAACATCTGTAATCTCTTATATGCCTTCATCTTCTTTCTGAGGACTTGCTTTTACCATGGTGGTTTCAAAACTTGGCTTGCTGACAGTGGCTAGGCTTGTAGAGAGCTGAACAAGTCTTTGAAAAAGCTTGCTTGTGTTACTGTTGACTTCCTATGGCTTGTCTTCAACTCAGATTGTAAGCTGTTTGGGGCAGGGAATGTCTATTATCTGCACAGGGCCTACCACAATGGGGCCCTGACCTGGCTGGAGTTTGCTCTGTTTCCTTTTGCTTTTAATTTCATCTTCCTTTCTGTGCCCTCCTGCATGTTTCCAAATTATATGTGATAATCTCCATTTCACACATTTCCCTTCTCCCTTGTGACTGAAAGATTTTGTCCCACTTGTAGCTCTGGTTTCTGAAAGTGGTACTTGTTTTATTCTTAACTTGTAGCAGTAGGCCCTCCATGGAGGCAGCAAGGTTGCGTCTTAATTACTGGTTACTATTACAGGTCTCTGTGTGCTTTTTATTTTTTTTAGCTGCACAGAGGAGCCTGGACATGTGTAGAAACAGGTGAAAATTCAAGAACCACCAGCTTCATATGACCTAATGTCAGTAAATAATCCATAGGCTATAGTTTAGAGAACCATGTATGACATGGCATATGTTGTTGTGGCTTGTTGCATCGGAGATCTTTTGTGGGGATGGGAAAATTGATGTCTGGCTTTTACACTTCAGAGGCCAGTTTCGCCGAAGGGGGAATGGGAAAAATGTTACTGACCTACTGACTATATTCTTGTAGGGGGTGATATTCTTGCAGGGTGATGACAAGGGGTCCTCACTGACTGCTTTCCTCCATTCATTATGATCATCCCTGCCAGGTGCTGTTTCTGTATTCTGTATAAACTATTGTCACTGTAAATCTTATTTTTATATTAAATAGAACTTAAAATAATAGTGTGATTAGTAAGAAATCATTTGTTTCCACATTTAGGTAATAGATAGAAATTCTTGCTAATTACTTTATTCTTTTTAGGAAGTCTATTCTTACACAAAATAGAAGAGTACTAGCACAGGTACGAGACTGTAGAAAACTCTTGTTCTCACAACAAAAAGCCCTGCAATCCATATGGAAACCTATTTTATTGTGTCTGCTTTGTGGATAGTACATGTCTTTAAAATATTGTGTTTAAAAAAAAAAAGAAGTGCCCAGAGGCAACACATAAAGAATGAGCATATTTGGAGAAGTATTGAGTCTTATGGAAGTCTGCACTAAATTGGGATAGTATCAGAAGTTACTATAACTTGGTTAATGGTGACAGAATAAAATCAGAAAAAATATATAGTAAATCTGGTAAGAAACAGTTCAAAATGCTGACATTGTGCTCAAGGTGGCCAAATAAGCAATTTTATTTCTATAAACTGGTAGAGTGGTTCAGGTATCTTTCTTTGCAGACTTTTTTATTTTTTCCCTGCAGCTGCTGGAATGGTAGCTCTTTTGTGGAGATTTTCCCAGTGGGCTGGAAATACAGTTTATCCCTTCATCTTGGTTCTTGTTTGTAGTCCCGAAACTACAAATAACTGGAAACTTTGTTGTTGGTGCTTTTGTTTTGTTATTGTGTCCATAGAGAAGTTAATCCAGGCCTTGACTTCATCTCTTGACAGAAGAGCTGGTGTACTCTAAAAGTGGAAAAGGACAAGCCTGGGACATTCATTGTTGTATAGGTCCTTCCACCAACTCTTCTTCCTTCTCTGATGAAGGCTGTACAGTTTTCTTATTCTGTTTTTGTCTGTGCCTGGACCAGCTATTCAGGCTGGGCTGATTGCCCCAGTATGAAGATATACATAAGTCCATATTTCCTTATCTTAGCAGAGTCACAGACTCCATTAGAGAATTCAGCAATCTTTGAGATTCAGAGCACACACCAGTAATGCATTTCTTTAAAGAGGATATTCCTTTTTCTCCATACTTGCATAATTTAAATGGCTCTGTCATGGTAACATGGCTAGCTACACTTCTGTGCCCTTGCTAATCTCTCTCTGACTGCACACTCTGAAGTATCAGGCTTCGTACTTTTACCTCTTCTGGGGTGGATTCTTCCATTTTTAAACTGGCCCTGAGCTATAGTATTGTGTCAACTGTGCTTATCCTAACAGGACCGACAGACATGCAGTCTGGTTGTTTTAAAATCATTTTCTCCAAATGCTTCATTCCTACTGTTAAGATTAAACAACATTTTGTTTGAGAGAGCTAATTGGTCACTATCCATCACTTTTTCAATAAGTTTTGGAACACCAGGGAAGTTTCAGAAGACTGAAAGAAGGCTAATGTGCCAATTTTTAAAAAGGGTAAATGGGATGACTTGGGTAATTATAGGTGTGTTGGTCTGACATCAGTCTTGGGGCAAGATAGTGGAGGGGCTGATATGGGACTTGATTAATACAGAATTAAAGGAGCATAGTGTAATTTAATGCCAGTCAACAGGGCTGCTTTAGGAACTGTGGGACCCGATTCGAATACCTGGCGGCGGTCTGGGTCTTCAGTGGCACTTCAGTGGCGAGGTGTATCATAACCTTAGTCCCAGATTTGGACCTTAGCGTCCAAAATATGGGGGTTAGCATGAAAACCTCCAAGCTTAGCTACCAGCTTGGACCTGGTACTTGCTGCCACCACCCAAAAAATTAGAGTGTTTTGGGGCACTCTGGTCCCCCTGAAAAGCCTTCCCTGGGGACCCCAAGACCCAAATCCCTTGAGTCTCACAACAAAGGGAAATAATCCTTTTTCCCTTCCCCCCTCCAGGTGCTCCTGGAGAGATACACAGACACAAGCTCTGTGAATCCAAACAGAGTGACTCCCCCTCTCCGTTCCCAGTCCTGGAAACAAAAAGGACTTTCCTCTTCACCCAGAGGAAATGCAAAATCAGGCTAGCAAATTCAACACACACAGATCTCCCCCTGATTTCTTCCTCCCACCAATTCCCTGGTGAGTACAGACTCAATTTCCCTGAAGTAAGGAAAAACTCCAACAGGTCTTAAAAGAAAGCTTTATATAAAAAAAGAGAGAAAAATACATACAAATGGTCTCTCTGTGTTAAGGTGACGAAATACAGGGTCAATTGCTTAAAAGAATATTGAATAAACAGCCTTATTCAAAAAGAATACAAATCAAAGCACTCCAGCACTTATATTCATGCAAATACCAAAGAAAAGAAACCATATAACTTACTATCTGATCTCTTTGTCCTTACACTTAGAAACAGAAGATTAGAAAGCAGAACTACTTCTCCAAAGCTCAGAGAAAGCAGGCAGACAGAAAACAAAGACCTTAGACACAAAATTCCCTCCACCCAAAGTTGAAAAAATCCGGTTTCCTGATTGGTCCTCTGGTCAGGTGCTTCAGGTGAAAGAGACATTAACCCTTAGCTATCTGTTTATGACAAGGTGTCCTTCACTCACTTGGGACTTCCGTGGGACTAAAGGACCCCCTTCTTCCTCCCCCCCCAAATGCTGGCGAAGACCCAGAGCGAGTGAAGGACCTCCGCTGCTGAAGTGCCGCCGAAGACCCAGATTGCTGCTGGGTATGTTTAAAAAAAATAAAAAAATTAAAAAAGGTGCCTAAGTTTACAAGTTTGGTTTGTAAAAGTAATAGTGTTGATGTAATATACTTAGACTTCTGTAAGGCATTTGACTTGGTACTTCACTGATTTAAAAAAAACTAGAACAATTAAAATTAACATGACAAGGTGGTTGAGGTAATGTCTTTTATTGGACGTGAAGAAGAGCTCTCTGCAAGCTTGAAAGCTTGTCTCTCTCACCAACAGAAGTCCAATAAAAGACATTATCTCACTGCCTTGTCTTGCTAATATCCTGGGACAAACACAGCAACAACAACACTGTATACATAACATTAACATGGTACACATTAAACCAAGGGTTCTCAAACTGGGGGTCGGGACCTCTCAGGGGGTCATGAGGATATTATGTAGGGAGCCGCGAGCTGTCATCCTCCACCCCAAATCCTGCTTTGCCTCTAGCATTTATAATGGTGTTAAATATGTAAAAAAGTGTTTTTATTGTATGAGCGGGGGTCACACACAAAGGCTTGCTGTGTGAACGGGGTCACCAGTACAATCATTGAGAACCACTGCATTAAATGGATTAAAAGCTGGCTGAAAGGTCTCAAAATGTAATTGTAATTGGGAATCATCGAACAGGTGTATTTTGATCAATTCTTGCAGGGATTAGTTCTCTGCTATAAACTATTAAACATTTTTATTAATGACCTGGAAGAAAACGAAGTTATCACTGAAAAGTTTTCTGGTTACTCAGTAATTGGCGAGGAAGAGACAATAATGCATATCTGGATTACTTGGTAAGCTGGGTACAAGCAAACTATGCTTTTTAATATGGGTAAATTTTTAAATCTAAGAATGAGGAATGTAGACTATACTTACAGGAGAGAGAGGACGATATACTGGGAAGCATTGACTCTGAAAAGATTTGGGGGTTGTGGTGGATAATCAGCTGAACATGAGCTCCTAGAGCAGCGCTGCGGCCAGAAAGACTAACGTGATACTTGGAATAGAAGTTTTTACCTCTGTATTTGTCATTGGTGCTACTGAGTACTGGGATACTGTGTCCAGTCCACAGTTCAAAAAGCATGTTGATAAACTGAAGAGGATTCAGAGAAGAGCCCCAAGAATGATTAAAGGGTTGGAAAACAGAGTTTATAGGGATAGTCTCAAAGAGTCAATATATTTAGCTGAACTAAGAGAAGTTAAGGAATTAGTTGATCACAGTCTGTAAGTACCTACATGAGGAAACAAATATTTTATAATGGGCTCTTCAGTCTAGCAGAGAAAGGTATAACCCAATCCAATGACTGGAAGTTGAAGCTAGACAAATTCAGACTGGAAATAAGGGTGTATGTTTTTAACACAGTAATTAACCAGTGGAGCAACTTACTAAGGGTGGTGGTGGGTTTCCCATCACCTGTCATTTTTTAATCAAGATTGGCAGTTTTTCTAAAAGATATGCTCTAGATCAAACAAGAATTATTTGGGGGAAGTTTTCTGGCTGTGGGTAAGTCTACACAGCCAAAAAAATCCCCGAGGCAGCAAGTCTCAGAACCCAGGTCAAATAACTGGTGCTTTCTCTGCAGGACTGAAAATAGCAATGTAAACATTCAGCCTTAGAGGGGAGTCTGGGCTCAGAAACCAGCAATGAGGGAGGATCTTGGACACTGGGCTCCATGCTGATGTTGAACATTTACACTGCTATTTTTAGCTCCCCAGCATGAGCCTGAGTCAGTTGATCCAGGCTCTGAGACTTGCTGCTGCGAGTGAACTCACACCCGAAAATGATAAAAGACAAAAACATCCTTTCACCTGTGGCTGAATGCTTTTCACAAAGTGATCGCTCTATATCTAACCTGTCAGTCCTCATAGGAAACATGCATAATACTTTCCAAAGATGAGCCTGGGAGCTTAAATGCATAACTCTGCTAAACATTAAAAATTATGGCCTGAATAGAGACATTGGATTTATGGCTTATTACAACAATCTGTAACCCACTAATCCCCCCCCTTTTTGTTCTATGACTTGTGTTAATGGTCTGCTCTACCTTGAATGGTCCTTTACAATATGTGCTAACTACTTATGCTAAACAATCTGTTCCACCTTGCATTTAGTTGTGATATTTGGAGTACCTTACTTAGACCTGAAGAACAACTCTGTGTGGCTCAAAAGCTTGTCTCTCTCACCAACAGAAGTTGGTCCAATAAAAGACCCATCTTTCTCGCTCATCCTGGAACTGACATGTTTACAACTACACTGCAAATATGGAAAAAGTTTGACAGCTATATTAAAAATAAATGTAATTATGAAACAAAAGTAAAGTTAAAACAATCTCACCTTCATTCAATATCACAAAAATATAGGAGATTGAGAACCACTTTTCAGATGGGAATGGGAAGAGATGAGTAGAACTTTTTTAAAGGTACTGTTCAATTAAAAGCTTTCTAAAACACACAAATGTTATTGCAGAAGATAACATAAGGGGAAATATCATCATAAAGAAGAAAATTTTGCAGCTCTAATAGAAAATTGTGAATACACAGGCATTGTGCCAATTAATTGGGTACTTAGAATAAATAGCTTGGAATTAAAGAGGCAAAAGCAACTTTCACAAGCGCAATTACAATAATCTAAAATATACTTCTGGCTGGGACTAGATGGCTTAAGTGACTGGTAACGGGATAAACCTTCTAATTTCTAGGTTGCCTGTTTGAAACCAGCCCATGTAGGTAGTGACGAAAGTGGTCATCACCAGAGGATGTTGAGGCCTATATGAAATATGTAGAACTCTTTTTAGTTTTTAATGGACAATTCTTTCTGGGTAATAAAAACCACTGCTACATTCGGCATTGACAGTCATTGGTAGTGTGATAAAAAGCTGAAGACAAAATGGACATAAAGACTGAACTAACTTACAGGTGTATTGATAGTACATTGTGGAGATTGTGATGTAACTTCTCTGTGCTTACGGGCTTGTCTGTACATACAGGGCACTGCTGTAGCTCGTCTAGTGAAGATGCTCTATGCTGATAGGAGAGAGCGCTCCCGTCAGCATAATAAAACCACTTCCATGAGAGGCGGTAGCTATGTTGGTGGGAGAAGCTTTCCTGCCAATATGGCGCTGTCCACACCAGTGCTTATGTTGGTGTAACTTATCACTCAGAGAGGTGGTTTATTCACACCCCAGAGCAACATACCTTATGGCAACATAAGCTGTAGTGTCAACATAGCCTAAATAGAGCCTCATTTTCTGAGGCTGTCAGTCTAGAATTTTTAATAATAAAATTGCTTTATTTTAACTGAAGAAAAGGAGAAGAGTGGTGGAATGTGGGTTTGGCTGGAAATAATAAATGGGGAGATTTTCAAAGGCACAAATGGAAGTTAGTCACTCAGCTTTTTCACTTTTAATGGAGTTGTACCTCTTAGCTGCCTTTTGTGCTTTTGAAAATATTCCCCAAAATGTATTATTGGTGGCATATTTTATTCTTTTCTGCAACTACTGAGAACGTATTACAGATGGTGAGAGCAGTGGGGGAGTAACTTTTCTCTGGACCTTGTTAACTAATTGTTTGGTTTAAAGTGATTCATTCCTGCGAAGAAGGACTTAAAGTATAGGGGTGGAGCTGTTCCATTTGTTAAAGTCAGTGCTCACATAGGAGGGGATAAGATGTATTTATTTCCATTTTCATGCTTTGACCTTTTTCTAGGTAGGTGGAAAGTAACCAGTGAAACTTGGTTCAGATATTAAGCATCTTGATGATGATACTAAGACAGTGTACTAGTTAAACATCCTAAAATTAATTATTTCCTTTTATAGTATCACTGCAGGACAAATGGAAAGAAGTATTTAGCAGAATAGCACATAGCTTTATAATTGGTTAAATGAATAGCATGGAGCCAACAGACACTTTCCTCTCCTGAGTGTTATGTCTTTGGTCATAATGTAGATACATTTAATCTTTGTAGAACCTTTTATTTTAATTGAATTACAGGATGTCTTCAAAGTGGCAGTGGCTTTCTTTTGGCAGCTATGTAAATATGAGCAATTTCCTCTAGCTGAAGTAGGGAATTGTTATTGTGTACTTTTAAAGAACCTTGCAAAAAGACAAATTGTAAAGAACTTTAATACAGATTGTTTGGCTTTGTCACCATCATCTGGTTCATGTTAACAGCCAGATGACTCTCATGCAACCTGGGCCTGGGGCTGTTGTGCTGACAGGAATATCGAGTGGTCCCCATGCCCCAGGGTACTGTGATTACAATTTGAAAAAGCACAGTCAAGAGACAAGGCATATCTTGTGGCAACTTCAGTGAAGAGGAGCACACCATGTCGTGCCTGTCATGATGGGAGACTCTACCCTGGGAAGCATTGACCCTAAAAAAGATTTGGGTATCATACTGGAGAATCAGCTGAATATAAGTTCACAATGTGATACTGTGGCCAAAAGAGCTAAAGGAATTCTTAGATCCATAATCAGGGGAATCTCAACTAGGAGTAGACAGGTTATTTTACCTCTGTTTAGGGCACTGATGTGATTGCTGCTGGAATACTGTTCTAGTGTCCACAATTCAAGAAGCATGTTGAAAACTTGGAGAGGTTTCAGAGAAGAACCAAAAGAATGATTAAAGGGTTAGGAAATACTTACAGTGGTAGATTGAAGGAGCTCAATCTGTTAAACTTAACAAAGAGAAGGTTAAGGGATGACTTGCCTACTGTCTGTAAGTACCTGCATTGGGAACAAATATTTGATAATGGGCTCTTCAGTCTCTCAGATAAAGCTGTAACCCAATCCAAAGGCTGAAAGTTGAAGCTGCACAAATTCAGACTGGAAATGAGGTATACATTTTAAGATTGAGTGCAATTAACCATTGGAACAATTTGCCATGGGTTATGATGGATTTTCCATCACTGACAGTTTTTTTAAATTAAGATTAGCTGGCCACAGTAAGATGGCAACTCCCAGAAAGGCCAAAAATATCCAAAAGAATGAAAGAGGAAAGAAGATATAACATCTGAGAGGTATTTGTCTTCACTAAGTCACTACCCCCACTCCTGATGAAGAAGAGCTCTCAGATTCAGGCTCTGAGCAAGGCATGGAAAAAAGGCAGCAACAGTGATCTCTTCCCTCCCCCTTGATAAATTTGAAACATTATGCAGAAAGGTTGCATCTACAGCCAGAATGGAAAAGGCACAGATGGACAAACCTAGGGGCAAACACCTGCCTAACAAATCTTTGCCTGGGACAATAAACCTTCTGCACCCATCCTTTAATGTGATCATGGAGGAATGGCAGCTTTATCCATCCAAATTTAATTGTGTGTTCCATGATGACAAGGTTGTATTAAAGACCCCAGAATCTTTCTTGTCAAAGAGGAACCCGTCTTTCCGTCTCCCCAGAGGTCATCCTCGGATGCATGAACTGGGGAATCGCGAGTAGGAGTAGAGAGGTTATTTTTATCTCTTTATGTAGCACTGGTGCAACAGCGACTGGAATTCTTTGTTCAGTTTTGATGTCCATAATTCAAGAAGGATGTTGATTAAATTGGAAAAGATTTAGAGAAGAGCCATGAAGATGAGTACAATATTAGAAAACATGCCTTATAGGGATAGACTCAAGGAACTTAACAAAGTGAAGGTTAAGGGATGATTTGATTACAGTCTATAAGTACCTGCCTGGAGACCCTCTATTTAATAATGAGCTCTTCAGTCTAGCAGCGAAAGGTATAACCCAATCTAATGGCTAGAAGTTGAAGCTAGACAAATTCAAACTGGAAATAGGGCATACATTTTTAGCAGTTAGGGTAATTAACCCATTGAAACAGTTAACCAAGGGTTGTGGTAGATTCTCTGTCACCTCCAATTTTTAAAGCAGGCAGTGTTTCCTAAAAGAGATGCTCTAGAAATTTGACAGTCTGTACTATTATGGTCACCACTTGGTACAAAATTTATCATAGTCTTGTAAAAGTATGCCTGTTGAGGTATTTAAAAAAGTCATAATCTGCTAAATCCTGTTAAAATATGTGTAGCATCTCTATATGTGAATTTATAAGATTCTACTGTATGATTGTTACTGAAATATGTTGTAATTCTGGATAACACCCACAAACCAGTTTTTCAGAGATAAAAACACACTAGCACCCCAGAGAGGTGTTGGCCATCGCCTACTTAAGAGGCCATCCTCCAGCAGGGGGGAAGATGTAAAGAAGAAATGTACATTTCATCACAGGGGCAATTCAAACCTCATGTCCACAACATACTGTGTGTCACCTTGAGTCAGCAAGGGTATTTTTAGCGCAGGAAGTTGAATTATAAAGAGGAAGGAAAACACTGGACTTCATCTCCTCCCTTCCCTTTGCTCATAACATCAATAACTATCAAAGAACTGAATGAAGGGGCAATGGTCCCATGCTGAAAGGAGAGCCAGCCTGTGAAATTTACAACAGCTTATGATGAGACAAAACTTTTTGCTATTAAGTTAATTTAGCTTGTTAAGTTACGTAGTAACTTGCGTTTTACTTTTTTGTTTTCTTTTGTAACCAATCCTGATTTTTATGCATCATCATGTGTAATCATTTAAAATATGTCTTTTTGTGGTTTATAAACTTATTTTATTGTTTATCTTAACCAGTGTATATGGATTAAAGTGTCTGGGAAACTCAATTTGGGATAACAAGACTGACGCATATATCATTTTCCTTTGAAGAAATGGTGGACTTTCTATGAGCTTGTATTGTTCAGTGGTGTGCTGGACAGTACAGGATGCACATTTCTGGGGGAACAAGGCTGGGACTAGGAATTTGCAGGTGTCATCCTGTATGTGTATGTAATTCATGAGTGATTTATCAGAGAGCTCATGTGTTTAGTTGGGAGTGGATTTGCATGCTGAAGGCTGTGTGAGCAGCCCAAGAGTGGATGTTCTGACGGCAAAGCAGTTTAAAAGGCACACCAGGTTAGAAAATTTAGGGGACATAGCTGTTCAGTGGTCCAGATTTCACCCTGGGGGATATTATAGAATTATTTCGGGGATGTTCTCTGGCCTGTGTTACACAGGAGGTGAGACTAACTAGGTGCTATAAGGAGGGCTTTGTGATGTACGGCCACTGGGAAGCATTTATGGACAGAAGACTGTTCTCTTGGGATGGACTTCACCTGAGCAAGGAGGGAAATAGACTTCTAGGATGGAGGCTCACCCAAGTGATTAAGAGAGCTTTAAACTAGGAATTTGGGGGAGATGGTTGGGAGATGTCCAGGTAATCTCTACGCTGGAATTTCACCTTGCGAGGAAAGAAAACAAAGTAAGAGAGGATACAGCCGTGGACAGAAGAATTGACATAAGGAGGAAGGGTAGTGTAGATACCAGTCTAATAGGTGATGTTGTTGGTAGAATGTCTGTGCCTAACCCGGTAAAGAATGTCAGTAAAGCCAAATGGCAAAAATTAAGATGTCTGTACACTAATGCGAGGAACCTAGGTAACAGAATGGAGGAACTAGAGCTACTGGTGCAGGAAGTGAAACCAGATATTATAGGGATAATAGAAACATGGTGGAATAGTAGTCATGGCTGAAGTACAGGTATTGAAGGCTATGTGCTGTTTAGGAAGGACAGAAATAAAGGCAAAGGTGGTGGAGTAGCATTGTATATCAATGATGAGATAGACTGTAAAGAAATAAGAAGTGATGGAATGGATAAGACAGAGGTCTATCTGGGCAAAAATCACACTGGGAAAGAAAGCTACCAGAGCCTCTCCTGAGACAGTGCTTGGGGTGTGCTCCAGACTGCCAGGATCTGATTTGGATATGGATAGAGACCTCTTTAATGTTTTTAATGAAGTAAACACTAATGGGAATTGTGTGATCATGGGAGACTTTAACTTCCCAGATATAGACTGGAGGACAAGTGCTAGTAACAATAATAGGGCTCAGATTTTTCTGGACGTGATAGCTGATGGATTTCTTCACCAAGTAGTTGAAGAACCAACAAGAGGGGATGCCATTTTAGATTTGGTTTTGGTGAGTAGTGAGGACCTCATAGAAGAAATGGTAGTAGGGGACAACCTTGATTCGAGTGATCATGAGCTAATTCAGTTCAAACTAGATGGAAGGATAAACAAAAATAGATCTGGGACTAGGGTTTTTGACTTCTCGAGGGCTAACTTTAAATAATTAAGGAAATTAGTTAGGGAAGTGGATTGGACTGAAGAACTTGTGAATCTAAAGGCGGAGGAGGCCTGGAATTAGTTTCTGCAGCTTCGACTTAAAGTATCAGAAGCCTGCATCCCAAGAAAGGGGGAAAAACCCATAGGCAGGAGTTGTAGACCAAGCTGGATGAGCAAGCATCTCAGAGAGATGATTAAGAAAAAGCAGAAAGCCTACAAGGAGTGGAAGATGGGCAGGATTAGCAAGGAAAAGCTACCTTAGTGAGGTCAGAACATGTACGGATAAAGTGAGAAAGGCTAAAAGCCATGTAGAGTTGGACCTTGCAAAGGGAATTAAAACCAATAGTAAAAGGTTCTATAGCCATATAAATAACTAGAAAACAAAGAAAGAAGAAGTGGGACCGCTAAACACTGAGGACGGAATGGAGGTTAAGGATAACCTAAGCATGGCCCAATATCTAAATAAATACTTTGCCTCAGTCTTTAATGAGGCTAATGAGGAGCTTAGAGATAATGGAAGGATGACAAATGGGAATGAGGATATGGAGGGAGATATTACCACATCTGAGGTAGAAGCCAAACTTGAACATCTTAATGGGACAAAATCGGAGGGCCCAGATAATCTTCACCCAAGAATATTGAAGGAACTGGCACATGAAATTGCGAGCCCATTAGCAAGAATTTTTAATGAATCGGTAAACTCAGGGGTTGTACCGTGCGACTGGAGAATTGCTAACATAGTTCCTATTTTTAAGAAAGGGAAAAAAAAATGATCCAAATAACTATAGGCCTGTTAGTTTGACATCTGTAGTATGTAAAGTCTTGGAAAAAAATTTGAAGGAGAAAGTTGTTAAGGACATTGAGGTCAATGGTAATTGGGACAAATTACAACATGCTTTTACAAAAGGTAGATCATGCCAAACCAACCTGATCTCCTTCTTTGAGAAGGTAACAGATTATTTAGACAAAGGAAATGCAGTAGATCTAATTTACCTCGATTTCAGTAAGGCATTTGACACGGTTCCACATGGGGAATTATTAGTTAAATTGGAAAAGATGGGGATCAATATGAACATTGAAAGGTGGATAAGGAACTGGTTAAAGGGGAGACAACAACGGGTCGTACTGAAGGGTGAACTGTCAGGCTGGAAGGAGGTTACTAGTGGAGTTCCTCAAGGATCAGTTTTGGGACCAATCTTATTTAACCTTTTTATTACTGACCTTGGCACAGAAAGCGGGAATGTGCTTATAAAGTTTGCGGATGACACAAAGCTGGGAGGTATTGCTAACACAGAAAAGGACCGGGATATCATACAGGAAGATCTGGATGACCTTGTAAACTGGAGTAATAGTAATAATATGAAATTTAATAGTGAAAAGTGCAAGGTCATGCATTTAGGGATTAATAATAAGAATTTTAGTTATAAATTGGGGACACATCAGTTGGAAATAACAGAGGAGGAGAAGGACCTTGGAGTATTGGTTGATCACAGGATGACTATGAGCCGCCAATGTGATATGGCCGTTAAAAAAGCTAATGCAGTTTTAGGATGCATCAGGCGAGGTATTTGCAGCAAAGATAAGGAGGTGTTAGTACCATTTATATAAAGCACTGGTGAGACCTCATCTGGAATACTGTGTGCAGTTCTGGTCTCCCATGTTTAAGAAGGATGAATTCAAACTGGAACAGGTTCAGAGACGGGCTACTAGGATGATCCGAGGAATGGAAAACCTATCCTATGAAAGGAGACTCAAAGAGCTTGGCTTGTTTAGCCTAACCAAAAGAAGGTTGAGGGGGGATATGCTTGCTCTTTATAAATATATCAGAGGGATTAATATTAGGGAGGGAGAGGAATTATTTAAGCTTAGTACCAATGTGGAAACGAGAACAAATGAGTATAAACTGGATACTAGGAAGTTTAGACTCGAAATTAGACGAAGGTTTCTAGCCATTAGAGGAGTGAAGTTCTGGAACAGCCTTCCAAGGGGAGTAGTGGGGGCAAAAGACATATCTGGCTTTAAGACTAAGCTTGATAAGTTTATGGAAGGGATGGTATGATGGGATAGCCTAATTTTGGCAATTAATTTTGGTAATTGATCTTTGATTATCAGCAGGTAAGTATGTCCAGTGGTCTGTGATGGGATGTTAGATGGGTTGGGATCTGAGTTACTGCAGAGAATTCTTTCCTGGGTGCTGGCTGGTGAGTCTTGCCCACATCTCAGGGTTTAGCTTATCGCCATATTTGGGGTCGGGAAGGAATTTTCCTCCAGGGCAGATTGGCAGAGGCCCTGGAGGTTTTTCGCCTTCCTCTGCAGCGTGGGGCGTGGGTCACTTGGTGGAAGATTCTCTGCAGCTTGAGGTCTTCAAACCACAATTTGAAGACTTCAGTAACTCAGACATAGGTTAGGGGTTTGTTATAGAAGTGGATGGGTAGGATTCTGTGGCCTTCTTTGTGCAGGAGGTCAGACTAGATGATCATGATAGTCCCTTCTGACCTTAAAGTCTATGAGATTCTTACAGTGGTGCCTTCTTGCCTTGGAATCTATCAGTCCTCCTGTCATTCTGTTCAAAGCCACAACATCCTACAGAAAAGCTGTTGTGTGTAGAGTGCTAAAAATCTGTATCAAGCACACAATTGACAAGAAAATTAGGCTCCTTGTTTGTCTCTTTTCATCCAAAGTACCAAGGAGTCTGGATATCCAAACAATTTCTAACATAGTTTATGTAACTATACAAAAAAATACATCTTGGAAGAGAAAAGGGACAATATATTAAACTTGGGGAGGCATAATTAGTGCCCTCCCATATCTTGCAATGGGATTTAATGTTCAACAGTAAAATAGTTATATAACTATATATTGTGCATTGTGTGAAGAGCATCTTTATCTCAAGACTCACAGGAGGAGTTAAATTTACTTTGATCTCATTGGCTTACATGTTGCCAACACTTGACATTTTCTTTTATGACTAAATTTAAATCACACAAACCTTACATCTTAAGTTGTTTTATTTTTAATCCAGAAATAATTGTACATCACTTTAATTGAATACACTTGTTTCACTGTTTGAATATGTACCTGAAGAAATTATAAATATTGTATATACTTCTATTATTTCCAGTACAGGTCTGTCGCATCTTACGCATATTTAACATGCACGATTTCAGCTTTGCGCAGTCGGGAGAAAGAAAAAAAACAAAAACCAGGTGATTCCACCAGCATGAGACGTGAATCTGCTGTTCCCACTAAAATTTTTTTTGTGGGGGGACTTGACAGCAACAGCATGTCTTTAGGCCTGTGATAAGGTTCTCCGTTATAATAACCCTGGAGGGTTGGCGCAAAAAAACAAAAACAAAACAAACCAGTTTAAATAGTGTGTCTGCCCCGAAGTGAGTGTGACATGGGAGATGCGAATCTGCTGTTTCCACTACAGTACTCAGTCCCCCCGTGCCTCTCATACTGTGCGCATCTAGCCATGCTGAGTGAGAGTCTACTGTACCTGTACTGTTTAAAGAGACAGTACGTATTTTTCGTACTGTATAACATGACCCCTAAACGCAAGGCATCTACTTCATCTGGTGCTCAACCAAAGAAACAGTGATGTGTTCCAACGCTGGAGAAAAAACTGGCTGTGTTGGACTTATTGAGAGACGGTATGTCCATCGCCAACGGAATCTAGCATCCATGCCATCAAGATTCGAGAGACAGAAATTCGTCAAGCTGTGGCATCAAGTGCTCCAGTAACTGCTAAGGTGACGAGCCAAGTGTGTGATAAGACTTTAGTGGAGACTGAAAAAGCATTAAACTTATGACTGGAAGACATGAACCGTAAACATGTGCCTATCAATGGCAACATGTTGCGAGAAAAGACTCTTAGCATCTTTGCGCTGTTCAAACCTCCCACCGAAGAGGGACAGCCTTCTGATAAGAAGGAATTCAAAGCCAGCCAAGGTTGGCTTAACAGTTTTAGGAACCGCTTCAACCTCAAAAACATGCAGACTACTGGTGAAGTTGCATCTGCCAATGAGGACGCAGCAAAAGCCTGCCCCGAGCAATTAAAGAAAATCATAGAGGAAAGAGGCTATCTCCCAGAACAAGTGGGAAAAATGTCCACCCGCACTTACATTTCAAAATCAGAAAGACAAGCCCCTGGCTTCAAAGCAGCTAAAGACCGTGTGATTGTGTTGTTTTTTGGCAATGTGGCTGGGCATTTAGTAAAGCCGGGCTTGCTCTGCAGGGCTGCAAATCCCCGTGCCCTAAAAGGCAAGAACAAAAATCTCCTGCCTGTGTTCTGGCAATCAAATAAAAAGGCTTGGGTGATGGCAGCATTATTTCTGGATTGGTTCCACAAGTGTTTCATTCTGGAGGTCAAGCAATACCTTGAAGAGAAAAGACTTGACTTTAAAGTGTTGCTGATTGTAGACAATGCTCCTGGCCACCTTGCGGCACTCTGGTTTGTGCATAACGACATTTGAAGTCCTCTTTCTCCCCCCCAATACTACCTCCAACCTCTTGACCAAGGCGTCATTAGCTGTTTCAAGGCTTACATTCACACGGATCCTTACCGCTATGGATGCTGATCCCAGTGCTAGTGTGATGGAGTGTTGGGAAGTCCTTCAACGTTGCTGATTGCATCACTTATATTAAACAGGCAATGGATGCAGTCAAGCCTGACACAGTCAGTGCATGTTGGCGAAACCTATGGGAAGACTGTGAGAGTGATTTTAAGGGTTTCCCGACCATTGATAAAGAAGTGCAACTCATTGTTCAGGTGGCCAGGCAAGTGGATGGTGATGGCTTCATCGATGTTCTTGAGGAAGAAATTGAGGAATTTTAATTGAGGGCATAGAGAAACATTGAGTAGTGAAGAGTTAGAGGAACTGATAAAATCATCTACAGAAGACAAAGATGATGATGAACAGGAAGAGCCAGCAACTTGGAATCTTCATAAATTTTCTGAAGTGTTCCAAGCAGCGAAACACTTGAATGATTTAATTTCTGAATATGATCCTTCTGTGGAATGAAGCCTCAAAATCACACGTAGTATTACGAATGATTTGAGACAGTACCAAGAAATGTTTGAGGAGCTCAAGAGACAGCAGCAAGAGTTGCCATTCACCATGTTTTTATAGAATAAACAACCAGCAGCAGCAGAGCCTACGCAATCAACTTATCGAGCTGAACCAGAGCCAACCACTTTGTCTACGACTTGCTCTCCGTCACCCAAGCCTGGCAAATCGTCTCCTGGATCGACATCAAGCCCTGATGACTTGATAATAGTGTTGTCAGGGGAAGAGGAAGACTAATCATTGGAGTGTGTACAGTACAAGGCTAGCAAGAATATCCAGAATGACTGGTGACTGTTCAGGTTTACAGTACTACACTGTACTGTTTTCATTTTTTATTCTTTCATTCTTTTGTCTGTTATTAAAAATACTGTAAAATTATATTTTGCATATGTAGTCTTTATTATATACTGTGCTGTACGTTGCTGTATACAATACATAGTACTGTACAGGGTTGTATATACAGAATTGTACTTTATGGGTGATTTAAGGGATTTTCAAGGGTCATTTTGACTACATGCGGTTTTCGCTTTACACACTGACCGCGGAACGTAATCCCAGCGTAAGATGCAATAAACCTGTACTCATTAAAAGCCTGATCCAAAGTCAATGGAAAGAATGCCATAGTCTTTATTGGCATTGAACTATTGTAAGAAATAAAATTTCCCTGACTTTTCCACACATCCTCTGCAGCCATCTTCAGGTCTCCAAAAATAATTAAGGTGTAGCTACAACTTGCATTTAATTGGCTCTTCAACTAAAAATTCAGTGTATTATAGATTCTTAAATTTTACAGAATGTTACGATGACAAAAAAATCCACAGAAACATTGTTAGCAGGGATGCATTTTCTGCAGAGAATAAATAAATAAATACAGCCTCTACCACAATACTTTTTTGTATTTCTGCAACATAGCTAAATGAAACTGAGGGAGGATAATAAGGTAACTTAAATAATAATACAAGATGACATTTGTATGATCCATCTGGATCAAAATCATGTCTCTGAGGGGTTATTCATGATAATTTAATCATTAGTAGGGTTCTGTGTCTGTCACGGAGGTCACAGATTCCATAACTTTCTGTGATCTCCAGGAATTCTGCAGCGGCCAGTGTGGCTGACCCCAGGGTCACCCAGGCAGCTGGCCCTGTGGCCAGCTGCTGCCAGAGCAGCTCCTGAGCAGTGGTCCTGAGGGTGGCAGGAACAACCGCAGCTCATCGGCCCCCGGCAGTGATCCCAGAGGTGGCTGGAGCAGTGGCAGGTTGGCTGCCCTGGAGGCGGCAGGCAGCTGGTGCTGTTGGCCTCCCCTGCCCCGCAGTAGCAGTGTCCCCCAAACAGCAGGCCCCCCCCCCCCCCCCCGACTGAGATTTAGTCAGGAGTATTTATAGTAAAAGTCATGGATGGGTCAGGGACTGTGAATTTTTGTTAATTGCCGGTGACTTGTCCATGAGTTTTACTAAAAATACCCATGACTAAATTGTAGACTTAATCATGAGTACACCATTGCCTGTTAGAAGTAGAGAGAACATTGACAGATTTGTTTTTCAGAATATACTTTTTCAGATTTGTTGCAGGGCTGGCCCACAACATTTTGGCACCTGAGGCGGGGAGCCCAAATGACATCCTCATGCCCTGTTGCTTGGGCCAAAACTTTGAAAGGTCTCAATTCTGCATTCTTCCTGTTCTACTCCTCATGGTACTGCTCTGTCACCTACCCCAATAAAGGAGAACTAAGAATTTAAAATGCCTTGTTCAAAAATTATAAGTGACACTTTGTCATAAACAGATAGCTAAGGGTTAATGTCTCTT
Source organism: Gopherus flavomarginatus (assembly GCF_025201925.1). Lineage (NCBI taxonomy): Eukaryota > Metazoa > Chordata > Testudines > Testudinidae > Gopherus > Gopherus flavomarginatus. The sequence goes on along the minus strand of NC_066620.1, from coordinate 169,440,877 downwards.
TCACCTGAAGCACCTGACCAGAGGACCAATCAGGAAACCGGATTTTTTCAACTTTGGGTGGAGGGAATTGAGTGTCTAAGGTCTTTGTTTCTGGCTGCCTGCTTTCTCTGAGCTTTGGAGAAGTAGCTCTACTTTCTAGTCTTCTGTTTCTAAGTGTAAGGACAAAGAGATCAGATAGTAAGTTCTATGGTTTCTTTTCTTTGGTATTTGCATGAATATAAGTGCTGGAGTGCTTTGATTTGTATTCTTTTTGAATAAGGCTGTTTATTCAATATTCTTTTAAGCAATTGACCTGTATTGTATCATCTAAATACAGAGAGAACATTTGTACTTATTTTTCTTTCTTTTTATATAAAGCTTTCTTTTAAGACCTGTTGGAGTTTTTCTTTACTTCAGGGAAATTGAGTCTGTACTCACCAGGGAATTGGTGGGAGGAAGAAATCAAGGGGAGGTTTGTGTGTTGGATTGCTAGCCTGACTTTGCATTCCCTCTGGGGGAATAGGAAAGTACTTTTTGTTTCCAGGATTGGGAACAGAGAGGGAGATTCACTCTGTTTGGATTCACAGAGCTTGTGTCTGTGTATCTCTCCAGGAGCACCTGGAGGGGGGAAGGGAAAAAGGATTATTTCCCTTTGTTGTGAGACTCAAGGGATTTGGGTCTTGGGGTCCCCAGGGAAGGTTTTTCAGAGGGACCAGAGTGCCCCAAAACACTCTAATTTTTTGGGTGGTGGCAGCAGGTACCAGGTCCAAGCTGGTAACTAAGCTTGGAGGTTTTCATGCTAACCCCCATATTTTGGACGCTAAGGTCCAAATCTGGGACTAAGGTTATTACATGAGTGGCAGCCGGTGGGATATAGATAGAATCCAGAAGCCAGTAGGAATATTATATTTTTCTTTTCTCTGCTAAGGGCTTTTTAGCAGAGAGAAACAGTTTGGTTTTAAAAGGGAACCAGAGAGAAATTTTTTTTTCTGCTCTCTCTGGCAGTTTGTGGCTTGCATGTTAAGCAGAAGTCGTTAAGGACTATTAACAGTCTTTTGTCACACAATAGCACTCCCATTGAGAGTCATACCAGCACTATATGAATGCAAATAAAGTGGTTTTTCAGGTTTACTTGACATTGAAGATTAGCTAGAGAGAGAAAAGGAAAAAAGCACTGTTGCTAGGCAGACTTCAGGAGGCAACAGAGAACCTGCAGTTCAGAAGATAAACACCGGAGGGCACCCCAACACAAGAAAACAGGAATCATGACTTCTAAGGCAAAAATTGCAGCCGAAGAACAAATCAAAGAAGCTGAACACAGGCGACAGATGGAGATGAAAGAAAGAGAAGAACAGATCAAAGAGGCAGCACACAAAAGAAAACTAGAAGAAGAAGAGATGGCCTACCGAAGGAAACAAGCAGAAGATGAGTTGGCCCACAGAAGGAAGCAAGAAGAAGAGGAGGCGGCCCACCGCCGAGACATGGAAAAACACCAAAAAGAAATGGAAAAACAACAAAAAGAAATGGAAAAACAACATGAAGAGAAGGAAAAACAGAGAAAACATGAACTGGAGTTGGCAAAAGCTGGGCTGCATGTGCCAGCCAACCCTAACAACCCGGCGCCCATTATTGCTCCGCAGCACAGGAAATTTCCCACCTACAAGGCAGGTGATGACACCGAGGCCTTCTTGGAAAATTTTGAAAGAGCCTGTCTTGGGTACAGCATTCCCGAAGACCAGTACATGGTAGAATTGAGGTCACAGCTCAGTGGACCTTTAGCAGAGGTGGCAGCTGAAATGCCTAAGCACCAAATGAATGACTATAAACTTTTCCTAACCAAGGCCAGATACAGGATGGGGATAACCCCAGATCATGCCCGTCGGCGTTTCAGAAACCAAAAGTGGAAACCAGAGGAGTCATTTCCCAAACACGCCTACTGCATTGCAAAAAACTATGAGGCCTGGCTAACAGGAAACAACATTCAAACCTTGGAAGAACTGAACCTCCTCATACAAATGGAGCAGTTCTTGGATGGTGTTCCTGAAGACATCACACGGTACATACAAGATGGAAACCCCAAGAATATCGCTGAGGCGGGGGAGATTGGAGCCAAATGGATGGAACTGGCAGAAAGCAAGAAAGCTACTGTCAAGGGGAACGATTACCCCAGGGGGCACACAGACCATAAACCCTACAACCGAGGACAGCCAAAGACCCCACATACCACCCAAGTAAAGCCACACATACCCTACCCTTCAACCTCACCAGTCTCCAGTAACTCACCTCGGCCCAGTGACCCATCAGATGGAAGATGCTTTAAGTGTAATGAACTGGGACATATCAAGGCCAAGTGTCCCAAGAACATCATGCGAGTGCAATTCATTACACCACCATCACACCAAAGATCCCCAGGCCCGGATGCCTCTCAAATACCCTTGGAGCGAAGGGAAAATTTGAGAGTGGGCGGAAAGAAGGTTACTGCGTGGAGAGACACGGGGGCACAAGTGTCAGCTATCCACCAATCCTTCGTTGACCCCAAATTCATCAACCCAAAGGCCAAAGTTACAATTTACCCCTTCATGTCACAAGCTGTAGACTTGCCTACAGCTCAACTGCCTGTCCAGTACAAAGGCTGGTCAGGAATGTGGACTTTTGCAGTCTATGACAATTATCCTATCCCCATGCTACTGGGGGAAGACTTGGCCAACCAGGTGAGGCGGGCCAAGAGAGTGGGAATGGTTACACGTAGCCAAACCAGGCAAGCTTCCAGACCCATTTCTGTTCCTGAACCGTCCACAGAGGCCCCGTCTGTGTTACCAGAGACCCAGACAGAGGTAGTGGACCCGGATTCCATGCCTACCACTGAAACAGCCACAGCATCTCCAGTCCCAGGCCCGGAACTGGAACAGCAACCAGCACCAGCAAGTGCAACTACATCTTCAAACTCAACGCCAGAGGGCGCCAGCGAGCCAAAACTGGCAGAAGCAACAGACAGCCATACCCAAAAGGCTCAGCCAGAGCCTGAAATACCCTCAGGTGCACCAGCGGAGAGCGGTACACCAGCAACGGAAACAACCCCATCACCTACATCGCTTCCAGAGGGACCAAGCCCAAGTCCACAGTCTGAGGAAGAACTGGTGACCCCAGCCTCAAGGGAACAGTTCCAGACTGAGCAGGAAGCAGATGACAGCCTTCAGAAAGCTTGGGCGGCGGCACGGAGCACCCCACCGCCTCTCAGCTCTTCTAATCGATCCCGGTTTGTTATAGTCCAAGGACTTTTATACAAGGAAATTCTTTCTGGTGGACACCGGGAAGAATGGCAGCCGCAAAAACAGTTGGTGGTTCCAACTAAGTACCGGGGGAAGCTCTTAAGCTTAGCCCATGATCATCCCAGTGGCCATGCTGGGGTGAACAGAACCAAGGACCGGTTGGGGAAGTCCTTCCACTGGGAGGGGATGGGCAAGGACGTTGCCAAGTATGTCCGGTCTTGTGAGGTATGCCAAAGAGTGGGAAAGCCTCAAGACCAGGTCAAGGCCCCTCTCCAGCCACTCCCCATAATTGAGGTCCCATTTCAGCGAGTAGCTGTGGATATTCTGGGCCCTTTCCCAAAAAAGACGCCCAGAGGAAAGCAGTACGTACTGACTTTAGTGGACTTTGCTACCCGATGGCCAGAAGCAGTCACTCTAGGCAACACCAGGGCTAACACTGTGTGCCTGGCCCTAACAGACATCTTTGCCAGGGTAGGTTGGCCCTCTGACATCCTTACAGATTCAGGGTCTAATTTCCTGGCAGGGACCATGGAAAAACTGTGGGAAACTCATGGGGTGAATCACTTGGTTGCCACCCCATACCACCATCAAACCAATGGCCTGGTGGAAAGGTTCAATGGAACTTTGGGGGCCATGATACGAAAATTCATCAACGAATTCTCCAATAATTGGGACCTAGTGTTGCAGCAGTTGCTGTTTGCCTACAGGGCTGTACCACATCCCAGTTTAGGGTTTTCACCATTTGAACTTGTGTATGGTCACGAGGTTAAGGGGCCATTACAGTTGGTGAAGCAGCAATGGGAGGGGTTTACGCCTTCTCCAGGAACTAACATTCTGGACTTTGTAAGCAACCTACAAAGCACCCTCCGACACTCTTTAGCCCTTGCTAGAGAAAACCTAAAGGATGCTCAAGAAGAGCAAAAGGCCTGGTATGACAGACATGCCAGAGATCGGTCCTTCAAGGTAGGAGACCAGGTTATGGTCTTGAAGGCGCAACAGGCCCATAAGATGGAAGCATCATGGGAAGGGCCCTTCACGGTCCAAGAGCGCCTGGGAGCTGTAAACTACCTCATAGCATTTCCCAATTCCTCACTAAAGCCTAAAGTGTACCATGTTAATTCTCTCAAGCCTTTCTATTCCAGAGACTTACAGGTTTGTCAGTTTACAGTCCAGGGAGAGGATGCTGAGTGGCCTGACGGTGTCTACTACGACGGGAAAAAAGACGGTGGCGTGGAAGAGGTGAACCTCTCAACCACCCTGGAACGTCTGCAGCGGCAACAAATCAAGGAGCTGTGCACTAGCTTCGCCCCATTGTTCTCAGCCACCCCAGGACGGACTGAACGGGCATACCACTCCATTGATACAGGTAATGCTCACCCAATCAGAACCCCACCCTACCGAGTGTCTCCTCATGCCCAAGCTGCTATAGAACGGGAGATCCAGAACATGCTACAGATGGGTATAATCCGCCCATCTTCCAGTGCATGGGCATCTCCAGTGGTTCTGGTACCCAAACCAGATGGGGAAATACGCTTTTGCGTGGACTACCGTAAGCTAAATGCTGTAACTCGTCCGGACAACTATCCAATGCCACGTACCGATGAGCTATTGGAAAAGTTGGGACGTGCCCAGTTCATCTCTACAATAGACTTAACCAAGGGGTACTGGCAAGTACCGCTAGATGAACCTGCCAAGGAGAGGTCAGCATTCGTCACCCATGCGGGGGTGTATGAATTCAATGTCCTTCCTTTCGGCCTTCGAAATGCACCCGCCACCTTCCAGAGGCTGGTAGATGGTCTACTAGCTGGACTGGCAGAATTTGCAGTTGCCTACCTCGATGATGTGGCCATTTTTTCAGACTCCTGGCCCGAACACCTACTACACCTGGAAAAGGTCTTTGAGCGCATCAGGCAGGCAGGACTAACTGTTAAGGCCAAAAAGTGTCAAATAGGCCAAAACAGAGTGACTTACCTGGGGCACCAGGTGGGTCGAGGAACCATAAACCCCCTACAGGCCAAGGTGGATGCTATCCAAAAGTGGCCTGTCCCACGGTCCAAGAAGCAGGTCCAATCCTTCTTAGGCTTGGCCGGATACTACAGGCGATTTGTACCCCACTACAGCCAAATCGCTGCCCCACTGACCGACCTGACCAAAAAGACCCAGCCAAATGCAGTTAAGTGGACTGATGAGTGTCAAAAGGCCTTTACCCAACTTAAGGCAACGCTCATGTCGGACCCTGTGCTCAGGGCCCCGGATTTTGACAAGCCATTCCTAGTAACCACAGATGCATCTGAGCGTGGTATAGGAGCAGTGCTCATGCAGGAAGCAACAGATCACAACTTCCATCCTGTCGTGTTTCTCAGCAAGAAACTGTCTGAGAGGGAAAGTCACTGGTCAGTCAGTGAAAAGGAATGCTATGCCATTGTGTACGCCCTGGAAAAGCTACGCCCATATGTTTGGGGACGGCGGTTCCAACTACAAACTGACCATGCTGCACTAAAGTGGCTTCATACTGCCAAGGGGAACAACAAGAAACTTCTTCGTTGGAGTTTAGCTCTCCAAGATTTTGATTTTGAAATTCAACACATCACAGGAGCTTCTAATAAAGTTGCTGATGCACTCTCCCGTGAGAGTTTCCCATAATTCAGTAGTTAAAAAGTGTTCTTAAAATGTAGAAGTCTGTTAGTTATATACTTAGGAGTATATGTAAAGGTGTATGTGTTGTATTAATCTGTTTATTTTCAAGTTCTAAAAGGAAATCGCCGCCAGTGAGCTTCCCCACTGTCTGCAATTTGGGGGGCGTGTCATAAACAGATAGCTAAGGGTTAATGTCTCTTTCACCTGAAGCACCTGACCAGAGGACCAATCAGGAAACCGGATTTTTTCAACTTTGGGTGGAGGGAATTGAGTGTCTAAGGTCTTTGTTTCTGGCTGCCTGCTTTCTCTGAGCTTTGGAGAAGTAGCTCTACTTTCTAGTCTTCTGTTTCTAAGTGTAAGGACAAAGAGATCAGATAGTAAGTTCTATGGTTTCTTTTCTTTGGTATTTGCATGAATATAAGTGCTGGAGTGCTTTGATTTGTATTCTTTTTGAATAAGGCTGTTTATTCAATATTCTTTTAAGCAATTGACCTGTATTGTATCATCTAAATACAGAGAGAACATTTGTACTTATTTTTCTTTCTTTTTATATAAAGCTTTCTTTTAAGACCTGTTGGAGTTTTTCTTTACTTCAGGGAAATTGAGTCTGTACTCACCAGGGAATTGGTGGGAGGAAGAAATCAAGGGGAGGTTTGTGTGTTGGATTGCTAGCCTGACTTTGCATTCCCTCTGGGGGAATAGGAAAGTACTTTTTGTTTCCAGGATTGGGAACAGAGAGGGAGATTCACTCTGTTTGGATTCACAGAGCTTGTGTCTGTGTATCTCTCCAGGAGCACCTGGAGGGGGGAAGGGAAAAAGGATTATTTCCCTTTGTTGTGAGACTCAAGGGATTTGGGTCTTGGGGTCCCCAGGGAAGGTTTTTCAGAGGGACCAGAGTGCCCCAAAACACTCTAATTTTTTGGGTGGTGGCAGCAGGTACCAGGTCCAAGCTGGTAACTAAGCTTGGAGGTTTTCATGCTAACCCCCATATTTTGGACGCTAAGGTCCAAATCTGGGACTAAGGTTATTACACACTTAACTTTCAAATGCCTGAACAGCAAATGTAACTTTTCTTGCCTGCACAGTAAACAATGGTATTTTTATCTGTTTGAATAATCAAAGTGGTGCTTTCTGTGCTGCTTGGTTGCAGAAATTTAGACTGCTTTTTGAAGATCCACAGTCTAGCCAGCTTATGCTCTATTGAGATGGTTGCAAGGCCGACCAGCCTCTCCCATGTCATGACAACTGTTACAGGAAGTGTTAGAAATATGCGCAGAGCAACAAAAGAATTTGGGAAGAGGGTGGTCATCTTATTTGTGCACATATATTCTAGAACGAAGAGAACAGCCTTGGAGTTGATCCTGATGAAATGTATCTTGAAAGGACTTTCAGTTCATCACCTGAATCACTTGCATCAATATTACGCATGTCATCATGTGTCAACACTGTTTCTAGTGCCCGCCAGTGCTGGTGTAGGTCGTCTTCAGGTATAGTGAGGAGTTTTGGAATATCATACATCCTGCAGCCCCCATTGGCCAGTGGCAGCCGCGATTGGCCCAACCTGTGGACACGGCAGGTAAACAAACCGGCCTGGTCTGCCAGGGTGCTTACCTTAGTGGGCCACGTGCCAAAGGTTGCTGACGTCGGATCTAGACTTAAGGAACTAAACTCAGCAGCAGCTGTTTCTTGCGCATCCACCACACCCTTCTCTGATCTTTTCTTCAGAAATGTGCATGGTTACATGCATTTGAGATGGAGCTATGGATGCTGCAGTAGCTGCCAGGTCACCTGCACTCTAACTGGAAGGTCAAGTATCTCCTCACCACTCACATCCTCACTGGGGCTGGAAGGCTCATTGTGAACATTTGTGTCTACGTATCTCAGGAGAGCTCCTTCCTACTTAGATAGAAAAGCTTCCTTTGCTTGTTTTCTTTTTCTGAATGCTGCCCTAGAGGGGCGTTTTCTTCTTTCACTCATGACTGTTGTTCTGTGCCAGCTATAGTGGCTCTCAACACTCAACTGAAGGGGACAAATAAGCAGGCTGGTAGCAGGGCTTGAGTGAGGGAAGATATCAGCATCTTAAGGGCCTAACTGGCTCCGACTACTTCAGTTGATTGCCTATTCTCTTCTAGTGGGTTTAGGGAAGCAGCAGGAAACAGGAAGCTCCTTGAGAAGCTGGTGTTAATCCAGGCTCCTGGGGGTGCTAGAGAGGTACATAAGAGGCTGCTCCTCCTTTCTCTCCTTGCAGCTCCTGCTGCTTTCTGTTATTCCCTCCCACCTTTTCTTCTGTCTACCTGTTAAGTCTCTTGTGCCCTCCTTTCTCCAGCACAGCACTCCACCATCTCTATGCATCTAGAGCAGAGAGAATACATATGCACCAGCAGCAGACACAATTTTCTACACTCTGGGTCCCAGTGATGCCCCACCTGCCCCGGCACCTGAGGCGGCCGCCTCAGTTCACCTCATGATAAGGCCAGCCCTGATTTGTTGGTAACATAAATATGACAAGTGTGTAAATAAAGGTAAAACAGTCAATTTTGGAAGGTTAATTTCAGAAATGAAATAAGCTGTTTTTAATGTCTCTTTCCATGTGAGAATTTTAAGATTATTTAGGGATAACAATATTAGTTAAAAGCGACAGAGTCCTGTGGCACCTTATAGACAAACAAACGTATTGGAGCATAAGCTTTCCTGGGTGAATACCCACTTCGTCTGGTGAATACCCATTCATCTGGGTGCCACAGGACTCTTTGTCGCCTTTTACAGATCCAGACTAACACAACTACCCCTCTGAATATAAGTAAATTACTTCAATATGGAACATTGGGGCCAATCTTGCTTTGTTGTACGTTATAGGGAAGGGGGAGTAATTTGTGAACCACAGTAGAGGTGTAAAGAAACAATCATAAAATTGTGTACTTGTCAAGGCATATACTGTACACATTCCTGAATTTTCTTCTGCCCATATACTTCCTAAGTTTGCACTTTGCCATGTAAAAGAGTAAAGTTTTGTGCAGCATGAAGTGGCTGTTGATGGGTCTTCTGACCCCTAAGTTTAGCGAACAATAGCTATTTTGGGCAGAGTCATTTCTCTATAAGATTGCTGACGATTGGGAGGTTTGATGCTGGGTTGGTAGACTATGTATCCAAGGTGAGTTTCTTCAATGTTGGTTGGATTACTGTGTGTTTGAAGGAGGAAGGGAAGATTTACTTCTCTGAGGCATTGGCTATTTTGGTTGAGTGGCATTAGTTGCTCATAACTCTTTTACAAGCCAGGGAGACCATCTATTGGATTCATAATTCTTGGGTTGAGACTCACTTGGTATGTCCAGAAGTTCTTGATTAGTGAATGTATTGAATGTTGGGAATGCAGATGAAATGCTGGTTAGTGGGTATAGCAGAATGGATCCATGCAGTTTTGAGAAGGATTCCTGAATGTTCAGGATCTTTTGCACAAAGTAGGATGATAATTCTTCATGGTGCTTTGTGCTCAGTTCTGATGCAGATTATAGGCACTCAGAAGTGATGAACCAGTTTATCACCCTAGATCAGTAGTTATCAAACTTTGTTTCTGGCAACCCAGTTAAAGAAAATTTGTTGATGCCAGTGACCCAACGGAGCAGGGGATGAGGGGTTTGGGGTGTGGGAGGGGCTCAGGGCTGGGGCAGAGGGTTGGGGTGAGGGCTGCAGGATGGGGCTGGGAATGAGGGGTTCAGGGTGTGGGAGGGGGATCTGGGCTGGGGCAGAGGGTTGGAGTGTGGGAGGGGTGAGGGTTCCGGGCTGGAGATGAGAGGTTTGGGGTGCAGGAGGGGGCTTAGGTTTGGGGAGGCTCAGGGCTGTGGTGCAGGAGAGGGTCTGGGCTGGGGATGCAGGCTCTGGGGTGGGGCCATGGATGAGGAGTTTGTGGTTCAGGGAGGAGCTCTTGGTTTTGGAGGTGTTCAGGGCTGAGGTGAGGGATTGGAGTGCGAGCTTACCTCGGGTGGTCTCCTGGTCAGCAGTGCAGTGAGAGTACAGAGGCAGGCTCCCTGCCTGTCCTGGCACCACGGGCCGTACTGTGCCCTGGAAATGGCTCCAAGGTGGAGTCGCGCATGTAGCTCAGCTCAACTCTTGGCCCCAGGCATTGCCCCTGCCCCCAGCTCCCATTGGCTGGTTCCCGGCCAGTGGGAATGTGGAGCCGTTGCTTGGGGTGGGGGCAGTGCGCAGAGCCCCATGGTTCCTCAGCCTAGGAGCTGGACCTGCAGCTGGCCACTTCCAGTGCTCAGTGCGGTGTTGGAACAGGTAGGGACTTAGCCGGGCAGCACCACTGATGGGACTTCTAATGCTGACCAGAGCCACCGCAACCCAGTCCCTTCCATGCTGCAACCCAGTTCTGGGTCATGACCCACGGTTTGAAAACCACTGCCTAGATAGCTCCTTGGTGTGAGATTTGACAGCTTCAGTGGAAGGTTCTCTTGACCTGTAATATGGTGGCAGTGTAGGCTTTGAGGGGTTAGTTATGTTTCATCCTGTCTGTATTAGCACCTGTATTGGTTCTAAAGTTTCAGCACTTCCTCATTCCCCATCTTCATCCAGTGGAGGGTGTTTGAAAACGAAGGCAGACATAGAGTGATCTGGATCATAAGACAATGTTTACAGAATGGAGGACCCTATTCTGGAAAGCAGTGACTCTCTAAAAAGGATTATAGTTAACAAGCAACTGATGAGGCGTTCCCATTGCGATGCTATGGCAAAAATGGCTAATGTGATCCTTGGATGTATAAAAGGGAGTCTTCACATCAAGATTGGTAGCTTTTCTGGAAAATGTGCTATAGTAAAACACAAATTATTGGGCTCAATACAGGAATAACTGGGTAAAATTCTGTGGCCAGTATAGCTGATCTTATGGTCCCTTCTGGCATTAAAATCTATCAATCACTGACTCATTGAATTGTAGACATTACTCTTAAGGCAGCACTTATCAGTCGTGTCTTTATGGAGGCATAACAAAATACAGTATCAGAAACTGAATTGTTGGAGAGTAGCTTGTTTGTTAAGGGTTTTTAGCTAGCCCATGCTTTGTCCGCTGTACTTACAATTTTAGAGCGCAATTGAGAACACAGCTGTTTTTTTATTTATTTATTTTACTGTTTCCGCATTAACTTTTTTTTAAAAATAAGAATGAACAATTTTTTCTCCCGAACAGGTTAACTATATCCTGTTAAACTAGGAATGTGATTTTTTTTTTTAAAATGCATCTGCAGCTGTTCAGTTGTATAAAATATGGTATTTTTCCTCTTTAAATATTTATTACTGAAAAGTGACTGGAAAACAAAGATGTAAAATATGTAATATCAAGTGGTCAACTAAAAGAATTTTCTAAAGATGGACAATGACTGGAAAATGAAGCTTTAGAAATATTAAATGTAACTTGGAAAGCAAAGTTTAATTAAAAAAAACTACATATTTAGAACAGTTTAGAAGTAGTAACCCGCAAAGCGATTTAATGTCCAAAAATAACAAACAGATGATAGAGCGTAATTATTCATAATGATGGATGCTACAAAAACTTTTAGATACTGGAGTTTGTGATTTTAAATTTAGAGCCTTTTGTTTGTTTGTATTTATACTGTGGGATAAGGTCACGAAAAAGTTGTGTCCTGAACAACCTCTTAAAAAACCAAAACAACCACCTACCCAAAAAAACCTCTGCAATATCTCCTCTGTGTGGTTTCACTGTATGAAGTAACTTGAGACATTTTGCTTGCTAAGAACCAAAGTAGGATAGAAACTAAGAAATCAATGTATCCTACATTAGTTACAAAATAATACTTTGATTAAATCTCCATTTTGGTAAAAATTAAATATAATTCCCTAACAAAAGTTAAGGTTCAAAGTATGTTTTGGTGGTGTCCAACCAACATCTATAAACAGTATTAGAATGTTACTATCTGTACAAAAATATTACAGCTTTATAAAATTGCTAGTGTTAAAATGCCTGGAAACAAACAGCTGAAAGGTCCAGCCAATTGTATACTGCCAATCCCCGCCCCCCATTTAATTATTTATTTACTCATCATCCTGCTCAAGTTACACCACTCACCCTGAACCTTCACTTTGCTCCCTTGTTTTGTTCTAAGAATAGCAATCTTCTGTTTGTATATTGAATTGTAGTAGAGAGATTGACCAGGATATAATTCCATAATCGTTATCAGTATACTGTAAGTTGTCATAGTGTCTCGAGTTGGTGGAGTAATAAAATATTTGTATTAGCTAGAATTGGAATGATCTGCTTGAAGTTATGAAAGATTGTGACGGTGTTTATATAAATCTTACAAGTTTATTATCAATATTGTGTAGAAACTAAAATTTTTTTGCAGTGATTGGTTTAATATGGATTTATGTTGGTAATGGAACTAGAAAATGAGATCTTTAATTTTGTGTCTAATTTTGCAGAGTTAAGGTTGAATGGGTGATTAAAATGGAATGAGGTGATAGAAGAGGATGGTATGGTTCTGCGGAGCTATTTGTGTTCTGTTATTGTTTGTATTAAGACATTATTATTTATACTACCGCAGTGCCTAGGAGCATTCTAACATTTGCATTTTCAAAAAGATGTGCATTTTGTAAAGAGGTCAGTCAGCAGATAGTGATCTTGGACAAAATAATAGAATGGGTGATGTGACTCTATTTTATCCTTTATTTTTTATTGATGATTAATGCCAATCAGCATGCTTAATGGAAAAATGTCCCTGTAAACTTGATATTGTTCTTTGACAAGATTACAATTTGGTGATAACTGTGCTGATATATTATTAGACTTACATATGGTGTCTAAGTAACACCCAGTATTCTGATTTGAAATTGAAATTACACAATGTCAGTATTGCAAATATTAAATAGATTAAAAATGGTCTGAGATCTCAAAACATAATTTAATAGGGAATCATCAATGAGAAGTGATGTGTCCTGTGGGTGGGGGAAGCCTTTCAGGGCCTGGCTCTCTGCCCGGTGCTATTTCATATTTTTACCAGTAATATGCAAGCAAAATGCAAAAACATTGCTGACAGCTTGCAGATGACCCATAGATTGATGGAGTGGTAAATATTGATGTGGGCAAGCCATTAATAAAGGGATGTGGATAGCTTGCGAAATTGGGTGTAGACAATCAGCACTTTTTTTTTAATAAGGGAAAATTAAAGGATAAGAATTAAGAAGGGCAATATAATTCTGATACACATGATTTTATGAACAATAGATCTTGCTGAACAAACGTGATATCATTTTTTGTGATTACAAGTTTGGTTGGCAAAGGTAAATCTTTTGACATAATATATTTGGACTAGTGTAAGAGACAAGGTAGGTGAGGTAATATCTTTTACTGTATCAGCTTCTGTTGGTGGAAGGTACAAGCTTTTGAGCTACACAGGACACTCCTTTACTTTTAGGGAGAAGGAAATCAGTTTTTGAGCTAAATACAAGTTGAGGCAGATTGTCAAGTAAAGCATGTTATAGGAGGCCACTTGAAATGAAGTAAATCAGCAGTTCTCAAACTTCACTGCAGTGCAACCCCTTTCTGACAACAAAAATTACTACATGACCCTGGGGCGGAGGGGGGTGGAGCCAGAGACCTTGGGCTTCGGCTTCAGCCTGGGGTGGTGGGGCCCAGGCTTTGGCTTCTGTCTCAAGCCCCAGTAGGTCTAACGCTGGCCCTGGCGACCTCACTAAAATGGGGTTGTGACCCACAGGGTATGGCTACACTTGAAATTTCAAAGCGCTGCCACGGCAGCGCTTTGAAGCGTGAATGTGGTCAGAGCGCCAACGCTGGGAGAGAGCTCTCCCAGCGCTGCACGTAAACCACATCCCTTACGGGTATAGCTTGCAGCACTGGGAGCCGCGCTCCCAGCGCTGCGGCACTGATTACACTGAGGCTTTACAGCGCTGTATCTTGCAGCGCTCAGGGGGGTATTTTTTCACACCCCTGAGCGCGAAAGTTGCAGCGCTGTAAAGTGCTAGTGTAGCCAAGCCCACAGTTTGAGAACCGCTGAAGTAGGCAGTTGAGGATTAAATTGCTGTGCATAAGGGCTTTGAAGTGGGCAATGAAGAGCCAGCAGGAAGTGGGGTATGTTACAGATTGTTTTAATGAACCAATGTCCCTGTTGATTCCATGGTTAATGTCTCACAGAGTTATGAATTTGTTTCCAAACTTGCCTTTTGAAGATGTTGTGCAGGTTTCCTTTGAGGATGTGTATTGAAAGATCAGATATGGAGGAATCACTGGTTTTATGGCTCATTACAACAATTTGTAACACATCCCACTGCCTGTTAACCCTTAACTGCCCACTTCAGGCCCCTCACACATAACAATGTAACCCTCTATTGCCCACTTCACTTCAAATGCCCTCTTACAGCATGCATTATCCCTGATGTTTAACAATCTGTCTCAACTTGTATTTAGCTCAGACACTGATTTCTTTCTTCAAATTTGATCCTGAAGAAGAGTTCTTTGTAGCTCAAAAGCTTGTAGCTTCCACCAACAGAAGTTGGTCCAGTAAAAGATATTACCATATCTCTCTCATATCCTGGGACCAACACAGCTACAACAACACTGCAGACAACTATGGATTTCTGTAAAGCATCTGAGTATTTTTAAATTGATTAAAAACTAGCTAACTGACTTCAAACTAATTGTAAATGGGGAATACTCATCTAATGGTTGCATTTCTAGTGGGTTTTCACAAGGACCTGTTCTTGGCTCTGTTGTTTCTGGAAGAAAACAAAAACTAATCACTGTAGAGTTTGCTGATGATACACAGTTGCTGGAGTGGTAAATAATTAAAATAGCAAGTCAGTTCTACAGAGTGACCTGGATGACCTGGTAGGCTGGGATCACTTGTACAATATATTTTAATACACCTAAATGCTAGGTTATGCATCTGGGAACCAAGAATGTAGGTTATCCTTACAGAATGGGAGACACTACAGTATCTTAGAATACAATTTCTCAGAAGAGGACTTAAAGCCATGATGTATAACTGACGGAACGTGAGTTTGCAAGTGATGTGGTAGCGAAGAGAGCAAATGGGATCCTTAGATGTATAAGCAGGAAGATACCTAGCAGAACTAGGAACATGTTATTGTGTCTGATTCTGGAGTCCACACTTCAAAAAGAATGAAAAGCCTGACATAACAGTAAAGCGAGATGAAAGCTAATTAAGAAAAAATAGAAGCCTTAATGAAGGTAAAATGTTAATCTGCAATAAGCATTTTATTGTGCCATTGCCAAAAATATATTTAATTACTTCAGTAGATCTGTTGCTGAACATATCTTATATATTTAGGCTATCAAAATCTTCTGAGTCATTAGACTTCTCCGTATGTAATTATGTTGCCTTTATGTCATTTTTCTGACTAAATCTTCTCACAGCTGTTTTCCTTTACAGATAATGCCTATGGGGAGATATTGGGCTGCTTTGTCTATATCTTGGTATAATCTTAACCCTGGGAGGTAATTCCTAGATGATTTATCTGATATGATAGACACAGTGGTCACATCACTTGTATAGAGGGGATTCATTCAGATACTACTCATAGCATATAGTTTCAAGCCTTTCCCATAGTGTCCAAGAGACTATTTTAGATGTCTTCTTCAGCGTTTTTATTCAACTCTTCTTTTCTAGCAAAAGGAAAATAACATTGTGGTTAAATCTTTGTGAACTGCCTAGGTATTTTTCTGTTTTGTAGGTATTTTACTTTTAGTCAGCAAGCTAGTTACTGTATACTGTTCTGGGGATCAGCTGGACTTTCCATATATGCAGTTTTGTAGAGGAGAGATGTGGAAGGGCAATGCTACATGCCTAGTTTATCTCGGATTGAGAGTATTTGGATTTTTAACACATGTAGCAGCTTTTACAGGATTACTAGCTTAATCACCAAAATCTCCAAGAAAATACACACAGATATTTAATCACAGCCTTACTTAATGTTTCAACATTTCAGGATGGGACTGTTTCTGTAAAGCATTATGCAAAAACATATTGTGCTTTATAAATATTTTAATGATGTCTGTGTCAAACTGTCTGGAGTAACTTCTAAGCATGAGTGCCAACCTGAAGGCAGACTGTCAAGAAGCAGGGTACAAACCCCAAATTGACTGTTCTGTACTTAGATTTTACCAACCAGGTAACAAGCGTTTACTCCTCAAGCACTATAGTAGTCCAACCATGGAGTCACAGACAGTTCTGTTGGGTACTTCGGTCTATTCTGCCACTCAGGCAAGCTTGCTATTGTGATAGATCGTCCCTTACACCAAAATTCACAATAATTTTCAGATTACTCCCAGTCCCAAAGGATCGCTTGCCCCAGGTCATTTGTGCCTTAGACCTCACACCAAAGAAAACGCTTATAGTCAGTTCTGTAGTGAACGAACTAAAGTTACGTTAACTAGGAAAAAGAAACGAGTTATTTACAAAGTTAAAGCAGATAAACATACACACACAAATGAGTCCAGTTCCAAAAGATCATAGAAACTGCTGTGATGTGCAAGCTTTCTATGTCCTCTAGAGCTGACACAAGCCAAGCAACTTGGGAATCCCTTGTTTAGAAATATTGCCTTCTCAAAATTTCAAGCAGCATAGTGATACAATTCCTTCCTGTCATGGATTTTTATTCCCTTCTCCCAGAGTTCATACTGATGGGATGGGTGTTTGCACCCCTCTGCTCTTCATGGGTGTGTTGTTTGGGCATCAACCTTTGATATTTCACAATGGCTCATTTGGTTTCAGTGGGTCTTCTTGAGCACAGGACTAGCACTTTACTTTAATTAATGCTTCTTTCCTATTTGGTGAGTTAAACGTTAGAGAGGTTTACAATGCAGATGCTCAATATAACTTTATACCATGTGATACACGTTATAAGTGAGATCAATACATTCAGCATCCTACAAGTGTTTCATCAAGTCTAAACACATTCTTATAAACTTAACATCTGTTTTATCAGTGCTAACCCACAGGATGAGCCAGATTGGTTTCCAGCTATGCATTTGTCCGTGTTGAGTGAGACCTAGGGGCCTTGACATAAGCTGGCTGCACACAAACCTAAACTAGTAGGCCTTACTACAGGCTTACTAGCATTGATTAATGTCCCTTTCAGGGTTGATTGAGTTTTATATCACCAATTTGAGACATGTTTTAGATTAGCAAGCAGAAAAAACCTTGATTTAAATAATTGATCTTAATGTGTTCTGTTATAACTTACTGTTTTCCTTAAGAGAGAGGTTCCCATTGGTTGGTATAACCATTAAAACGTTCATTTGATTATTTACAGTTAAATATAGCTTTTATATTAGTTTAACAAAAGTATTGGAGCGTAAGCTTTCGTGGGTGAATACCCACTTCCGTCTGATGAAGTGGGTATTCACCCACGAAAACTTATGCTCCAGTACTTCTGTTAGTCTATAAGGTGCCACAGGACTCTTTGTCACTTTTTACAGATCCAGACTAACACGGCTACCACTCTGATATATTAGTTTTTAGTACATCTTACTAACCAGGAGGATGCACTGTAGCTATACACACTTATTTAAGCAAGTATATAGCTTTAGCTTAACAAATATTTATTTAAATTTTTAATTGCTAAGTTTTTTTGTTATGTTAAAAATGTATTTATTATTTGAATAACTTTAGTCATCATTTGTGTCAACCTGCATCAGACTGGAAATTGGAATTAAATTAACCACACAAAATGAATATCTTTCAATTGTTTTGTTTGTGAAACAAAACTATTTCAAATATGCTGGATAATAAGAAAAAAAATAAAAATTATTTCTGCTAAGATTTTCCATGTGACAACTGAAAGTACTGACATTTGGGGGAAAAACGTACAGTGCCAGATTTCACGACATTGTAAAGACTGAAAGTGGTACAGATACTTAATGCAGTATAGTGTATAGTGCAGTATATAGTGCCATGTCTATAAAGTTTGACCTTAAAAGTTAGCTGAATATATTTTGCCTCTGATGCTGCAAATGAAGAAGCAGACCATAACTCATTAAATGTGAAGAGTCATTGATTCAACATGTTTTATTTATTTAAATAATTGTAGTACATTGTAATGAATTTAAGCCTTAACAATAGTTGTAATACATTCAAATGTGGTTTTTAATAATTTTTTTAAATAGCCTTTGTCCTTCAAAAGACATGTGATTTCACACTATGATCTGCAGTGGAAATGACGGGGGGGGGGGGGGGGGGGGGGGAGGCGGAATGGAAAGGAAAACCAAACTCAGAGTACCTTTCAATGCTTTCTTTCTGATTCACACTGTTTCATGCAGACATTAATTATTTGTGTTTGTCTACACAGGGATGTAAGAAAACCCTGCGGCTGGCCAGGTCAACTGACTCTGACTCCTGAGTTTTGGGCTCCAGGGTTGAAAAATTGCCCTGTAGATGTTCAGGCTCATGATGAAGCCCAGGCTCTGAGACTCTGCTAGTTTTGAGAGTCCCAGAGCCAAACATCTGCACAGTAACTTTTAGCCCTGCAGTCTGAGCCGGGCCCGCCAGGGGCCTTCTGTCACTATGTAGATGTATCCTTAATTGAGCTTTGTCCTCCTCTGAATTCTTCCCACTCATGTTTTACTGTTCAGATGTTTGCCAGTTAACACTTTCTTACCAATTTTGTGGTGATCTTTTTGTTGGTGCCCTAGTTATTTTGTCTTTTTTCCAAACTGAAAGGATATCATACTTATTATTACTGAAAACATAAACTCTTGATTAGCTAATGTAAAGAAATGGAATCTAA
Source organism: Gopherus flavomarginatus (assembly GCF_025201925.1). Classification (NCBI taxonomy): domain Eukaryota; kingdom Metazoa; phylum Chordata; order Testudines; family Testudinidae; genus Gopherus; species Gopherus flavomarginatus. The sequence goes on along the minus strand of NC_066620.1, from coordinate 169,422,218 downwards.
AATGTATAACCAGTTTAAAAACACAAATATTTTTGTTTTAGATTAGCAAAGAAGTGAAAGAAAAACTTGCAGTCCAACTGCTAAATTCAACTCCTGGCCTCAATGGAGCTAAAGTAGAAGAACTGGAATTTTATAAGGTAAGCTTGAGCTGATGGAAATTGTGTAACAATACTTAGTATAAATGTCACAATTGCATGTTGTCTCCACCTCCTTAAACTAGGAATCTAAAATGTTAACTGGTAAGCATTAGTCTATCCAGTTAACTCACCTTACCTGTTAACTGCATTTCTCTAGCTTGCTGATGAGAATATGCAGAGTCCACTCAAAAAAAATCAGTGTTACTTGCCTGTAACCAGAGGGCTTTGAGATGAGCCTCTGCATATTCACACTCCTTCCCCACCTTCCCTACATCTTTGGAGTTTAGGTTAGAAATACCTGAATTAGTGTCAGGAATTGAAGGGTTGCTGGGGCCACTCTCCCTTTTATACCTCAGAACCTTCTAAGATGGGAGGAGTGACTGGCCCCAGAAGGTACTGGAAGCTTGCGGCACAGGTCCCACTTGATCCCACAAATGTGTGTATATGTAGAGGCTCATCTTGAAGAACTCTGGTTATAGGCAAGTAACATGAATTTATTTATAACTTTTTTAGTCTACCTGTATATTCTCTCTGTGATTTGGAATCCAAAGCCAAAAATTTTAAAGTTGGTTGCCTAAAGGTAGATACCTAAAATAAGTAAGTGGTCTGACTTTTATTTTTTTCCCTGTGTGCTGAGAGTAGATGCCAGCTTTTCTGAAAACTTAGGACATTTTTATTTTGAAAACTTTGGCTTCAGTTTTTGAGAGTCATTATTTAAAAACAAACCTTTGTTTCCCGTTAGCAATCCCTTTGTGTAATCTTGAATTGTGTGGATGTTGTGTAACTATAGACTCTATTAACATGACACTTCTCAGTTCAGTGCTATTCTACATTTGGTTTCTTTCTCCTCCCATCTCAAATCCAGGTTCCATTACAGGAGGCTATGGATTTGTTTAGAGTAAGAAGAGTTTACCTTCTGAATGCCTTCACATATGTGCCTCAAACGGACATAGTTGCAATTGTTTTAAATAACTACAGAACTAAACTGTCTAAGGCCCTTGCAGTAAGTACCCTTTTTTTCCTAGCTAGTTTTGTACCTTTGGAATCACTTGTTAATTACCTCGCTGCACAATATCATGCAGCAGCTGGTCAGAACATTTCACCTGGTGAGTGTTAGTCTGAAAAATTTCAGCTAAACATTATCAACAATTGCATGCCATGCTTAAAGTAAAATAAAATTAAAAAGACTTGAGAGAGTAAACTGAAGGAACTTAATTTTAAGTAAAATTGGAACCTTCTGCCGGGGATATTGTTAAGGCAATCCTTTTTAGACTGTTTAAATGAAGATGCTCATTTATGATAGCACTAGGCTTGTGTCTCAGTAACTCCCTTCTTTAGGGCTGTGATTACTCTACAGCTTAAGTTGACAAAAGTTATGTTGCTCATAAGCCACCCCCTTGGTGACATAATTTATGCTGTCCACACCAGTGCTTAAGTCAGCAGAAGAGCTTCTTCCATTGACATAGCTACCGCCACTTCTGGGCTGGAGTTGGCTTAGAGCGACTACACTAGAGAGTTCTCTAGTGTAGCCATAGCATAAGATGTGTTCTTACACAACAGGTGGTCCTGCCCATATCTCCATCTCAAGGGTTTAGCAGTAATTTCTTATGTGGAAAGTAACATAACTCTTACTGAAGATGTTAACCCTGGATGCGACTACCTTTTTTTTGTGTTATTCTATTTTGCTGCAATTGTAGGTGTAGATAGGAAGGAAATATGCAGGGAGTGATCTTAAGTGAGAATTAAAGTAATACTAATTCCTAACTTGTACCCTTACAACTCCTTTTCAGACAAAATAGGTTCTCACTGATGTAGGAGGATTTCAGAGACCTTAAACCCTCCCCTCCAATGTAATACTGGAGCACCAAACAAAAGTTACTCCTTTTGAAATGGCACCTCTTTTGTCTCCACTCAGCAATACCATTGCATAAAAAGCCCTACAAGCTATATCTTGAGGTAATTTGTGCTTCTATGGTGTGCCAGGGAAGAGCGGGGAGGATTAGAATCATAGGATTAGATGCTCTTGGAAAATCATTTTCAGTCCCATCAGCCTATAGAGGGACCTGGGAGAGCAGAGTCACATTGCCTAATCCCGGCTCATGTTTAGAAGCTAGATCTGACCTTAACATCTGTGAATATGGAGAGTGGTTGAACATAGTTCAGACTGACTGTACTGTATGTAGTGTGTGTGTGTTTGTGTTTGGGAGTTACTTGCTGTGTGCTGAGCTTGTTTGTCAGTCTGTTTGTTTGGTTGTTTGAAGGACCGGGTGCTGTGGCTGGCAGTTGGAGGCCGTGAGCTTCAAAGGAAGGTTTGAAAGCTCGAAGCCTCTGGTAATTGGCTGAGCCTTAATCAGTGGGCGGGACATTCACTCAGGCCAGGGCTTTATAAAGCCGCGCACAAGCGACCAGGGAGCTTGCAAGCAGGAGCTGCTAACAGGGAGTTTTGCAAGGGAGTTGGGAAGGGAGCGGGGGTCCCTTGTTGGTCCTACCTGTTCCCCTGTAGTCCCCTTAAAATCTATACTCGAAACCATATTCCAAAACACCTTTCTTTAAACCACCCTTTCATTAACTAGGAGAGAATGCAGGCAGAAGCCCAGCAGCAGAGTGGGGGCTATCCAGTTTATTGCGCTGAGTGTGGCATGTATGACTACCTGCCTTATGGGCAGGTGGCGTATGTGTGCAGTCGGTGCAAGGAGCTCCTGGCCCTCAGAGACCACATACGGGCTGTGAAGGCCAGTGTGGCGCAACTGGAGGAGCTAAGAGAAGCAGAGAGGTATGTTGATGAGGCTTTCCGGGACACTGTAGAATTGTCCCACGTCTGCTCAGATAGCCTCTGTGCTGTTGAGGAGGAAGAAAGGCCCAGGGAAGCACAGCAGTCAATGGGAGCAGAGGGAAACCTTCTCATAGTTGGGACCCTCCTTCCAGATGGTGCTGGGGTTGCCTCTCGCACTGAGGTTACCTCTCCGGGGGAGGGAACTCCAGTTTCTAGGAAAAGGCAGGTGTTAATAATGGGAGATTCGATCATTAGAAACATAGATAGATGGGTTTGTGATGACCGGGAGAACCGTATAGTGACTTGCCTGCCTGGTGCGAAGGTTGCGGATCTCTCGAGGCATCTAGACAGACTTACGTGTAGTGCTGGGGAGGAGCCGGTGGTCATGGTACATGTAGGTACCAATGACATAGGGAAGGGTAGGAGAGATGTCCTGGAAGCCAAATTTAAGCTGCTAGGGAAGAGACTGAAATCCAGGACCTCTATGGTGGCATTCTCAGAAATGCTCCCAGTTCCACGCGCAGGGCCAGATAGGCAGGCAGAGCTTCAGAGTCTCAATGCGTGGATGAGACGATGATATAGAGAGGAGGGATTTACGTTCGTTAGGAACTGGGGAAACTTTTGGGATGGGAGGAGCCTGTACAGGAGAGATGGGCTCCACCTAAACCAAAGTGGAACCAGACTGCTGTCACTAAACATTAAAAAGGTTATAGAGCAGTTTTTAAACTAGGAGATGGGGGAAAGCCGACTGCTGCAGAGGAGCATGTGGATCGGACACAGACTTCTCTTAGGGGAGAGTCTGATGATAGAGAATCTCCAGGTTATAGTCAGGAACAGAGGATGGAAGAGGATAATGTAAGGGCCGGATCAGATGATAAAAAACAGTCACATAAAAAAGAATCTGGCATATCAGAAAAGGACAGACAAATAAACAGAGACAAGTTTTTAAAGTGCTTGTACACAAATGTTAGAATTCTAAATAATAAGATGAGTAAACTAGAGTGCCTTGTGATAAAGGAGGATATTGACATAATAGGCATCACAGAAACCTGGTGGACTGAGAGCAATCAATGGGATACAGTCATTCCGGGGTACAAAATATATCGGAAGGACAGAACAGGTCTTGCAGGAAGAGGAGTGGCACTATATGTGAAAGAAAATGTAGATTCAAATGAAGTAAAAATCTTAAGCGAATCCACATGTTCCACAGAATCGCTATGGATAGAAATTTCATGCTCTAATAAAAATATAGCATTAGAGATCTGTTATTGACCACCTGACTAGGACAGTAATAGTGATGATGAAATGCTAAGGGAAATTAGAGAGGCTGTCAAAATTAAGAATCCAATAATAGTAGGGGATTTCAATTATCCCCATATTGACTGGGAACATTTCACTTCAGGACGAAATGCAGAGATTAAATTTCTCGATACTTTTAGGGGCTGCTTCATGGAGCAGCTGGTACGGGAACCCACAAGGGGAGAGGCAACTCTAGATTTAATCCTGAGTGGAGCGCAGGAGCTGGTCCAAGAGGTAACTATAGCAGGACCGCTTGGAAATAGTAACTATAATACAATAGCATTCAACATCCCTGTGGTGGGAAGTACACCTCAACAGCCCAACACTGTAGCATTTAATTTCAAAAGGGGGAACTATACAAAAATGAGGGGAAAGCAGCAAAGAATCCTGTGGCACCTTATAGACTAACAGACGTTTTGCATGCATCTGAGGAAGTGGGTATTCACCCACGAAAGCTCATGCTCCAAAACGTCTGTTAGTCTATAAGGTGCCACAGGATTCTTTGCTGCTTTTACAGATCCAGACTAACACGGCTACCCTCTGATACTTGACAAAAATGAGGGGGTTAGTTAAACAAAAGTTAAAAGATGCAGGGATTTCACTTCAGTCACTGTAAGTTGCATGAGCCCTTTTTAAAGACACCATAATAGAGGCCCAACTTCAATGTATACCCCAAATTAAGAAACACAGTAAAAGAACTAAAAAAGAGCCACCGTGGCTTAACAACCATGTAAAAGAAGCAGTGAGAGATAAAAAGACTTCCTTTAAAAAGTGGAAGTCAGATCCTAGTGAGGCAAATAGAAAGGAGTTTAAACATTGCCAACTTAAGTGCAGGAGTGTAATAAGAAAAGCCAAAGAGGAGTTTGAAGAACGGCTAGCCAAAAACTCCAAAGGTAATAACAAAATGTTTTTTAAGTACATCAGAAGCAGGAAGCCTGCTAAACAAGTGGTGGGGCCCCTTGACAATTGAAATACAAAAGGAGCGCTTAAAGACGATAAAGTCATTGCGGAGAAACTGGATTCTTTGCTTCAGTCTTCACGGCTGAGGATGTTAGGGAGACTCCCAAACCTGAGCCGGCTTTTGTAGGTGACAAATTTGAGGAACTGTCACAGATTGAAGTGTCACTAGAGGAGGTTTTGGAATTAATTGATAAACTCAACATTAACAAGTCACTGGGACCAGATGGCATTCACCCAAGAGTTCTGAAAGAACTCAAATATGAAGTTGCGGAACTATTAACTAGGGTTTGTAACCTGTCATTTAAATCGGCTTCGGTACCCAATGACTGGAAGTTAGCTAATGTAACGCCAATATTTGAAAAGGGCTCTAGAGGTGATCCTGGCAATTACAGACTGGCAAGTCTAACGTTGGTACCGGGCAAATTAGTCGAAACAATAGTTAAGAATAAAATTGTCAGACACATAGAAAAATATAAACTGTTGAGCGATAGTCAACATGGTTTCTGTAAAGGGAAATCGTGTCTTACTAATCTGTTAGAGTTCTTTGAAGGAGTCAACAAACGTGGACAAGGGGGATCCAGTGGACATAGTGTACTTAGATTTCCAGAAAGCCTTTGACAAGGTCCCTCACCAAAGGCTCTTACATAAATTAAGCTGTCATGGGGTAAAAGGGAAGCTCCTTTTATGGATTGAGAACTGGCTAAGAGACAGGGAACAAAGGGTAGGTATTAATGGTAAATTCTCAGAATGGAGAGAGGGTAACTAGTGGTGTTCCCCAAGGGTCAGTCCTAAGACCAATCCTATTCAATGTATTCATAAATGATCTGGAGAAAGGGGTAAACAGTGAGGTGGCAAAGTTTGCAGATGATACTAAACTACTCAAGATAGTTAAGATCAAAGCAGATTGTGAAGAACTTCAAAAAGATCTCACAAAACTAAGTGATTGGGCAACAAAATGGCAAATGAAATTTAATGTGCATAAATGTAAAGTAGTGGACATTGGAAAAAATAACCTCAACTATTCATACAATATGATGGGGGCTAATTTAGCTACGAGTCTGGAAAAAGATCTTGGAGTCATTGTGGATAGTTCTCTGAACATGTCCACGCAGAGGCAGTCAAAAAAGCAAACAGGATGTTAGGAATCATTAAAAAGGGGATAGAGAATAAGACTGAGAATATCTTATTGCCCTTATATAAATCCATGATACGCCCACATCTCGAATACTATGTACATATGTGGTCTCCTCACCTCAAAAAAGATATTCTAGCATTAGAAAAGCTTCAGAAAAGGGCAACTAAAATGATTAGGGGTTTGGAGAGGGTCCCATACGAGGAAAGATTAAAGAGGCTAGGCCTCTTCAGCTTGGAAAAGAGGAGACTAAGGGGGGGATATGATAGAGGTATATAAAATCATGAGTGATGTAGAGAAAGTGGATAAGGAAAAATTATTTACTTATTCCCATAATACAAGAACTAGGGGTCACCAAATGAAATTAATAGGTAGCAGGTTTAAAACAAATAAAAGGAAGTTCTTCTTCACACAGCGCACAGTCAACTTGTGGAACTCCTTACCTGAAGAGATTGTGAAGGCTGGGACTATAACAATGTTTGAAAGGGAACTGGATAAATTCATGGTGGCTAAGTCCATAAATGGCTATTAGTCAGGAAGGGTAAAAAATGGTGTCCCTAGCGTCTGTTCATCAGAGGATGGAGATGGATGGCAGAAGAGTGATCACTTGATTATTGCCTGTTAGTTTCACTCCCTCTGGGGCACCTGGTATTGGCCACTGTCAGTAGACAGATACTGGGTTAGATGGACCTTTGGTCTGACCTGGTACAGCCGTTTTTTATAGTTCAGATTTCCTTTCTTTCACTCCCTATGACAGTAGGATGCACAAGGGGGAAGGGGATAGCTCAGTGGTTTGAGCATTGGCCTGCTAAACCCAGGGTTGTGAGTTCAACTCTTGAGAGGGCCATTTGGGGATTGGTCCTGCTTTGAGCAGGGGATTGGACTAAATGATCTTGTGAGGTCCCTTCCAACCCTAATAATCTATGATTCTATGTATAGCATTCCTCTGTCTCTTTTTGGTTTGAATGTTTGCATCCTGGTGTTGCTCAGTCTGTTCAATTTGAATGAGTAAGCAGAAGTGATAGCAGCCTTCAGAATAAAAGGAGAGGATTGGAAAAAGAGTTTCAAAACCTGGTTTCTGTTGAAAAAACAGACAAATAGTAACTGTTCCTATTCCAAGTAACTTGCACTGCCATTATAAGGTGAGATGGGCCCTGGCCCTACTGCAATACAAATGTGTGGTGAAGACATGAAATTCAAAAATTGATTTACTTTAAAATGTTTGTTTAATTTTGCCACACCTCTATTGCCAGCCTTTCCTTCATGTTAGATTTTCTTTTCTTTTTTCTTTTTTTATTGCATGCAATCACTTCCCCTATATTCTACTTAATGAGGCTTTGAGAATGGAAGCCATTGAACATTGTATTGTATTAAACTTTGTAAATTATTTGTCTAAGTATTTTAAACTACCATCTATATTTGTGTGTTTGTTTTAGAGGGTGGAAAGACTGAGAATTAAGGGTATTTCACTGCAATAAAAATAACCAAGATGGTAGAATTTAGGAATTGCTGCTATGGAGGGGTCCTGATTATAGATAATATAGAAAATAAGAGGATATGCAAAATACTAATATGTTTTTAAAGCCGTTTTATCCTTAAGTTATTGGTATGTTAAACTCAAGTTAAAACTGACACTACAACATTTTTGTTTAAACTGTTAAAGGCACTCAATGAGATCACTGTGGAAGAAGCTCTGTTTGGCATGCAATTTTTTCGTTATAGTAGTTCAAGTCTGTAGTCTGATACAATCTGCAGAAGGAGGTATTTGTATTTAATTAACGTATAGTGATATATTCTTATGCTAATTCAGCCATTAATGCTGTACAGGATAATTTAAGCCAGAGGCATCCTTATTTTAGTCAATGAGTAACATTCTTGAAAGCTAAGAAGTATTCTGATTAAAACAGTTTGCCACAAGTGCAATAGTTAAGTGATAACCATTGAAACCTTTTTGCTTTTTCAAAGTCACTGCAATTTTTGCGTAATGTTGGTAATCAAAATGTATAACTGCCTTGTTTTTGTTTGGTGTTGGAGAATAATCTCACATTTTGATAGATATAATATTGCTGTTTGTGATATCATCCGATTTGAATCTTGGTTCTCTTGTATCAAGCCTTAAACTGATTACATTTTAGTGTGGATTGAAAAAGACTGCGTATACATGAAGCAAACCCTTAAAGGGCACTAACTCCATAATTGGTATGAATTCTGCAGTTCTCTTTCAAAGCATGCTATGTTTGGAACAAATTGAGTCAGACTATTGTTAGTTTGTATACAGTGCTACTGGGTACTACTTCAGCAGTCCTCCAGTTCCTGTCTCACGCTGCTTTGTGAACATCTGTGACTGACCTGACTGTTTGTGTGCCCTCCACCACTCTAGGGCCAAGTTGATTCGAAGCAGCTATCTGAGGCGTGTTGTATGGCTTCTTGAGTAATATTGTAGTAAAGTTGATGTATTTGGATCCAGGAGCAAATGGGCAAATTCTGGCCATTCAACAGTTTTTAATCATGGGGACCAGAAAGGAAGCATGGGCTGGATGGAGCGGAATTATGGGATTTTGGGGGTTTGACCATCAAGTCCCAGAATTCTGTTGGCTTTCACCTGGCTGTTGCTGTGAATCCCCAAAATGTACAGCAAGAAGCATCCCAGAATACACATGACTCAGCAGTGAAGCGAAAGACCATGGGATATCCACCCATATGGTTTATGCTTAGTGTGCACCTAGCCCATTATGTGTACACACTGATGCAAATTCCAAGAGGGAGGAGCAGCTCTGTCTGTACGCTGTTAGTGCGGCATACCATATTGCAGACCATCTAGTGTGCATCAACTCAGTGTAGACAAGCCCTCAGACAATTTATGTAAGTATTTGGTGAAGGTCAAACTACTACCAGGGGTGCTGTATGGTTACCTTCAGGTGGTTCTTACAAAGTCACTTGAGTTCTATTTTGATGTGCTTTAAAACTGAATTTGTCTGTGTTTTAAATAGATTCACTCTGCAGTTATTTCAGGTTGTCAGCATGAAAAAAATGAAGATGCACTCTTAGCTGTTAAATTGGAAACACTTCTGATTTGATTTATTTATGCTCTAGACCCTCCAATAAGATTTATTAAGAAGTTGAATGTTTAAAATAGGATAATAGTGGGATTGACTCTTTAAATGCATGTAATATTAGCTTAATATCTATCTTCTAACTTATGGCACAATTCACTGTATTGTTTAAAATCATATGAAACAAAACACAGAAAATGAAGAGAACTATAGTAAGCTTGGTGCAGCCTAACTGTGCATCATTAAGTTATTTTGAAACTTTAAATTGTTAGCATTGTAAGAAAGAAACTGACACTTCCATTAGGTGAAAGCTTCTTTTTGAGGGTTTAACGTCTTGGCTATTTCAAGTGCTCTTGAGCTAAAGCTTCACTTGAGTTGAAAACTTGGATACAGGATTAAAACAGTGTTAAATATTTAAGTATTTTCAGCAGTTAAATTTTAGAGCTTCAAAAATGTACACTGGATTTGTTTGTGTTTCTATACACTTGATGCTAAAAGTTTCCGATTAAAACACATCTCTCATTTGACACCTGGTCCCTGATTAGTACTGTCATTAAGGGGACCATGTAAAAATAGCTATTGGTTGCACTGTCTGATCTTAAACTAGAAGGTCATATCTGAGACAAGGTAGCTTCCAGTCTGGGCGTGTTTCCATCTCTGATATGTGCAAAGCAGGTTGGTTGGCCTTCGCTTCATACATTTACAAAATATTATTTAGATTTCACCTCTGGTGAGGAATCCTGCTTCAGGGTCTTAGTCCTCCAGAAGTGTTTTTTCTGATGTTGAGGAGCCCATGTCCTCCAACCCTCTAAAGCTTTTTTTCTTTCAAGATGTTGTGTATTTGAGATGAAAATTTTGAAGTGTGGGTAGATAATTAATCACTGAGCTAGAGAAACTGAGAATAACTCTATAGCCCTGTTGATAGGGCAGTCACTTGGGATGCAGGGAATTCAAACTCCCCTGCTCCTAGTGGAAGAGCTGAGCTTCAATAGGAGAGACTTTGAGAGCTGCCCCAGTATACCCCAAAGCCCAGTGATTGGCACACTCTTCTGGGACTGGAGAAGATCCAAGTTCAAATCCCTGCTCCACCTCAGGCAGAGGATGGAATTCAACTTGGATCCTGGGAGAGTACTCTAACCACTGAGCTAACAGTTGTAAAGGGGAGGGAGGGGCGTCACCTGCTCCTGGTTGGTGCTCAGAACACATGGATTAGGTCCAGCAAGCAAGGTAGGTGAGGGAATGACTATGGGAAGATCCCAGTCTGGGTGCATGAAACCTAAGTGCCTACAGAGTTAGTTGAGCAGAGGATTTGATGGTCTCACTGGTGCCTAAATGTTGGATTTAAGGGCCTAAAGACGCAATTAGGTGCTTTAGTTGTTTTGTGCATCTAGCCCTTAATTTTCATTGTTCTGTTTAAGATGTTTTTCAAACACTGATTTGTGATTGGCTAACTTCTTTTATTCGTGGATCTTTTATTTCCTATCAGGAATGCATTAATGTTCTGAAGACGGTGGTAGCAGTCTTTGTGGCATGTGTCCAATAGTCAGAAGTAATGTCTAGCACCCCGACCCACTACAGTTGTATATAGGAATGAAAAACATCAGTGCTTTGGGGGAGTTTCTCCCTATTCTGTGCTAGAGAGAACAAGCTTTGGGAGCTGGAATCCTACTAAAATGATATTTTCAGAGAAACAGCATTACACCTCTGCCCTGATATAATGCTTCCTGATATAACACGAATTCGGATATAACGTGTAAAGCAGCGCTCCGGAGTGGCGGGGCTGTGCGCTCTGGCGGATCAAATCAAGTTCGGTATAACGCGGTTTCACCTATAACGTGGTAAGATTTTTTGGCTCCCGAGGACAGCGTTATATCGAGGTAGAGGTGTATAAAATAATTACCCTTTCACGTTGAGAGAATAATATAATAGCTTGAGATCCTCAAATGGAAAATACTGTATAACTGTGATTTAAAAAAAAATCAATCAGAATATTAATGCCATAAGCTTTACAACGTGTTTAAAGGTATGACACAGACCAAACGAGGAGAAGCAGTTAACTTAATATTGATAGCTTATTTGACAGTTACTGCTCATTGGAAGGACCTGCATATCTCTACAACAGATTTGTGGTTTGGAAAGGTTTGGTGTAATTCCTCACTGGAGACGATTACCATCCATTAAATAATTTTTATTTTGGGATCTCTTGTCACCTTAGTAAGATACTGCATAAGCATCTAAATCCCCCCTTAATGCCCAGTATCACTTGGTTGTGCCTGTCTGCTTCTGTGTTCTGTATCTTTTAAATGTAACACTGAAACTATGGGTGTTGTATTAATTTTTAGTTATAAAACTAGATATCCTAAATCTAATAAGGAGAAATTAGCAAAGACAGGCTTTTTCTGGTACTTCTGAAGTAACAGAAAAATACAAATTCTGAAAGTTTACCAGGATTTGGATGAGGTTCAAGTGTTAGTAAGTAGAAAAACTGTCATTCTTGAAAGTCTGGAGTTCTGAGGTGCTACAATACCTTTTGGGTTGAGTACCTCTTAACAGCCTTAGGCAGGATATTAGGAATATCTAGTTGTCATATAGTTCTTTTAACCAATAGATCTTACAAAGGAGGTCCATTATCATTATCCCCATTTTACAGCTGGGGAAACTGAGGCATAAATGTGATTTCCCCCCCCCCCCCCCCCCCCGCCTCAGATCAGACAGCAGACTGGTGGAGAGTTGGGTTAGAAGAACCCTGTTATATGTTAAATTGATAGGTTTGATATTAGGGGAGAGGGATAGCTGAGTTTATAAGACCATTTGATAATATTAACCCAGGGTTTCTCAAACAGGGGTCGCCGCTTGTGTAGGTAAAGCCCCTGGCGGGCCGGGCTGGTGTGTTTACCTGCCCTGTCTGCAGGTCTGGCTGATCGTGGCTCCTAGTGGCCACAGATCGCTGCTCTGGACCAATGGGGGCTGCTGAAGCGGTGGCCAGTAAGTCCCTCGGCCCGTGCCGCTTCCAGCAGCTCCCATTGGCCCGGAGCAGTGATCCGCGTCCAGTGGGAGCCGCGATCGGCCGGACCTGCGGACGGGGCCGGTAAACACACTGGCCCGGCCCGCCAGGGGTTTTCCCTACACAAGCAGCGACCCTGAGAAACCCTGTATTAACCCTCATTCTACTATGGAATGCCTTATCTGGAAAATTTAAACCAGGCATTGTCTTATCACTTTGAACAGTTGAAAACTATATTGTATTTTTCTTAATGTATTACATCATCAAGGATATTTGAACTTTAGACATATTCAATAGATCAGATTTTTTTTCTGCTCAAAATCATTTTATGAAAAGGAAAATCTGGCATAATTTTAGATTTAAAGAAAGCCACTTATTTTAAAAGGACGAAGGATTTCAGGAAAACATATCTGTTTATAGCTTTCCATCCCAGATACAAGACAAAAAGGGTTTCAAAATAGTCTATTGCCATATGATTAAGCTGCTTTATCTGAGTCATGTAGCAAACAGATCCTCCTCCTGCAAAGGATTAAAGCTAACTCCATGACACAGTGAAAGCTGCTTCTTGGATGGAAAATGTCTGCTTCTTTGGAAGAAATCTGTCCCAAAATTTGGTCAAGCATTCACATATTTACAGAGCACTATACAAAGTTTATTTGCTATCCTCTCTCCTCTTTAGAAGCATTATTCATTAGAAATCTCTATAGAAGTATAATTATTATTGAGCTAGAATGATTATTTAGTAAGTATTCTCTACTTTTCCTTTGTCTTCATTGCTTTTCTGTTCCCTGCAGTGAAGGCAAGGGGACATGTTTCTCTGAGAAAAATGAATTTAATGTGGAGGAACTGGTTTTTCTCTTTTCAATAACTAGTCCTTATCTTGACTAATTAGGCCAGATACCTTGTCTGTCTATCTGTCTGTCTGTCTTTCTACCTACCGACCTACCGACCAGAATCCTGGAATCGGAATGAAAGCCTCCAGGGAGCTGGAAGTTGATCCTTAATAATTAGGTGATGCAGACTCGTTCATATGTTCTTTGACCCCCATGTGGTGGTTTTAGTAAATATAAGGTAATGTATGCTCCCCAAATGACATGTTTAGCAAACCTCTTTATTTAAATATCATAGTTACCAATTTAGATTTTAAAGCCAAAATCTAAATCTGTTAAAACATACCTCCTGGCTTACCATATGATTTACAGCTTGGTGCTTCTTGCTGTGCAGAACTGCTTTCATTGACACATGATGTCACTGAAACACAACAGATTTTATCCATATTACCCACTTGTGATGAGAAAATATCAGCAGATTCTAGTTGCTAGGGAGCAACAGAATACTGAAATAGCTTTTTTGGTACTTGTAAATTCAGTTCTTTGACAGTTCCACGTTCATGCAGCAAAAAAAGTATTGTGACTACAAAGAAAGATGCATCATCTGTAGTTTCCAGTTTAAAAACTTTTGCACAAATAGGACTTATGAACAATGTTATGGGATGATTAAGTATGGCGAGTGTATTTTAACTGTAGCAGAACATTCAGAGGTGTGTGTGTGTATGTGTATATATAATATACACGATTGTATACTTGCAGGTGTTAGTATATAATAAAATTATTTAATTTTTTTTAGGGTTCATGGGGCTCTAACAGTTTTCTGTTACCTGTATTGCAAAAGCAAGGTTCAGAGAACAACAAAAATCATTATCAGTGAACTATATCACTCTGAGTCCCAGTCCAATGCCTTAACCACAAGAGAATTCTTCCTTTTATACCCTTGCATTTTAGTAATAATCTGTTTTAAAATCCTACTTGGCTTTTTGTTTTGAGAGAATTTATAATTTTTTAAGGCAATATACAATGTAGTTTAAGGTTATTTACTGAACCCAGGTTACTCTGTGTCTTATGCTCATGTCTGTTTTGTGATGGTAATTGTCTTGAAGTAGAGAGATGATTTTTTTACATTATACTCTGTAATAATTTATTTAAAATTAACATCCACCAATGATGGAAATTTTATTACCTTCTGTAATGGTGCATTTAATGTACTGCAGTGCTGAAATTAATAATGGTCTGTATGTTTAATGCCTTTCTGTCATCTGGGATTCTCCATATCAGTGTAAAAACAGGAGAGAATACCTTGCTGATCCCCTGCTCTGTCCCCAAGCCTTTTGAGTTGAAGTTGACATTCTTAGGCTTCCAAGATTACTTTGTGACACCACTTTTGGAATTAGTTCAGCTCTTTACCTTATCCTGCAGTTATTGCTGAGAGAAGTAAAGAACTCACTTAACCTCTTTGCCAGGTTGTGTGCACTGTTGTGCTCAGAAATGAGAAATGAAGACAATAATCTACAGGTATTCCACAAGGCAGAACAAAATACTACTACTATCCCATTGTATAGGGCTTAGCTGAAATGTGATATGAAATAGCCTGATGGTGAATAAGGATTTAGAAATTATAATAATAATAATTCATTAACAATGAATTCTTGAGCTTATAGAACATTATAGAGGCTGTTGCAATGTAAGCAGATGCATTTATACACATGTACATAATTAAATTGTCTTCTCTATAATTTCCACAGCCTTTGTGCTATTTTACATTTTTTTTATATTGAGCTGAAAGTACAGGTATAAACTTTTTAGGAAATCATAAGTTGAGCACCTGATGAACTCTGCATGGAGGTTTTTATGTATAGCTAATAGAATTTGTTATTTAACAAACCAATTAATAGCATAGCTAATACAGGTTGAACCTCTCTTGTCTGACACTTTCTGGTCCAGCAACATCAGTGGTCTGGCATAATTTTATTTTATGTTTTTTATGCTTTCTCTATTTATTTCCTTGTGCCAATACAGTAAAATTATGTAACACTAACCCTTTGTTATGAACAGAGACAGTAAGCCTTGGCTAGGCTGCACTGCAAGCGTTGTTCCATTTATTTGTCTTGGCGAGAGAAAAATAAAAAGAGATCTGCCTATAATATTGACCTCCCGTGGTTCGGCAAATTCTTTGGTTTGGCACCGGTCAGGTCCTGAGGGTGCCAGACTAGAGAGGTTCAACCTGTACTAGTAAATATATTAACATTTTTCATGAAAGCATTTTTACCTAGATTTGTTTGCAATAATTTGATGCTTAATCTGTAGACTTTAGGAATGTTGTATTTTATAGAATCTTTCACTAATGGATAAATTGTTGTGTATGTAACTGGATGTGTGTGCATGCAGCATTAAATAAAAATGTAGCTTGGTACTTTTCTTAATCCAGATTGCTATCCATTGTTTGTCAGAGAACACTCCCTGAATGATCTGTTTTCTCCAGTTGGCAGCTGAAAATGCTGCTTCACAATATTTGTCAAGTTCTCATTTCTTACTCAGATTTCGCTCAATTCTTGTCAGCTTCTGTCATAAACAGGTAGTTAAGGGTTAATGTCTCTCTTACATGTAAAGGGTTAAGAAGCTTGGTAAACCTGTCTGACACCTGAGCAGAAGACCAATAGGGGGACAAGATACTTTCAAATCTTGGCGGAGGGAAGTTTTTTGTTTGTGCTCTTTGTTTTGGGGGTTGTTTGCTCTTGGGACTAAGAGGGACCAGACGTCAATCCAGGCTCTCCAAATCTTTCTGAATCAATCTCTCATGTTTCAAACTTGTAAGTAATAGCCAGGCAAGGCCTGTTAGTCTTATTTTTGTTTTCTCAATTTGTAAATGTTCCTTTTTTGCTGAGAGGATTTTACCTCTATTTGCTGTAACTTTGAATCTAAGGCTAGAGGGGGTTCCTCTGGGCTATATGAATCTGATTAGCCTGTAAAGTATTCTCCATCCTGATTTTACAGAGATGATTTTTACTTTTCTTTCTTTAATTAAAAGCTCTTTTTTTAAAGAACCTGATTGATTTTTCCTTGTTTTAAGATCCAAGGGGATTGGATCTGGACTCACCAGGGATTGGTGGGGGGAAAGGAGGGGGAATGGTTAATTTCTCCTTGTTTTAAGATCCAAGGGGTTTGGATCTGTGTTCACCAGGGAAATGGTGAAGTCCCTCAAGGCAACCCAGGGAGGGGAAAGTTTTGGGGGGACAGAAAGTGCTACAGACACTGAAATTCTGGATGATGGCAGTGTGCCAGATCTAAGCTAGTAATTAAGCTTAGAAGTGTCCATGCAGGTCCCCACATTTGTACCCTAAAGTTCAGAGTGGGAAATGAACCTTGACAGCTTCCCTTCTTAAAAAGGAAAGTTATTAGTAGGCAAGGTAATGACTATTATACACCCAGTCCTACCATTATAGGAGAGTGAAGGGGAGCATGTGCATGCATGTTTATTGTGATTCTAGTTTTGATTGTCCAGGGACTGTAGATGTTCTGCACAATGTTCTTACAATACTAACTCACAATAATACTAATTAGATGTATGTGAACTCCTTCTCCTCTCCCTGGATACTATTGCTCCGTCCTGATAAGACCTGTTTCTTCCCCTTTATGGTAGCTCTACCTGAAGGGCTAGGGAGTGGCATGCAAAGTAATATATACTAGTGTACCAGCATCCTATAAAGGGGATGCAAGGAGTTTGGCCCACTTAGGACAAGTTGTTTTTTAAGATGTAAGGATTTTTTATGGATTGTTTGAAATGTATGGTAGGCTTCAGAGATAAGTGAATGTAGAACACATCTTTTTACCTTGCCGTCTCCTTCCCTTTGGAAAAGTTGCCAGCTTAGAGCTCAGACTCCTTACTTTGATAAACTCAGTGCCACAGAGGTATTGTCAGTCTTGCCCATTCAGCAGAACTAACATGCAAGTGCAGGAACAGCCTCATGATATCAACACTCAGTACTATCACAGGGAAGGGTGGGGAGTGAAGGGGAGGGCTCTTGGTGCCATGATTGCATTGGAACTCTAATGTGATATTATGAAGGATTTTACCACTATCTGTGCAGCTGGTTTGCACAATGGAAATATATTGGAGGAGCACAAAGATATAGTGCAGAGGCAGCCAAACTGCAGCTCATGAGCCGCATGTAGCTCTTTTACAGTTAAAGTGCAGCTTGCAGAGGCCCCCCTACTGCCCCATATACCCTACCTACAAGGCTAGGGTGGGAGGAACTCAGGGTGGGGCTAGAGGCTTCTGCCCTGCAGGGGAGGGGGGTCTCGGCGCTTTAGCCCCGCAGCAGGACCTGCTGGGGCTCAAGGCTTCAGCAGGACCTGCTGGGGCTCAAGGCTGCAGCAGGACCTGCTGGGGCTGAAGTCCCAAGGCCCAGCAGGCACGTCCCACAGCCTGAAGCCCTGAGCTCCGCCAGGTGCGCCAGGCTCCCGAACTTCTGAGGATTATCATATGTTGCTCGGAGGGTCAGTAAATTTGGCCACCCCTGATATAATGGGTTCATGTAATTATATTTATCTTCTATTGTGATGCACATGGTGTATGCACTATACAGTACAGTAACATACCTGTCAAAACATGCATTTCAACATATACTTTTGTTGTGTTATAATGGATGTGGAAAGTAAACAGTAGTTTGTAATCTTTGCAGTATATTTATCATGTCAGATTTCTGATATTTCTTAATTTTTATTCCCAGGAAGAACATAATCTAAAGATGAAAAATAATTATCTCGTGTCAGTTGTTTTTCCTGTGTCTGTGCCAGTAATCTTTTTATTAAAGCCCAGACTAATTATATAACAAAATTGACCATAAAATATTTGTTGTTCTTTTGTCTTCAGTTTTGTGTGTATGCACGAGAGATTGGTTATAATTCATGCATTACTATAGTTGTCTGTTAGTTCAGACTTAGTATGAAATTGTTGTGCATAAAACATAACAGATGTCACTTAAGGTGGAAAAACTTTCATGTTTTAAACACTGATGGAAGTAACACTCTATGATTTCACTATCACTAAAACACTATACAAATTTATTAGAGCTTCGATTGAAATGTAGTGGGGAAATAAAGAGTTAGCAACAGTGGGTTGTTGTGATTTGTAGAATTCTTATTTGTTGACTAATGCTTATCGACATGTAAGGAATGAAAGAGATGGTATGTTAGTCTAATCTTATCATTTAATTGATAAAAATATAAAGAGATGATAATGTTCCATTTTGCAAATAAATAGTACTTGTCACAACACATCCTGAACCCATCTAATTAGAAGTGCTATTGCTAACTATGTCATCCAGTGCATAAAAGGATGCAGATTATATAAGGAACATATCCTTTCATGTATTGGTATTTTTACAAGCACACATGCTTATGTATTATTTATACAGCATGATAGGTGTCCATGTTAAACATAGTAAAATGCCTATGTTCCACAGAGTTTTCAGTGCGAGGTTCTGATTTTATGAGGTGCTGGGGTATGGCCTGTGAAGTGCCTAAGACCTTGCAGGATTAGATCTAAAACTGGATTGAGAACTCTGATGGATGTGGATGATGGTAAGTACATTTAGAGCAGAGCATGGTAGGTGGTTAGAATAACTGAATTTATTTTCTCTCCTTTTTGTTACTAAATACACATTCTTTAGCCTTAGCTACACTATCTTTTAAAGAGAGTTTGAAAATTGTTTATTGGTCAGTTTCTAACTTAGTTTGGCTGGCCAAGATAGACAAGGCTAAATGGTCTTAGAACCATATTTAAAATATTGTTTTAAAATTGCGTTCAAATATGCTTTGTCTGAATTCCTTAGTGGACAGGGGCCTCTTTTTAAATTGACATTTAAAAAAAAATTGAATTGATAGGTAAATATATTTGTCTTAAGTACTTGAGCAGGAGAGTTATGATTGAAAGGGAAAGGGAAAACTTTTTTTAAACTTCTGTTTCTTTCTGTATGGAGCTTTTGAATTTTTTTAAGGTATTTCTTCATTTGTGGGGTGGTGGAAGCAGAAACTGACCCAAGGTCTGGGAGAGGCAAACATATACTCCTCTCTGGAAATTAAAAGGTATTGTGACTTTTTTTTAAATCACAAGAAAACAATTTAGATGACATATCTGATCTTCAAGGGTGTCCTTGAGCAGAAAGAGGAAATGGTGCATTTTCACAGTTAAAACAGCACAATTAAAATAATTACAATATGTAGTTCTCTACATAATGTAGCTTTCAGTATAATAGTGTTCTTTTGACCACATTTTCCTACTGTTTTACATAAGTTGCAGTGGAACATAATTGATGCCTACATGAGGTTGATCTAGACCAAGGATTCTGAAACTTTTTATTTTTAGCGTGGACTACAGTTGAATACAAAGATTGCCCTGTGGACCCACCACCTCTCCATTTTGTGGTCATGTGAACCACCTTCCCTTCCATTTAAGAGTGCAGAACATAATTGTGGTAAATAGAACAATTCCTTACAAAAATGTGTACTATGGAAATATTTGGAAAATATTTTAGGAATTTTTTGCAAGGCAATTAGAAGAGTAAAATGAGGAGGAGTGCTCCGTAGGACTCTTCGTACTCTGTGGCATATGGACTGCAGCTAGAGAATTTCTGATATAAACTATGCTTCAGAGAACACTTACATTTTCCATTGACATAATCCAGGATTGAAAATGGAGCCTGTCAAGATTCCTTCCCCACTCTTAACTTTAGGGTACAGATGTGGGGACCTGCATGGACACTTCTAAGCTTAATTACTAGCTTAGATCTGGTATCGCTACCACCATCCAGAATTTTCAGTGTCTGGAACACTCCCTTCCCCCCCAAAACCTTCCCCTCCCTGGCAAACCACTTTGTCGGGGTGAGGACTAGGATCTTGGGCACAATCCCTTAAGCAATGGTTAATTATTGAAATCGTTATTATTGTTGTTTTTTGTTTAGGCCTTGCAGTTACTAAAGCCTTAATAGTTAAAGCCATATCTGCTTTTCCCTTTCAAGTTAAATACTCCCCACTCCAACCCTCCGATAACCAGTCGAACACCGAGTCTTTGATCTAAATTTTTACCCCTTTCCTAGGCTCGCTCACCTTTCTGGGTGTGGGCTATCCCTTTCGTAGCAGACCGACAATCAGCCACGAGGGCATGTCACAACCCTAAACCCTTGCTCAAGTTGTCGGCCTGGCCAATTGTCGGTCAGGCTAGAGCAGTGTGCAGACATGCAAGCATGTCATGAACAAAGGAGTAGTGTGCCGGGTGCACCAGTAGTGTGTCGGGTGCACCCCCCGTGAGCCGTATATGGACATGAAAGCCTGTCTCGGACAAAGAAGGCAGTGTGCCGAGTGCAGCCTCTGCTGACGTAAGGGGCTCCAGCCTGGAACCTGGAAGGCGAAGGAGTTAGGAACCAATCCAGTGCTGACACATGTAAAAAGGGAACCAATCCGAAATTGACACAAGTACGGACCCCCAAACAAAACTATGTCCTGCGCCAAAATCAGTAGGAGTCCCCGCGTGTTAGCTGAGAGGCCTGATCACACTGTCAGCCAGGAGTTTCCTCCGGATTTTGCCGACTCGTGTCATGTTGAAATAAAACCACATCCCCTAATTTGTTATGTTCTCGGTGCCTATGCTGCTAGTCAGCTGTATTTGGAGTGTGGTACGTATTTTGTAACTTCTGCAAGTATTCTACCTTTGCTAATTCCCCCCGCTCCTTGCCTCCTTTCTTCTGTTCCTTATTCTGTGTATAGAAGAAGTGGTTACTTTTATAGCCTATACTCCCTGCCTTTGCTCCCCCCTTTTTTTTTTGTATGAAGAAGTTTATGGTTTAAATAGATAATAGCTCTAGTTGATAAATTGTTTTTCCCTGGCCCAAGCTGTAACTTGTCCCTCTTACTAATTAAAGTAGAATAAACGCAGCTATTTGGCTTTTAAACCCAATTCTGCCGTGTTCCGTTGTTCCTCCCCCATTAAATAGCCACTCGAATCTAAGGTGTCCCAGTCAATTTTGTGTTGGAAGAGAATTGTTGTGAACACTGAAATAAAGTGTCTTTGCTATTTCAAAACTTACTTTATAGTTTGAAAATCGCAGTTTTATAGTTGTAAACATAATATTGAAATACACTTTTATAAACTGATTCAAATCCTATGTAGTAACAAAAATCCTTTTTTTGAAAACTCTTAAAGCTTATTCTGTGAATTGGGTCAGTGAGATGCCCTGGCCTTATCTTTTGGTTTCTCTATTTTTAATCTTCAGAAATATGATTTCTTTTTGGATTGCTCAGGGGGGAAAAGTGTTTTTAGCAGCATTATGAAAGTCATATTGTAGGCTAACAATCAGAGTCTCTTAATAGTTTTAACAAACTGAAAGGTAGAAAAAAGTAGGGCCATCAAACGATTAAAAAAATTAATTGCGCGATTAATCACACTGTTGAACAATAATAGAATGCTATTTATTTAAATATTTTTGGGTGTTTTCTGCAGTTTCAAATATATTTATTTCAATTATAACACAGAATACGAAGTGTACAGTGCTCACTTGATATTTTTTATTACAAATATTTGCACTGTAAAAAATAAAAGCAGTAGTATTTTTCAGTTCACCTATTACAAGTACTGTAGTGCAATCTCTTTATCATGAACATTGAACTTACAAATGTAGAATTATGTACAAAAATAACTGTTTTATTTTTGAATGCAGTGTAAAACTTTAGAGCCTACTAGGCCACTCAGTCCTATTTCTTGTTCAACCAATTGCTTAAACAGACAAGTTTGTTTACATGCTGCCTGCTTCCTGTTCACAATGTCACCTGAAAGTAAGAACATGAGTTCACATGACACTGTTGCAGCCGGTTTCGCAATCTATTTACATGCCAGGTGCGCTAAAGATTCATATGTCTCTTCATGCTTCATCCACCATTCCAGAGGACATGTGTCCGGACTAATGACAGGTTTTACTTGATAACAATCCAAAGCAGTGCGGACTGATGCATGTTCATTTTCGTCATCAGAGTCAGATGCCACCTGCAGAGGTTGATTTTCTTTTTTGGTGTTTCAGGTTCTGTAGTTTCTGCATTGGAGTGTTGCTCTTTTAAGACTTTTGAAAAGCCTGCTCCACACTTTGTCCCTCTCAGATTTGAGAACCTTGGATCAAGTGCTGTAACTATCTTTCGAAATCTCTCATTGGAACCTTTTTTGCGTTTTATCAGATTTGCAGCGAAAGTGTTCTTAAAATGAACAACATGTGCAGAGTCATCATCCGAGACTACTATAACACGAAATGTATGGCAGAATACAAGTAAAACAGAGCAGGAGACATACAATTCTCCTGCAAGGAGTTCAGTCAGAAAGTTAATTTACACATTTTTTTAACGAGCGTCATCAGCATGGAAGCATGTCCTCTGGAATGATTGCTGAAGCACGAAGGGGCATATGAATGTTTAGCATATCTGGCAAGTAAATTCCTTACAATGCTGGCTACAAAGGTGCCATGCGAATGCCTGTTCTCACTTTCTGGTGGCATTGTAAATAAGAAATGGGCAACATTATCTCCCGTAAATGTAAACAAACTTGTTTGTCTTAGTGATTGGCTGGACAGGAAGTAGGACGAAGTGGACTTGTAGGCTTTAAAGGAGGGATGGGCAAACCTTTTTGGCTTGAGGGCCACTTTGGGGTTCCGAAACTGTATGGAGAGCTGGGTAACGAAGGCTGTGCCTCCCTAAACATCCTGGCCCCCACCCTCTATCTACCCCCTCCCACTTCCCGCCCCCTGACTGCCCCTGACTGTTTTGTTTTTGAGTGCAGTTATGTATAAAAATAATCCACATTTGTAAGTTGCATTTTCATGATAGAGATTGCACTACACTACTTGTATGACGTGAACTGAAAAATACTATTTCTTTTGTTTATCATTTTTACAGTGCAAATATTTGTAATAAAAAATAATTATGTAAAGCGAGCTGTGTACACTTTGTATTCTGTGTTGTAATTGAAATCAATGTACTTGAAAATGTAGACCAACATTCAAAAATATTTAATAAATTTCAATTGGTATTCTATTATTTGTGCAATTAAAACTGCGATTAATTGTGATTTAATTTTTTTAATCACAATTTAATTTTTTGAGTTAATCATGAGTTAACTGCTTTTAATTGACAGCCCTAGAAAAAAGTAGTAGAAGATGAAGAGTTTTGGAAAAAACTTGTGACATAAAAAATAAAAATGAGAACTATAGGCAGAATAATATAAGTTTAAAGAATATGTGAAGAGGAAGAACATTGCTACTCTGAAATATAATATATACATGTATTTGTGTATAAGGGCTGAGAGCCTTCTGTATTTGTACTGTACGCTGAATTAAGGAGTGTCTCACTTAATGAAAAACCAAAATAAGTGGTCATTTATTCAGAATATTCATAGTGAACTTGCTTCCACTTACAAACTCTGAAACAAAACAATCCATATACATTTCCACTAAAAAGTACACGTATGAAAGATTTTTTTATTCAATAGAAATAATCTGTATTCACCGTTGGCTAAATTTTGTCTAGTTCTGAACAGGAACTACAGTGATTCTAGTCTTTATTTTTAGGTGTCAAAATAAAAGTGGCCTCCTTTTCAGAGTTGCTGAGCACATCCAAATCCCATAAAAATCAGTGGGAGTTCCAAGCTTGTTGAGAACTTTTTTTTTTTAAACTAGGCCACTTCTATTTATGTTCTTAAATGTGAGTTGGGCAATTTAACTTTAGGCATCCAGGTTTGAAACGTTTGCCCAATTTGTCTGCTGTCTGTTACTGTGTGATTAGTGAATTATGACCAAGATGGCTAGAGAGTATCATAGCAGGAGTGATGTACTCGGGATATATCTCTGAGCTCATGTGCACAGAACAATGGTGAATTGTAGGTTAACCAGTCTCATAATCTTCAAGATCCGAAGAAGGTTGGCTCATCTGGAGTCAAGTGACGGTCTTTAGTATTAGATAAAAGCGATGCCTGTGTACACTGAAATAACTCTGTCTATTAGACTTTCAGGTTGTAACTACACCTGATTCAACATTGCTTGAAAATACTTTGGATCAGAGTTCTGAAACTGGGGGTCAGGACCCTCAGGGGGTCGCGAGGTTATTACATGGGGGGTTGCAAGCTGTCAGCCTTCACCCCAAACCCTGCTTTGCTGCTTGCATTTATAATGGTGTTAAATCTATTTAAATGTGTTTTTAATTTGTAAAGTGGGGTCGCACTCAGAGGCTAGCTAAGTGAAAGGGGTCACCAGTACAAAAGTTTGCGAACCACTGCTTTGGATAGTCTAGGTGTTTGTGTGTCCCTGTAAAAAGTAAGTCAAGAGAAATGTGATGCCAGTCTGTATGAATCGTGACCTGAAAGTGCTAGATGACATCTCAAAGAAGTGATGCACATGATGGTAAAAATTATCCAAAAGCAGGTGGGCCTTCAGTATGGACGTCATCTCTCTTTGCTGCCCCCTTTCCTAAAGCAATTTCACATGTGCTGGATAGCCTCAAGTATCTGAACACAGAAAATTCAAGTTTCCACGCATTGAGAGTTTGTTGAAAGTCCCTCTGCCTAAAGAATAGCGTGACAGAGTTGAAGTTCTTACTTAGATGGTCCTCTATTTTGTTGCTAATTGATTACTCAGCTAGTCCGTAAAGATGCTGGCTACTATTAGTGGTGAACTTGCAGGGATCCAAATACAATAAAATGAAGCAAGTTCTGGCACTGAACTTTAGTCATCCCTAAAGGTTTGGAGTTGGTCGACTCTGGGCATCCCAAAAGGTCTTAAAAAAATCCTTATCCTTTCTTTCTGCACCCAACCACAGCTTTAGGTTTTACTGCCTCATCAGTTTGTGAACATCTTTACTATCTTTGTAGATACTTACCAAAGAACCTGGAATAACGAAAAATATTTCTGGGAACATATATCTATATATAATTCCACAAAATACCTCTACTCCCTGTAATAAATTATCAGCTCTGTCACTATGTGAAGATTCAGGAGTCATAGCTCTCAATTGCTTGCTAATGTGACAACATAATATATCTGTGCTGTCAAGATTAGTTGTGAAGGTTTAGGTCCAAGTTGACCTGATTCTTCTGAAAATGATATGTATGTCTCCAATGTGCAGCATAATGGAATATGGCAAATTTTTGAATATATTTTCATGTTTTGGGCAGTCTGGGCCAGCAGTCTCTTGCAGTGATATCCCTGTGACTGGATGCTAACACAGCCTGGTGAGGGCAAGGAGGTTGTCCTGCATACATAAATGTTTCATTGTGCAGAATCTTTGTGCTTATGCCATACTGCATTCTCATCTGAGGTTAATACTGTCATAACAAAGCATCATAAAGTTTACCAAGTGGAGATCATTCTTGAAAGCATGGCATTGATCTATTAGCACACGTCTTGTCTCGTGGTGTTTGAAGGTCAAATAATCTGTGTTGAAGCTCTGAGCAGCCACTTTCATTCTTCACTGACTGAATCACCAACATCACACTCTGAAGCATCCGGTGGTTTTTTGAAGTCTTCACTCTGAGTTCCAATGTGGCCAAATACCTTTGGACTGCAAGATCTGGTGTAGATCATTGCTCAAGATGTTACGCTTACCTACATTTTTGTGCCATTAACAGAAAATCTTTCTTTACAGTTGTACATTATAATTCTGGATTGCATATCTAAAATATTTCTGTCATTATTAAAAGAAAACTAACATTCGGTACCAAACTGTCTGTCTGTCTCTCTTCCTCTGCAGTTTCTATAAATCAAGATATACCAAAGATGGTAACTAGAACATAGGAGGTATAGCACATATTGATTTCCATTAAATATAGTAGTAATTTTAACTCCACTGCCTCCTAATGTCTTGCTTGTAAACAGATATTACAAAATCTATTTATTATTTAAGTTTCAGAAGATTAGCTGTATCCTATCTGGAACATAATTTCAGTCAATATGCATTTATTACTATCAGGTTTTTTTTTTTTTTTTTTTGAGATTAGTCTGACTTAATGATTACATTAGACATCAAATTTTGTTTCATGAGACAGCAGATCTCCAATGAGATCTCAAGTTGAGAGAATGTTTTGTCTTAGAATTTTAGTACTCATTAAACATTACATTGTGAGCCATAAACAAATGTTAGAGTATTTGTGTGTTTGTAACATCTGTGCTTTTATTGTGGATTTGAAGAGTTTGCTTTCATAAGTCTTGCCGTAATAATAATTATTGATAGTGTGACCCTGCTTTGCATTTATTGCAGGCCACTTGATTAGCAGTTTAGAATATGTCATTCTGTCTTATTTTCAGGCTGTTTTCCCATCTTGAAACAATCATTTAAACTATTAGTGTCCTAAACACTTGGATTTTGTGGATACATAGAAATCTGCTACTCAAACCTTTAATGTTCTTTGTTAAAGGACTCTGTCTTCTTATTTTATCTCATCAGATATATCTCTGCAAAGGTAAATGTATGCTTCTTGGGCACTGAGACTGAAATAACAGTGCATGTATCAGATGTGGTAAGCGAACAAAAGTTGCTCGTCTTGAGTTTGTCTACAATTAAAGTGCTGCATTGGTGCCACAGGAGAAGCTGTCCTATCAACGTAGTGCTGTCGATACCACTCAGCGATGTAGTTATACCAACCTAACCCTCAGTGCAGAGTGTGCTATATTGCTGGGAGGGCCTCTCCCATTGATATAGCTACCACCTTTGTGGAGGTGGACTAATTATGCTGACAGGAGAAGCTCTCCTGTTGATGAAGTAGCATTTTCACTGAAACACTACAGCAGCTCAGTTGCAGCACTGTAAGTGTAGACAAGCCCTTAGTTTGTATGAGTCTGATGGATAAATGGACCAGAACTCTGAGAGTCTAAAAATAGATTTTACATTGCTGTGTGATCTGTCTGCATAAATTTAAATTATGTTTAAACAATGCTGTATGTGTGCCTGTAACTTTCATATTCAAACCAAAACAACTGGGTTTTAAGAAGATTGGCACAAAATGAAGACATCATTACTTAGACATTTTCTGATTTTTATATTACAGTCCCGTTATTTCCAAATGCATGCCTGCTCACTGTGAAAGTTCAATTTTTAGATGGATATCTATAGAAAATCTATTTTTTGGAAGAATTGAGCACAGCTTTATTAGGAATAACAAATGATATGGCAATTGGTCTGGGAATTTTTGGAACACTTTTCTGTGCAAGTTTTGGCCCCTTAAGTTTTTTGTATCAAAGGGGAATTGGTTTCACTTTGGATTGTTTTTCAGATCAGCTATCAACCTTTTACTTTTTTAAGCGAACTCCTCCTCCTCCTCATGAACAGTCATTTAATTTTTGCCAGTAGGATCCCTAAGGATTGGTTTGAGTGTCTTGAAAAAGTTTTCCTGCAAGTATGATTATGAAGGAAGCTTGAATAATTTTCCTCAGTCTAGTTCTAGAATAATTTCAGACCGCTGATTAGTTAGGCAGAGTGATTTTGCCTTTAGTATAAACAAGACTACTGCAGGTAATCTATGTACACTTTCCCTAAGTGTCATATGTAATAGCTACTAAAGCAGGTTTTTATTTCTGTTCATCTCCTCCTCTACTTGGATGTATGTTTCCAAAATGTTAGCAATAGTGGTCAAATGGTGGGGATTTTTAGTTTGTTTTCCTTGAAGCCACTGATGTCTGCTTTCTTACAAAAGGTATAGAAAAAATAATATCCTGCTTTATGGTTAATTTACATTGTAGATTCCAATAACTTGTTAATGAGGAGTAGAAGGGGGCCAAAACTTGTGCAAATGGGGCTTAAATTTTTGAATTTTCCAGCAAAGTAGAAAACCTTCTGTTGTGGCATTGATGACTGAAAAAACATGATTAATGAGGGTCTCGTCATTTGAAATTCATTTCAGGTATTGTGTTCTCACTGTTAACCCAAAGTAATTCACTGTAACATAAATGGATGATTTTTATAATATGCATATACAAGGTTAAGTAAGGTAATAACTTTGGCAGTACAGTATAAAATGTTATTAAAATGGCTTTGTCCTCTAAATCTTTCACATAGAAGTTAGCTGTAAGGGCAGCAAAAAAGCACTTTTATTTTGGTTTAATTTCACCTAAAATAGCTTAGTAGTATTTCTGTTCTGTTGTCCTTTCTGTTTGAAATTCCAAACTTCTTAAAAGATGTCTGCTATTGTTTAAACTCAAGGTACTTGCTTATGCTACTCCAGTGAAACAATATCTACCAGTTTCAGTTACTTAGTATGTAAACACTGTTTCTTGCCAGGAAACTTTGAGGTACATTGCTGTGAAATGTGTAGATGTATAATTCTGAGCAGAAGATGAAAATAGTGGAAAATGCTGCAAATGCTTCAGGCCTTTTTGTAGAATGGTTATCAACAAGTTAGTAAAAATAATGAGGAGTACTTGTGGCACCTTAGAGACTTAACAAATTTATTTGGGCATAAGCTTTCGTGGGCTAAATCTCTCCTTAGAAAACATGATATTTTACTTGTCAGTAATTTTATATCAGTGATTCCCTATCTCATTGTAGACACATTCCTGAAATATATAATATTTTAGCTATCTCTTCTACTTATTTCAATTCTACACCTTTCCTGTAGCAACTACATTGGTTGGTTAGAATAGAGTAATTTTGCATAATAAATTCATTTTAATATTCTTTTTCTCTGTGCCTCTCAGTTTTGTATTTGTGCTGTTTATATCCTTTATCTGTGTGTACAATGTTGCACTGGTTGGTTCTAAATGTGTCGTCCTTGCTTGCAGCCCTGCTATGATCTTTCCAGGTTCCTTTGCAGTTTGGTTCTCTGCAAAGTACTGGTGTCATCTGGAAATTTAATTTCAGTTTAACTTACACCAGGAAAACACTTGACAAAGAAAGATATGGAGCAGCCAAACAGAATGGAAGGGTTGCTTGACTTTTGAGGTGAGTCAATCAGACTTGAGAAAAGCTTTTTGAACTTAACTGAATTAATCAAGAAGTGTCACTGCTTGACAAATCATAGAATCATAGGACTGGAAGGGACCTCGAGAAGTCTTTTAGTCTAGTCCCCTGCACTCAAGACAGGATTAAGTATTGAAGACCATCCCTGACAGGTGTTTGCCTAACTGGCTCTTAAAAATCACTAGTGACGAAGATTATGCAGCTTCCCTAGGCAATTTAGTCCAGTGCTTTAACCACCCTGACATTTAGGAATTTTTTCCTAATGTCCAACCTAAACTGCTCTTGCTGCAATTTAAGCCCATTTTTTCTTGTCTTATCCTCAAAGGTTAAAGAGAACATTTTTTCTCCCTCCTCCTTGTTAACAACCTTTAACAGTTTTGAAGTACGTAATCATGTCCCTCCTCAGTCTTTTCTTCTCCAGACTAAAGAAACCCAATTTTTTCAGTCTTCCTTCATAGGTCATGTTTTATAGACCTTTAATCATTTTTCTTGCTTTTCTCTGGATTTTCTCCGTTTGTCCACACCTTTTCTGAAATATGGTGCCCAGAACTGGACACAATACTCCAGTTGGGGCCTAATCAGCGCGGAGTAGAGTGGAAGAATTACTTCTTGTGTTCTTGCTTACACTCCTGCTAATATATCCCAGAAAGCTATTTTTTTTCAACAGTGTTACACCTTTGACTGATACTTGGCTTGTGGTCCACTATTACTCCAAGATCCCTTTTTGCAGTACTCCTTCCTAAGCAGTCATTTCCCATTTTGTATGTGTGCAGTTGATTGTATTTTGCTAAGTGGAGTACTTTACATTTGTCCTTATTGAATTTCATGCTGTTTACTTCTGACCATTTCTCCAGTTTGTCCAGATCATTTTGAATTTTAATCCTATCCTCCAAAGCAATCCCTCCAAGCTTGGTATTGTCTGTAAACTTTGTAAGTGTACTCTGTATGCCATTATCTAAATCATTGATGAAGACATTGAACAGAACTGGACTCAGAACTGATCTCTGCCAGACCCCGTTGATATGCCCTTCCAACTTGACTATGAACCACTGATAACTACTCTAGGAACGATTTTCCAACCAGTTTTGCACCCACCTTATAGTAGCTCCATTTAGGTTGTATTTCCATAATTTGAGAAGATCATGCGAGACAGTATCAAAACCCTTCCTAAAATCAAGATATACCACATCTATCGCGTGCCCCATCACAAAGCTTGTTGCCCTGTCAAAGAAAGCTATTAAGTTGGTTTGACATGATTTGGTCTTGACAAATTCATGCTGACTGTTACTTCTCAGTTTATCATCTTCTAGGTGTCTACAAATTGATTGCTTATTTATTTGCTTCATTACCTTTCCAGATACTGAGGTTAAGATGACTGGTCTGTAATTCCCCTTTGTTGTCTTAATTCCCCATTTTATAGATTGGCACTATATTTGCCTTTTTACAGTCCTCTGGATCTCAGCCTCTTCCATTGGTTTTCAAAGATAATTGCTAATGGCTCAGATATCTCCTCAGTCAGCTCCTTAAGTATTCTAGGATGTATTTCATCAGGCCCTGGTGACTTGAAAACATCTAACTTGTATAAGTAATTGAAACAAAATACTCATTTAGCACTTCTGCCATTTCCACATTTTCTGTTGTTCTTCGAGTGATTGCTCATGTGTATTCCACAGAAGGTGAGCGTGCTCGCCATGTGCACCAGTGCCAGATGTTTTTCCCTTAGCAGTACCTGTATTGGGGGAGCACCGTGGCGACCCCTGGAGTGGCGCCTGTATATCGTGCTATAAGGGGAGCCACGGGCTCCCTCCACCCTCAGTTCCTTCTTGCCACCAGTGAAGGAACTCAGACATTTGTGCTCCAGCTCTGCTGCAACATTTTCTTCTCAACCTTAGTGGTACCATTCGTGGATCTTTTCTTCAGTTAAGAGTGGGCTTGGGGTGTGCCTCGTGCCCCAGGATTCAAGTCATGCAACTCATGTCGCCATTCTATGCCTAGGAGTGACACACATGCTGAGTGTCTCTGCTGCCTGGGTGAGACTCACATCAGTGACCGTTGTAAGATCTGCAGGTCGTTCAAGCCAAGGACTAAGAAGGAGGGAGACAGTAGACTTTGAGCTGTCCTGATGGAGTTGGCGCTGGCCCCAAAGCCAGCATGCCGGGTGGACTCGGCGCCATCCGCCAAGTTGTCGGTGTGTAGCGAGGCCCCTTCAACCAGTCGTCGCTGCTCTCCCTCCAAAAAGGAAGGAAAGGGCCCTGCTTCGCAGCAGCTCCTTGACAAGGAAAAGGGGGAGGCTGGTCCCACATTAGGCAGCCCTCGATCCCCCTCAGGGCTCAAGCGCTCTGACTCGTGTGGAGCAGAGCAGCGTGGCACCGTTGGCCTGTGCATCACCACCGGTACGGATGCTGTCGATACCGGAGGTGATGCAGGCTGCGAGGGACATTATGAGCCTGCCATTCCCGAGTACGCAGCTGGGCACGGGCCCCAGGTCTCGTGGCAAGCCTCCATTGGGTGCCCACCAGACCTCTCCAACCAGCTAAAGCGGCCCTGCAAGAGGCGTCAGATGCAGCTGACATTGCAGCCCGCTTGATGGCTTCCGCGATTTCCATGCGCAGGGCTTCGTTGCTCCTGTTGTCGGAACTGTCGACGGAGCCCAATCCCTGATGCAGGACCTCCAATTCGATGGGAAGGTGCTCTTTGTGGACCAGACGGAGGTCAGGCTGCATGGGATGAAAGATTCCCACACTACCTTGCAGACCTTGAGCCTCTACATCACTCCGGCTAAGGACCAGGCCAAATAGCTTCTGGCGGCTCAACCTGCAAGGAGCAGATACGAGCCCCCGTATAAAAGACCCAGAGACCAAAACCACCAATCTCAGCAGCAGTCCCACTCTGCCCTGCAGCCTGAGCCCTCCAAGGGCAAGAGGCAGGGAAAGAGGCGCTTTTGACTATTTGCAGGGGGGCACCAGGCCTGTTTCCAAGGAGACCCCCCCGTTTAATAAAGTTTGTGTTCTGTAACCGATTGTCTGCCTTCTGCAGGGCGTGGTCCCGCATAACATTGGATCAGTGGGTCCTCAGTACCATTGCCAAGGGCTACATGTTGCAGTTCCTTGCCCCCATCAAGTCACCCACCCTCCATGGTGGCTCTAGAGGACCTGGAGCATGTCCACCTCCTGGGGCAGGAGGTGGACTGGCTACTGCACATGGGGGCAGTGGAAAGGTGGTCGCTCCACTCAGAGGTTGCTCACCGGCTCTTCCGAGAGTGGGGAGTTCCCCATATCGACCTGTTCACAACCCGCCAGAACTGGCATTGCCCCTGGTTCTGCTCCGGGGAGGAGTGGGGAAGGGCGTGATCTCAGCTGCGTTCCTCCTGTGGTGGTTGGGCCAGCTCCTCTTCGCCTTCCCCCCCATTCCCCCTCATCGCCAAGGTCTTTCAGAATGTGAAGGCGGACAGGGAGAAAGACATTCTCATAGCCCCGGCGTGGGCCCGCCAACAGTGGTACGGGCCCCTCCTGTGCCTCTTGGCGTCCCCCACCGAGGGCACTGCTGCTCTGCCTGGACCTCCTCTCCTAGGAATAGGGGCACCTCCTCCATCCCAATCTAGCCGTGCTCCACCTGACAGTGTGGCTGCTCTGTGGCTAAACGAGGAGAGCAGATGTTCGGAGCAGGTAAGGCAAGTTCTCCTGGAAAGCAGGACGCCATCCACGCGTTGGATGTATGTGGCGAAGTGGTCCAGGTTTGCCAGGTGGGCGAGTGAGCGGGAGGTCTCCCCCTCCGCGGCGCCTCTGCAGCTTATCCTGGACTATCTCCTATCCCTTAGGGCCCAAGAATTAGCACCTGCCTCTGTCAGGGTGCATCTGGCATATCGGTCTTCCACCCACCAGTGCAAGGACATTGGTCTTCTCCTAGCTGATGACCTCCCGTTTCCTGAAGAGCTTTGACTGTTTGTTCTCATACACTAGACCCCCGTCCTTTTCCCCCATGCCACAATGGGACCTAAACCTGGTCTTGTCCCGACTCACGGGACCTCCCTTTGAACCCCTGGCCACGTGTTCCTGGTCTCATCTCTCATGGAAGGTGGCATTCCTCGTAGCGATCACGTCGGCCCGACGTGTCTTGGAACTTAGGGCCTTAACCTCGGGAACCCCCCTACACGGTCTTCCACAGGGATAAAGTCCACTCTGCCCACACCCAGCGTTCCTCCTGAAGGTGGTCTCTACCTTCCATATGGAACAGAGCATCTTTCTTCCCGTGCTCTGTCCTAAACCCCATTACTCTATTAAGGAACACTGCCTCCACATGCTCTATGTGCGTAGGGTGCTGGCCTTTTATCTTGATCAGACTAAGCTGTTCTGGAAATCCTTGCAACTCTTTATTGCCTTGGCCGAGCGGTTGAAGGGGCAGCCTATCTCCACCAAGCGGTTTTCCCGCTGGATCACTTTGTGCATATGCATGTGCTATGATCAGGCCACTGATTGTTAGGGCGCACTCTACGAGGGCTCAAGCTTCATCATCAAGACATCTGTAGGGTGACCACTTGGGTCTCAGTTCACCCATTTACTTTGCATTATGCGATCGTCTCCCAGTCTAAGGATGATGCTGGGTTTGGCAGGGCAGTACTTCGTCCTGAGCTATCGTGAACTCCTACCCACCTCCAGCAGATATTGCTTGGAATCACCTACTGTGGAATACACATGAACAATCACTTGAAGAAGAAAGGACAGTTACCTGTTCCGTAACTGGCGTTCTTTGAGATGTGTTGCTCATGTCTATTCCACACCCTGTCCTCCTTTCCCTCTGTTGGAGTTGTCTGGCCAGGGTGCGGGGAGCCTGTGGCTCCCCTTATAGCGCAATATAGAGGCTCTACTCCAGGGCTCGCCACGGTGCTCCCCCAGTATGGGTACTGCTAAGGGAAAAACTTTAGGCACTGGTGCATGTGGTGCGCACACACACCTACTGTGGAATGAGCAAGACATCTTGAAGAACGCCAGTTATGGAACAGGTAACTGTCCTTTTATTATTCCCTCCCCACCATTGAGTAACGGGTCTAACCTTCCTCGGTCTTCCTCTTGCTTCTAATGTATTTGTAGATTGTTTTCTTGTTATCCTTTATGTCTCTAGCTAGTTTAATCTCGTTTTGTGCCTTGGCCTTTCTAATTTTGTCCCTGCATACTTATGTTGTGTGTTTATATTCATCCTTTGTAGTTTAACCTAGTTCCCACTTTTTGTGAGATTCTTTTTTGAGTTTCAGACCATTGAAGATCTCCTGGTTAAGCCAGGGTGGTCTCTTGCCATACTTCCCGTCTTTCCTAAGCAGTGGGATAGTTTGCTCTTGTGCCCTTAATAATGTCTCTTTGAAAAACTGCCAACTCTCTTGAACTGTTTTTCCCCTTACGCTTGCTTCCCAAGGGATCTTTCCTGCAAATTCTGAGTTTGTTAAAGTCAGCCTTCTTTATATCCATTATCTTTATTTTGCTGTTTTCCCTCCTATCATTCCTTAGTATCATGAACTCTATCATTTCATGATCACTTTCACCCAAGTTGCCTTCTACTTTCAAATTCTCAGTCAGTTCCTCCCTATCTACAACAGCCTCTCCCCTAGTGACTTTCTCCATCTTCTGAAGTAAAAAATAGTCTCCAGTGCATTCCAAGAACTTGTTGGATAATCTCTCTGCTGCTTGTTAGTTGTTTATAAAAAGCTTCATCCACCTCCTGTTCCTGGTTAGGTGGTCTCTGGTAGACCCCTACCATGACATCACCCTTGTTTTTTACCCCTTTTATCTTTATCTATAGAGTTTCAACCAGTCTCTCTCTTATTTCCATCTCAACCTCAGTCAAAGTATATACATTTTTGATATATATATGGCATGCATATATATATTAGAGATATATACCTCATCCTTTTTTTCACTGTGCTGCCAACTGTCATAGTTGTGTTTATTGACTAGGATTTCTAGTTCTTCTTGCTCATTCCCCATACTTCTCACCTTAGTATACAGACATCTAAGATACTGATGTACCCTCCCCCTGTATGTTCTCTCTTGTCTTTCCCTTATCCCTCCTATAATGGCCCATGCTCCCCAAATTCTGACCCTTTTTCCAAGTCTCCATATTTTTGACTTACCTGTGGGGTTCTGTCTCCTGCCCCATTGAACTACTCCCTCCTCATTAGTTTTGCCAGTCTATATCTAAATATGCTCTTCCCCTTCCTTGATAGGTACAGTAACTCCTCACTTAACGTTGCATTTTTCAGGAACATAACTGCAACTTTAAGTGAAATGATGTTAAATGAATCAAATTTTCCCATAAGATTTAATGTAAAGGCGGGGGGTTAGGTTCCAAGGAAATTTTTTTGGGGCAGAAAAAAGGCATTATATACTGTACTGTGGTGGGGAGGTGCCCCAGGCTTACCCCTGGGGCTCAGGGTGGGGGTGCGGGGTCTGGGAGAGAGTTAGGGTGCAGGAGGGCGTTCAGGGTGGTGATGTGGGAGGAGGCTTAGGGCTGGGGCAGGCAGGAGGTGCAGAGCACTTATTTGGGGCAGCTCCTCTTTGGTGCAGGGGGTGTGCAGGTGGCTCTGCACAGCGCGGCACTGCTCCCATGGCTGCAACTTGATGAATTATAGAATAAAAGTACGCCAAGAACATAGCTATGTGAACTAGCAAGTGTAAGAGTGGAATTAAAATATGCATAACTCCTATGTTGGACATGTTTATATCTGCTTCAAAGAAACCCTACAGTAGTAATTCTAATGCACAATTGAAGCAAGTGTTTCCTTTATCATATTAAAATAAGACTAATGATTTTTTTCTCCTGACTTAATCAAATGAATATTTTATTTTCAATTTTTAAAAAAAAATAGATATACAGTAGACTGTATACATACAATTTTAAGATAGTTTTAGAATTTCTTGTCACTCTGTATTGCTGTAACTCAGAATGTTTGGAATCTGTCTTCTTGTGTTGCCATTTTATTGTTGCTTCCCGTAGGGAAGTCTGCCTGCTAATGTACTAATTAAGAAAATAATTGCTAATCAGCAGATTTATGGTTGTTATAAATTAAGCTATAGTATTTATCAAAAGTCGGTTGTGCTGGTAAGTGGTACCTGTGGCATATCCAGGAGATAAGCATGGTAGAACAGAATTTCATTGTAAAAAGGTGGAGCTTATTTCATAATTTTAATGTGTGTATAGAGCTATCAGTATTCAAACTATGTACATATCCCTCCCCCGCCTCCTGCCGAGTTCCTGCTTCAAGGAACTCTTGATCTAAGGCTCTGTTCCTTCAATGAGCTCCATGCAGGCAGACCTATGAACAGGCTCCCATTGAAGTCAGTGGGTCTTTTGACCCATACACTAAAGGGAAGACTAGACACAGGAAAGTGGTTTAACTAGGCTGCAGTTTAATATGTAAAACATCTGGCAATTACTGGGCAATAACTCTTCCAGTACAGTTCATGTTTCCTATTGTAATACATGTCATCTGGTGGAGGGCTGCTATCAGCTCCCTTAACCTGGTGTCATGTTTTCTCTGAAACTGTTCCTGTATTCCTCCTCCTTTGTCCACCAAGGAAACTTGCTTTAGGCTTCTGGCTCCCAGCTGTTACCTCTGTTGGGCAGTCTGCTCCTTCCTCTCTATGGATATTTGGGAATGCATATCTCTCTGCCTTATGCTGAGATCCCCAGCAAGCCAGGCTGACTAAAAAGACTAGTGCTTGTGCTTTGCTTTCTCTCCAAGAGCTATAACTAGTGTATTGCCTGCAGTTATAAGTTCCCACCCAGCTTCTGCTAAGCAAGTACATTTATTAGGGTAAAAGCAATACAAGGAAGACAAAATAATAAAAGAACTTATATACATGCTAAAAAGCTTACCAGAGGTCATCCCACCCAACTACAGCTTAGAGCTCTGGTAGGTTTTAGTCCTTTAAAATTCACAACTGGGTTTCCCTTGTGGTTACAAGTTCTTCCATCTTTGATCCAGAACCATAATGCAGGCTTAGTGGATCAACTGTTTCTTTACACAGCTCGAGCCTTTGATTTTGGCCTTCTGTAACAGGTAATTAGCAGACAAAGGACATCTTCAGGATGTTTCTTCAATGGCTGTTTTTTGCATTACAGAGTCGGGGAACTTACATTAACCTCTCCCTAGGAATTCTCCAGGAAATCCACTTAACACTTATTGTCCCAAGAGTTTATACTAGTCTGGTACTTTTTTTTCAGTATAGTTGTTTTAATGCTCATGTTTCACATCTATCATATCTGCCTCCTTCTCCCCTAGGTGGTTTAGGTACCATGGAGTCCACGGTAATATAATAAGATCCTTCATGGATATTGCAGGAAATTGCTATATCTGTCACACCTGGTTCTAGCACTGTTACTGAGACCCCCTACTGCCCTCTCCTGTTTTAGGGTTATAAGGGTGGGGCAGAAGGCATTATCTCTTTGTACCAGTCATTAAGAGTCTCAACCCCATTCTCTACCTTTTTTAGGAGATGCCTTCTTCTAAGCCACTTCCAATTCTGGTTTGTCAGGGAAACTGACACTCTATTGAATAAATGCCTGAACTTGGCACCTGTCACAAGGAGGTGCCAATATTTTGCTTGGTTGCCTCCCTCACACTGGAGAGAGATTCCCAGACTAATAGTTTCTTTCCTAATAGCAGCCAGAATCCTGTTAATGCTCCAGCTGGAGACGTGTACAACCTCTTCCTCTCTTATATGACTCAGATATTGAATATGCAATTTCATATGGGCAATTGCCAGCCTTTCCCTCATGTTATTTTAACCACCAGATGTTTTACCCCTCTGGTAGCCTTGTTCACCTGTGAAGGCCTTGAGGCTCCATGTCATAGATCCTCTGCTTTCTCATCTCAGACCAGATTACCATTAATCTTGGAATGAGGACCCTACTCCACTGCTACTCTTTGTCATACCCCTTTACAAAATCCCCACATTGTTTTGCCTAAGGTGTAAGTAGATCTATTAACATGCCTTATTATATACCATATTATTACCAACTTTGCATTCCTGACATTCCCTTTGACATTTTACCTCTCTCCCAGTTAAAATAAGTGAACAAACAAGAATCCCAATAAAACATGTAACTAACAAAACTGTGCCTGTCATCACAGTATTAATTTGTTTGCATTGTATCTTTATCTCCAATCCTTTTTGGTTTTGTCTTTTAGATAGCAATCCTTTCAGGGCAAAGACTCTCTTTGTACAGTGTTTAGCACAACGAAGGACCAATCTAGTTCGGGGGATTTGAGAAGTACCATAATTTAAAGGTTCAATAATAGAATTGGGTTTTGAGAAGGGACATGGAGAAAGATGGCAATTGTGCAGGGTGAGAGAGTAGATTCCAATCCTAAGGGCAACATGTCAGGCAGCATATAATTGCTTGGGGGAGTTCTGAAGAGAAGCGGAATTAGCGGAACACAGGATTTGATCTGGGAAGTGGCAGGAGGTGGCAGATGAGATATAGGTGAGATAGAGCTGTGAAGATGAGTTTGAGTTTTGAAAGGAAGAAGTTGTGGAGACACGGAAGGGATTGTGCTTTACT
Organism: Gopherus flavomarginatus; assembly: GCF_025201925.1. NCBI lineage: Eukaryota > Metazoa > Chordata > Testudines > Testudinidae > Gopherus > Gopherus flavomarginatus. The sequence continues at coordinate 169,383,494 of NC_066620.1, read as the reverse complement.
ATAAATAATTTCTGTATCCGAGTTTACTTACAGTAGTTATATAAAATGGAACATATTTTAAGTGCTATTCAGAAAGACTGATATTGTGATAACATACCTTATAAGAAACTTGTCTGGAGATAAAGTTCTTTTGTCATCTCCTGCAAGAAAGTAGGCAAGATGATGTCTTAGTTCTTCAGTAATCATATTTTTCATTTAATATAATAACTACAATCATTTCAGATTTACATACTTGTAAATTTAGATAGAATACTTGCAGTTTATTTAAAAAAATATTTTTTCCTGTTGTGTAGCTATCCTTTTATTGTACATTACTAAACACAAGGCCAAGGTGGCTGCTTTTGGAGCAAATAAACTGTTAATAAAGAAATCCATATCTGTTTCTGGATGACACCATTCTCTAGGCCCAGGGAGTGATAGTTGAAATAAAGAATATGGACAAATTACACTGCTCTACAGCCAAAATGCTTCTGAAATAAATGTAGTCCAACTTTATTAATTCTGGGTCACTGAGAACAAAAATGATGCTTAAAATTTTTGATTGGCTCTAGTTTTCAAGATATGCTATTGGGTCAGTATATACGACCCTTGACTTGGGAATGGCGGAGGATAAGTGAGTTATAAAGGGAAGGGATCTCAATTTAAACCAGAAATGACTAAAATACATCTTTGACTGGATCTATGAATAAATCTATGACTGGGTCTGGACAGTACTTGCTTTTTAGGCAAAACAATGAATGATGCAATCTGAAGCTGGTATTGCGTCATACATTATATGAATTGCATCATGTTATTCCTAAAAGTCATGGATGATGCAATCATAACGAAGCTTACATCACTCTGCTGAACAAATTGCCCTATATCAGCTCTAGAAATCATACAGTGTCGTGCTCTCTTATTTGTCAGTGTTTGATTTTGCAAAGGGACACATTTCTGTTTAGCCAAAGTAAGCAGAGATGCCTTGTACATGTGTGAACAGTGCAGATAACTTCTGCTATGTTTGTGGTAAAGTGACTGTTGCATCACAAAAGCGCAGTCTAACCACTATGGTTAAGAAAGCCTATCACCTTTATTTTGGCTGCAGAATTAGAGATCAGGACAAGAGGTGGGCCCCACACATATGCTGTAACACTTGTGCAACAAATCTTGGCCAGTGGTTGAACAGGAAAAGAAAATCTGTCTTTTGCAGTGCCAATGATTTGGAGAGAGCCAAGAGATCATACCAGCAATTGTTACTTCTGCATGGTGCCTCCAGTTGGGAAAGGTGTGTCAAAGAAGAAAAAGTGGACTGTGCATTATCCAAACATTCCATCAGCTATACGCCCAGTATCCCACGGAGAAGGACTGCCGGTTCCTGATGCACCAAAATCATTCTCACTTGAGTCAGACGAGGAAGAGGAAGAGGATGAAACTTCTGGTCCTGAACCATCAGTGTCACAGGACCCACATTTTCTCCCATCCTCCTCCTCTGAACCACACCTCACAACACAAGGTGAACTGAATGACCTTGTCAGGGATTTGGAACTAGCCAAGAGTAAGGCAGAGCTGTTGGGGTCCAGACTACAGCAGTGGAATCTCCTGGCAGGCTATCAGGGCAAATGGAGCCCATCAGTGCTTGCAGACTATTGCTGGACAGTGACCAGAGATGCTCCATTTAATGAATACAAGAGACAAGCCAAGAAGCCCCGAGTAGACACTGAATAGGACTAAACTATGTACATAATAGTTTTTTGCCTTTTGTTTCATAATAAATTTTATTTATAGAACCCTTTTGCTGATTTTTAAAGTGTTACATAAACAGGACAGTTGAAATATTATCATATAAAGCAACCATAAACACATGAAAAGACCTAGGTTTACAATTTATGATTAAAACTCTACTATCTACACAATATACATAGACATAAAATGTAAAAACTTAAATATCTTAGAAACAGTAGCCAATCAGTTATTTTAATTGTCATATCTGAATTCAGCACATCAAAATACATAATAAATAGCACATTTTATCTCTGAAGCAGACGACTTCTCAAAAATTGTAGACCAATGTTATTGAATAGATCAGCTACTTTATGCTCAAAACTTTAATTATTTAAAAATAAAGGAAAGCGCACTACTTGCCAATAGCAGAAAGGTCCTTCAACCATGTTGTTCAAGAGGTGTAATCAGTTTTTTAAAGGGAAGAGAAATTCCTGCAGAAATCAAAATGAATTAATATGAGTAATTTAGTTGAAAATGACAGTCTTTAGCTTAGTAGGTTTGGGATTTGCATGGAATGAATGTCTGAGATAATAAACAGTTAAGTAAGACATTTTGGTAACAGAAAGCAAGTATTTCCTGATAAAAATTTCTGAAGTGTCAAATTGCAGTGAAGATCAGTTATAAAAACTGGAGAAATGAAAGCAGACTGATACTGAGGGGCCTACAGGCTCTTTTAAAAATTTTATAAAACTTAAAAATTCACTGAATTTCTTCTGTGAATACAACAGTGTCTAAAATATTTTAAAGATGAAATTTTAGTATTTCTGTTGTAATTTGCCCTGAGCCAGTAGAACTTTCTGGAGTTATTGTATCTAGTTAGGTACTTACGGAGCACCAAAACCAGAAGAATCTAGGTACTAATCTGCATTTAAATTCACTACCCTCTGACACTCCATGATGAGAGGCTGAGGACATGGGAATGGGGATATTTTGATAGAAGCAGTTTTCTTCCCTCTGTGGTCTTACTGAGCGCTTCTCCATTCATGGGCCTATCAAACCAATTTTAAGGTGTATAAAAATCCCCATTTGAGGAGCTTTCCACTTTTTTCCAGATTGATTATTTCTATATGAAGTGGTAATTATAAATTGATGGTGGAGAGTGGACACTGGAGGTATAAGTGGCCATTAGAAGGGTATATGAATGAAAAAATAAGCAGAGTTTGAATTCTGAAATGGAACAACCAAATAGTCTTTCTTGTCCCACCCTTTGCACCGTAGAATGTATGACTCTTTATTGACTCTTCCGGCAATCAGCCCTTGGCAGCCAGCAGCCCAGAGCCCCGCCACTCGGAGCTGTCATACTGTCAGTGCCCCACACTGTCCATTTAATCGGTGGAAGCACTCCTGGTGAGGATGCTCACTGATCAGGAGTGTAATGTGAGTATGAAAAATCGATTTAATTACTGTGATGGTTGTACATTGATGTAACTTAAGTTGACTTAATTTTGCAGTGTAGACTTTACCTAAGTATAGATATATTTTATTAACTCTGTATCCTGGCTAGTAATGGAATATTATTGGTTGAGCGAATCAAGGTCCTCTGTACTCAAATTGATGATGTTTCTGTTTTGATCTCTCTTAATTTGTCTATAGATCAAAAGACCTGTTCATGGCAGCTATAAACACCTTCTCTAATAAAAATAGCCACAATCTCAGCTCTGCCAGTCCTCCAAAGAGAGTTTAAAAAGTTGACACTCTGAATGACTTTGGTATGGGGACAATGACACAATATAGTATAGAGCTAATGAAGGGGCACGCAGTCACTGAGTGAAAAGTTATTTCACTCTATTAAGCTTCAGAGTCAAGCTGTTTCACAGTTACTTATTAAATTCATGAACATAAGCTTATTATAAATATAATACATTAAAGTTTTTACATGTCTATAGTACTATGTGCCTCAGAGTCCTACAACTTGGAGTGCAATGAACTCAGTCTACAGCCATCTACAAAGTGTGTAACTGTGATGCAGTAGGGACTGTCTGTGTGGGGAGTGGGAGAGCAGGGGAGGACTTTAGGGGATGGACGATGCCAGGGCCTGTAACCTGAGCTAGGTAAGGGAGGGGAAAGGTCAACACCTTTGCCCGGGAAGGGGAAAAGGAAGGGAGTGGCAGGAGGGAAGCAGTTTGAGTTTGGGCTTGGGGCTGTGTGGGCGGAATTCAGGGTATCCTAGCTAGGATCCAAGCACCCTGAAAGCCCAGAAGGACTCGGTGGAGGGGTCCTGACTGTGCCTGCAAGCTCTGCTGTAACCTGTGTTCCTGTTGTCCAATAAACCTTCTGTTTTACTGGCTGGCTGAGAGTCACTGTGGGTCCCAGGAAGAGGGGTGCAGGGCCGGACTCCCCCACACTCCGTGACAACTGGTGGCAGCGGCGGGATATACTGCACCCCGTGGACGGCGCTTCCTGCAGTAAGTGACTGGGGAGCAGTAAAACGAAGGGGTGGTTAACCCCTGGGAGTGTGTGCCCAGTGAGAAGGACTTTGCAGTAACAGGGTCCCCCGGGGGATTGCAGCGAGCAGTCCCAGGGGCGGAGGAGTCTGCAGCTCGACCCTGGCAGAGAGGTGGTGACCTCAAGAAGGGCTGGTGCACTAGGGGTCCCCCTGGAAACCGTGGGGAGCGGCGAGCACCCCGGCCTGTGAGTGGTCAGCAGGAAGATGTATGCCAAGCGGCGCAAGTGTGACCTGGTGGAGCTGTGCAAGCAGAGGGGGCTGCACCCAGGGAGACGCACCAAGGACCAGCTGATTGCCCAGCTGGAGGAGGGAGACCGCATGAATGAACGGAGCCCTGTCTCTGAGGGAAGCAGCCGAGCAGATGCAGCGCAGGCACCAGTGTCTGTCCCCGCTGGGAGTGGTCAGCCGGCGGACGAGGGCTTCCCGAGACCCCCCCTTCCTAGGCGTAGAGGAAGGGCGGGGAGGAGCCCAGTGTATACCGAGGGCACCGTGACACCCCCGGCCAGCAGGGGATCTGCCCGGCGAAGCCCACCCCCCAGCAGGGGATCCTCCCGGCAACGCTCGGCATCCGTGGAGCGGATGCAGCTGGAATATGAAAGGGAGCTGAGACGGGAGGAGCTCGAGTTAAAGAGGCGAGAGCTGGAGGAGAAGGCGAAACAGCGTGAACATGAGGAGAACCAGCGTAAACATGAGGAGAACCATCGCCAGCGTGAGTGGGAGGAGAAGGAGAAACAGCGTAAACATGAGCTGGACCTGGCCCGGCTGAGGAGCAGTGAGGCTCCGGCTGCGGTGAGTGAGGGGGGACCCAAGCCTACAAAGAGCTTTGATAAGCACTTGCTGCCCCGGCGTAAGGAGGGGGAGGACATAGATACCTTCCTGACGGCCTTTGAGAATGCCTGCGAGCTGCACAGGGTTGACCCTGCAGACAGGATCGCAGTTCTCACCCCCTTACTGGACTCCACAGCCGTGGAGGTGTACAGCCGACTGAAAGGGGCGGAGGCAGGGGTCTACGAACTGTTCAAACAGGCCCTGCTCCGCGAGTTTGGGCTGACTCCTGAGATGTACCGGAAAAAGTTCCGGAGCCAGCGTAAAACCCGTGAGGTCACATACCTACAACTGGTCAACCGGGCGCAGGGGTATGCTCGCAAGTGGACAGCTGGGGCCCAAACTAAAGAGGACCTGCTTGACCTATTCATACTGGAGCACCTGTACGAGCAGTGCCCGTCCGACCTGAGGCTGTGGTTGATGGACCAGAAGCCGGAGAACCCGCAGCATGCAGGCCAGCTGGCCGACCAATTTGTGGACAGTCGGGCAGGGGATGGCAGGGAGGAGTCTCGAAGGAGCAGGCCTGCCTCAACGCAGAGAGAGAGTCAACATTGGACCTCCCAAAGGGGGCCTATGGAGAACCCCCCCAAAAGGGGAACATCCAGCGGCAGGTCCCTCCGACCCACTCAAGGGGACCCACGAGATATGGGCTGCTATCGCTGTGGCCAACGAGGTCACATACGGGCCCAGTGCCCCAAGCTCAGGGACAGACCAAGCAGACCCAACCCGCAGAGGGTGGACTGGGTAAAAACCCAATCGGAGGAGGGGCTACATTCCCAGGAAAGGGGGGTTGGCAACATACCACCTATGGATGCTCCCGGTTCCGGGTTTTTGGTTTACCGGGTGGGCGCGGGGCTGCCCCTCCGGAAAGAGTGCATTGTTTCCCTGGAAGTGGATGGGAGGAAGGTCACTGGGTACTGGGACACGGGCGCAGAGGTGACGCTGGCCCGGCCCGAGGTGGTGGCCTCAGATCGGATGGTGCCCGACACCTACCTGACCCTGATGGGCGTGGGCGGGACCCCATTCAAGGTACCCGTGGCAAGGGTACACCTGAAATGGGGGGCCAAGGAGGGCCCCAAAGATGTGGGGGTACACCAATATTTGCCCACTGACGTGTTAATGGGAGGGGACCTTGAGGACTGGCCTAGTAACACCCAGAGTGCCCTGGTCGTGACTCGTAGTCAGAGTCGGCAAATGGCACTGCACCCCGAAAACGGGGAAGGTACTCGACCTGAGGTGCAGGACCCTAACTCAGGGAGCAGGGAACGCCCAGGGGCACGGTGCAGAGAGGCTGCGGCCTCAGACCCAGCCAGCAAGAGAGAGCCGGTCCCCATTCCTGTCCCAGCTGCTGAGTTCCAGGCCGAGTTGCAGAAAGATCCCTCCTTGCGGAAGCACAGGGACCGGGCTGACCTTAGTGCGGTACAGACCATGAGGAGAGGTTGCAAGGAGAGGTTCCTGTGGGAGAAGGGGTTCCTGTACCGAGAATGGGCTCCCCCAGGGGAAGTAGAGTCATGGGGGATCAGGAGGCAGCTGGTGGTTCCCCAGAAGTTCCGTCACAAGCTGTTGTACCTGGCCCATGACATCCCTCTCGCAGGGCACCAGGGAATCCGGCGCACCAGGCAGAGGCTGCTACAGAACTTTTACTGGCCTGGGGTCTTTACCCATGTCCGACAGTACTGCCAATCCTGTGACCCCTGCCAGAGGGTGGGGAAGGCCCGGGACAAGGGGAAAGCGGCTTTGAGGCCTTTACCCATCATAGAAGAACCTTTCCAGAAGGTGGCCATGGACATAGTGGGACCTCTCAGCAAGATGACCCGGTCAGGGAAGAAATACATCCTGGTGGTGGTGGATTTTGCCACTCGCTACCCCAAGGCGGTGGCCTTGTCCTCTATCGAAGCAGACACAGTGGCAGATGCGCTGCTGACAATTTTCAGCCGGGTGGGGTTCCCCAAGGAGGTCTTAACGGACCAGGGGTCCAACTTCATGTCGGCCCTGCTCCGGTCCTTATGGCAGAAATGTGGGGTCCAGCACAACTGGGCCTCAGCGTATCACCCCCAGTCCAACGGGCTGGTAGAAAGGTTCAACGGGACGCTGAAGATGATGCTAAAAACATTTATGAACCAGCATCCGCAAGATTGGGACAAGTACTTACCTCACCTGCTGTTTGCGTACAGGGAGGTACCCCAGGAATCTACCGGGTTTTCACCTTTCGAACTGTTGTATGGAAGGCGGGTGAGGGGGCCCCTAGACCTGATGAGGGATGAATGGGAGGGGAAGGCCTCTCCCGAGGGAGAGTCAGTGGTGGAGTATGTCCTGACCTTCCGGGAAAGACTGGCCGAGCTCATGGGCCTGGCCAGGGAGAATCTGGCCCGAGCCCAGAGGAGGCAGAAGGTCTGGTATGACCACACAGCACGAGCCCGTGCCTTCGCCACCGGGGATCAGGTGATGGTTCTCATCCCCGTGAGGAGAAACAAACTCCAGGCCGCCTGGGAAAGGGCCCTTCAAGGTTATCAAGCAACTGAATGAGGGAAACTATGTGGTGGAGCTGTCAAACCGGGCACATCACCGTCGGGTGTACCATGTGAACATGATGAAACCATACTATGACAGGGGGAATGTGGTGTTGGCCGTGTGTGGACATTGGGAGGGGCAGGGAGATGACCCCTTAGTGGATCTATTCCCTGGGACAAAAGCTGGTTCCCCCCTGGAGGCGATTCCCCTCTCTGAGCAACTGACCCCGGGCCAGCACGCTGAGATCAGAGGGGTGCTGCATCTGTACCGACAGCTGTTTTCCAACCAGCCTGGACGCACTAATTTGACGGTCCACCGGGTGGAGACGGGGTCACACCCCCCTATAAGATGCTCCCCTTTTCGGGTCACTGGTAAAACTGCCCAGGATCTTGAAAGAGAGGTCAGGGACATGCTGGCTTTGGGGGTGATCCAGCCGTCTTCCAGCCCTTGGGCCTCGCCAGTAGTGCTGGTTCCCAAGAAGGATGGGTCAATCCGGTTCTGTGTGGACTATCGAAAGCTCAATGCCATCACCGTATCTGATGCCTACCCTATGCCCAGGCCTGACGAGCTCCTAGACAAGCTGGGAGGTGCACGGTACCTCACCACTATGGATCTTACCAAAGGCTACTGGCAAGTGCCGCTGGACGCAGATGCCAGGCTGAAATCGGCCTTTATCACCCCTCTGGGGCTCTATGAGTTTCTGACCCTGCCCTTCGGCCTCAAGGGAGCACCGGCCACCTTCCAGCGCCTGGTGGATCAGCTACTGAGGGGGATGGAGAGTTTTGCCGTGGCGTATATTGACGACATCTGCGTCTTCAGCCAGACCTGGGAGGACCACGTGTCCCAGGTTAAACAAGTCCTGGACCGACTCCGAAAGGCTGGGTTAACAGTAAAGGCTGAGAAGTGCAAGGTGGGGATGGCTGAAGTATCTTACCTGGGCCATCGGGTGGGGAGCGGCTGCCTGAAGCCGGAACCAGCCAAGGTGGAGGTGATCAGAGACTGGCCTGCTCCCCAAACCAAAAAGCAGGTCCAGGCCTTTATTGGGATGGCGGGGTACTATCGAAGGTTCGTGCCCCACTTCAGTGCCATAGCCGGCCCCATCACTGAACTGTGCAAAAAGGGGAAGCCAGACAAGGTGATCTGGACTGAGCAGTGCCAGGAGGCTTTCCGGGCGCTGAAGGAGGCTCTGGTTAGCGACCCAGTTCTGGCAAACCCAGATTTTGACAAACCCTTTATGGTGTTCACCGATGCCTCAGACACGGGACTGGGGGCGGTGTTAATGCAGGAGGATGAAAAGGGGGAGAGACACCCTATCGTGTACCTGAGTAAGAAGCTGCTGGGAACAAAGCTACGCGGCCATCGAGAAGGAATGCCTGGCCATGGTGTGGGCCCTTAAGAAGCTAGAGCCATATCTCTTTGGGCGACACTTCACCGTGTACACCGACCACTCTCCCCTGACCTGGCTGCACCAGATGAAAGGAGCCAACGCCAAGCTCCTGAGGTGGAGCCTGCTCCTGCAGGACTATGACATGGACGTGGTCCATGTGAAGGGAAGTGCCAACCTGACAGCGGATGCGTTGTCCCGGAGAGGGGACCCTGAACTTCCCCAGGTCACTGGGCAGAGTGACCCCGCTCAGTTCAGTCTCGAAGGGGGGAGAGATGTGATGCAGTAGGGACTGTCTGTGTGGGGAGTGGGAGAGCAGGGGAGGACTTTAGGGGATGGACGATGCCAGGGCCTGTAACCTGAGCTAGGTAAGGGAGGGGAAAGGTCAATACCTTTGCCCGGGAAGGAGAAAAGGAAGGGAGTGGCAGGAGGGAAGCAGTTTGAGTTTGGGCTTGGGGCTGTGTGGGCGGAATTCAGGGTATCCTAGCTAGGATCCAAGCACCCTGAAAGCCCAGAAGGACTCGGTGGAGGGGTCCTGACTGTGCCTGCAAGCTCTGCTGTAACCTGTGTTCCTGTTGTCCAATAAACCTTCTGTTTTACTGGCTGGCTGAGAGTCACTGTGGGTCCCAGGAAGAGGGGTGCAGGGCTGGACTCCCCCACACTCCGTGACAGTAACACTCTAATTATTTATAAAGGGAGAGACGACTCCTCCTTTGTTTTGAAATTGTCATCTTTTTTGAAGACTGCTGCTATGTATTTGATATGACATTTTTTCTATTATGTTCAAGGCATTAGCTTTTCATTAAATAAAACTATGATATTTCAGAAGGCAGAAATTTCTACAGTACTTGCTCCAGTTTGTCAGCCAAATGTTAAGAACAATTTGCTTGTTTAGCTTTTTAAATATTTGTGGCAAACTTAAGAAACCCAAAACAAATGTTTTCACCCTTTCTCTTGATTAGGCTTGCTATGGTATTAATTCCCAATGTGTTCTTCCAAATGCTTTTTCTAGTGAAGTTTCCATTTATGTGGTTGACAAAATGAAAATGCTTTCCAATAGCAGTATTTATTCTATTTTCTACATTTAGTTTACCATAAGTCATCATAGTTCTGTCTTCTTGATGCTTCCCTCTGAATCTTGTTTACTTTTACTTTTCACTACCATATAAGGAAAAAGGAGAGAATCCATACATATTGCGTATGTGTAAAATAAAGATTGTGAAATAAAAAGTGACCTCTTAGATTTTTGCAAGAGACCAAGGAGGTGTCTGTTGATACTGCTGTCTTACTATTTAGCACAGCCTGTAATGGGCAACTTTCCCACAAACATACAAGAATGATTTTAGTATTCTTTTGAATTCCATACTTGATATGTGGTTTGTGATTGTATTCAGAAGACCGGTCAGAAGCCAATTAAATAGCAAAGCTTTATTATTATTTAATTTATATTACAATGCTGTTTAGGTGCTCTGAGGATGGTGGCCTATTGTCCTAGGCACTGGACAAACACACTGTCCGTGCCACAAAAAATTTACAATATGAACCAGTTTTTTAAAAAACCAAACACTGCTAACTGTTCTCTTCTATTAGTTTGTAGCTTCAGCTCTTTAACTTAAAACTAGTACAGCAATTTAGTTGCTGTAGCATTGCTGCTGTATGTCACTGCTTCAGCTTTACATTTATGGAAACTTGTCATAAACAGATAGTTAAGGGTTAATGCCTCTTTTACCTGTAAAGGGTTAAGAAGCTTAGTAAACCTGGCTGACACCTGACCAGAGGACCAATCGTGGGACAAGATACTTTCAAATCTTGGTGGAGGGAAGTCTTTGTTTGTGCTTTTTGTTTTGTTTGTTTTTCGCTCTTGGGGTTAAGAGGGGCCAGACGTGCAACCCAGGTTTCTCCAATCGTTCTGAAACAGTCTCTCATGTTCAAAATAGTAAGTACTAGCTAGAAAAGGCGGATTAGTCTTATGTTTGTTTTCTTAACTTGCAAATGTGTATTTTGCTGGAAGGAGTTTTACCTCTGTTTGCTGTAACTTTGAATCTCAAGCTAGAGGGGAGGGAGTCCCTCTAGGCTATATAAATCTGACTACCCTGTAAACATTTTCCATCCTGATTTTACAGAGATAATTTTTACTTTTTCTTTCTTTAATTAAAAGCTTTCTTTTTTAAGAACCTGATTGATTTCCTCCCCCCCCTTATTTAAGACCCAAGGGGATTGGGTCTGAACTCACCAGGGATTGGTGGGGGAAAGGAGTGGGGGGAAGGTTAATTCCTCTCTGTTTTAAGATCCAAGGAGTTTGGATCAGTGGAGCCTCTCAGGGTAGCCCAGGGAAGGGAAAGTCTAGGAGGGGGAAAGGAGGGGGGATGGTTTTTCTCCTGGTTTTAAGACCCAAGAGGTTTGGGTCTTGGATTCCCCAGGGAAGGTTTTGGGGCAATAGAAAGTGTGCCAAACACTATATTTTGGCTGGTGGTGGCGCTATCAGATCTAAGCTAGAAATTAAGCTTAGAAGTGTCCATGCGGGTCCCCACTTTTGGACGCTAAAGTTCAAACGAGGGGAAAAATACCTTGACAAAACTGTAGCCATGTCTTCAATTTATTCTTATAATAATTAATGTAACACTTTTCTGCCTGACCTCTCCAAGTCCCAGATGTTGACACCTGAATATGTGGAGTACTACTGCCCGCCTTCTCTCTCACACACAGAACTGCAACCACATCAGTCTCATGTTGATATGTCTTGAAAGCTTGTCTCTTTCACCAACAGAAGTTGGTCCAATAAAAGATAGTACCTCACCCACCTTGTCTCACTAGGATCCATTTCAAACAGTCTCATCATTGCTGGCACAACAGCTTTCACTTCTGCTGCCTGTCATCTATAATACCCTTGCTGTGTCTACCTTCTGTAACTCTCAATCTTTTTTTGAAGCATCTTTTTCCCTTCCTGTACCTTCTCATTTTTTTCATCAATCTATCAGTCTTTACACTTTGTAACTGTATTAATTTAGCTTTTTTCAGAAGTGAATAGGTTATGGATTGTATAGAAAATGTTATAGAAATTGTTACATTTTTAAGTGTCTTCAGGGGAAAAAATCAAAGCAAAGGGGAATGAGACTTTCAAAAGAAGGAAAATTTCAGATCCCCCAAATACCTTCCTTTTTGCATTTTACATTTTCTTTGATGAAGGCCAATTTGTTCTAAATAAGACTAGGCTTAAAGAGTTGATGCTTGTACATTTCTGCGCCATCCTATTACTTCCATATCATTGTCATGTAAATGGCAGTAGTTAAGCTATCTTTTACACTACATTGGCTCAGTGATTTACAGGTGCATTGTACATTTCAGTGATCTCTGCAGAAAATAATACAGAAAATATGAGAGGTGTTTGAGACTGATTTCTCCTCTCGCTTTCAAGGATATTTTCTCAGAAAAAAGGGAAACTACCATTCAGTAGCTTTTCATAGTATGCAGAGGGCTTTATCTGTAATCTTATTGCATCAGTGGAGATCACCATTTAACCTTTACTGCTTGAAGTACTTTATTCTTCATTTATATATATATATATATATATATATATATATATATATATATATATATATATATATATATAATATCACTTGAACTGCAGCATAGTAGTAATTTTTTAAAAAGCATGAATCATTAAATTTCTGTATTGCTGGAGACAAGGTGGGTGAGGTAATATATTTTATTGGACCAACTTCTCTTGGTGAAACAGACAGGCTTTTGAGATCCACAGAGCTCTCTTTCAGGTCTCTGTGGTGCTTGAAAGCTTTCCTCTTTCACCAACAAAAGATATTTCCTCACCCACCTTGCCCCTCTTATATCCTGGAACCAACATGACTATAGCAACACTGCAAATAATAGAATACATTGCTGGACACCATTTTTCTGTCAACTTAGAACATAGAATAAGCTGCATCTGGATGCTATAGCACCACTTTGTTTTGTGTGAAAGTAAGAAGTTGACTTCTCTGTTTAGTTTTGAGGGCAGTAGTATAATATTTTATTCTATTTCAGCAATGTATGCATAAAAATTATAAAAAGGTTATAAGCATGGTTTTTGAAAAATAATGACCACATATACAGTTAAACTCCTAATGGATGATCAAGCATATAACAACATACCCTGTCAGAATCTCACAGCAGACAAAAATGGAAAAATGTGTTTTTCCTATTTCAGAATGTACTTGGATGGTATTTGACAGGTCAATCTCAAGCACTGCTCTAGGAAAAAAGTAAACTCAAACCATTCAGAATAATTAGTGATATGTTGTTTGCTGGCAGAATTAACTTAAAACAAACTAAAACCTGTCCTTTTTTAGTATTAATATTGGCATATCTGAGGGATAAATATATTGCAGGAAAGCAACGCTTCTTGTGGACATAAAAGACTTTAAATTTTAGTTATTTAGTTACATTTAACAGAAGGTTATTTTCTGCTAATGGGCAATCCTGGTAATAGGTCAGACTGAAGTTATACCATATAATTATTTTAAAATAGTAATTGCCAATTACTTTACTTTTTGTAGTGTAACATTAGCAGGCTATGAAATGAGAAGTAGTAACATCTCAGCAAATGTTGGGGAAAAATTGCACTGCTTACTGAATGCATTTTTTCTATCACGGAAGGCCTGTAGCAACTGATTTGATTTTTTGATCAACACATTTATTAAGGCTTTAAAAAACCAAACCCAGAATTACTATTTTACAGTTCTAATTACCGAGGCTGGGCTCTTTGCTGCCCATCTCTTCATTCTGGTGTTTAAATATTAAAAGTTTCATTCTCCTCTTGAGCAGAAGTGGAAATGTAATAAATACCTTGGTATAGTAGTCCTTTTGTCAGCAGTAGGCTTTTCTGCGGAGTAACTGCAGTGTTGTATTTTTATAGCCGGGGATGAATTGCTTGCTGGGGCTATAAGGATGATTTCTTAAGAACCATATCAGCTGAGTTACCACTTACATTGGTCTCATAGGTTATATATAAGGATAGAATTACCACTGTGCCTTCCAACTGTGTTAAATGTCTGTCTCTAATTTGTAGCCATAGCAGTACTTCAACTCACATTGGACTTGCTTTTTTGTTTAGTTTTGGAAATTTGAAAGAAACACTCCTTTCCATTTTCTGTATACTGCTAATTAGCAAAATTAAATAGTTTGATCTAAATTGCAAGGCTTGTTCTGTGTAATAGTTAACTGTAGTTATTTTGTCTTGAAGCACCACACAGTTGGCTTTGTGGTAATAAAGGAAGCTTATGTTGTTGGTGGTGAGATTCAAAATACAGTACATTTTTATGTAAAATTCTAAAAGAGTCTCTGTAAACTGTGATAGGGTGGTAAAATAGATGATGCGTATAACTTTCACTGTGCTTTCACCTACAAATAAACCAATATCATGCCAATAAAGCCTACATAGCACATTATCATATATTCACATTTCTGTCTCAGCTTGTCCCCTGAAAAAATATGGGAATCATCCCTTTCCAGTGGCACAAAGTTTTCATTTCTAGCTTTGAAGGAGGATGAGATCTAACCTGGTGCAAGACTGAAGTATCTTTCCTGTACTTTTGTCCAGTGTAAATTGAGAGACATTCCCCATTGCTTACATGAATGATGCCCGTATCAGTTCCTAGCTTCTCTGCTTCTCCTAAAAGCTTCACCCATTTTGTGTTATGTTATTCCCTAGTAATGAAAAGTCCCTTCTTGAGTTGGCTTGCAAGGTTGCTATTCTCTTCACTTTCCATTTCCTCCTGAAGATCTACATCATCCGGATCCACGGGAAGGAGACTCTGGAAAAATTCCACCATGATTTCAACAGCTTCCACCCCACCATCAACCTCAGCCTGGACCAATCTACGCGGGAGGTCCACTTCCTAGACACCACGATGCAAATAAGTGATGGTCATATTAACACCACCCTATACCGAAAACCTACCGACCGCTATGCCTACCTTCATGCCTCCTGCTTCCATCCCGGGCACACCACGCAATCCATTGTCTACAGCCAAGCACTGAGGTACAACTGCATCTGCTCCAATCCCTCAGACAGAGACCAACACCTATAAATCTTCACCAAGCATTCTCAAAACTACCAGTAACTGCATACCACACCACAGTAACTCTAACGCAGGAACCAATCCATGCAACAAACCTTGATGCCAACTCTGTCCACATATCTACACCAGCGACACCATCACAGGACCTAACCAGATCAGCCACACCATCACCGGTTCATTCACCTGCATGTTCACCAATGTAATATATGCCATCATATGCCAGCAATGCCCCTCTGCTATGTACATCGGCCAAACTGGACAGTCCCTACGGAAAAGGATAAATGGACACAAATCAGATATTAGGAATGGCAATATACAAAAACCTGTAGGAGAAAACTTCAGCCTCCCTGGACACACAATAGCAGATCTAAAGGTAGCCATCCTGCAGCAAAAAAACTTCAGGACCAGACTTCAAAGAGAAACTGCTGAGCTTCACTTCATCTGCAAATTTGACACCATCAGCTCAGGATTAGACAAAGACTGTGAATGGCTTGCCAACTACAAAAGCGGTTTCTCTTCCCTTGGTTTTCACACCTCAACTGCTAGAAGAGGGCCTTATCCTCCCTGATTGAACTAACCTCGTTATCTCTAGCCTGCTTCTTGCTTGCATATATATACCCGCCCCCGGAAATTTCCACTACATGCATCCGACGAAATGGGTATTCGCCCACGAAAGCTCATGCTCCAATACGTCTGTTAGTCTATAAGGTGCCACAGGACTCTTTGCTGCTTT
Source organism: Gopherus flavomarginatus (assembly GCF_025201925.1). Classification (NCBI taxonomy): domain Eukaryota; kingdom Metazoa; phylum Chordata; order Testudines; family Testudinidae; genus Gopherus; species Gopherus flavomarginatus. The sequence continues at coordinate 169,367,760 of NC_066620.1, read as the reverse complement.
TACAGATCCAGACTAACACAGCTACCCCTCTGATATTCGACACTTCTTCTGTGACACCTTCAAGAAACTTAACTGATTTTGTGTCAAGATTGTAATATGTAGACCAATGGGGATGGTCTAGAATTACTCCTTTTTTGTGAGGAAAAATATTAAAGTGTGGTTATGAGGATATGGTGATTTTTACCAGACCAGTTTATCTGTGTGTTATCTGCCCTATTTGCCTACCCTCTTTTTCTGTCTTTGTTGTTCCTTTTGAGGCTAAGTTCTTTGAGGCAGATGCATTATTTTTGTGTTTGCACAGCACCTATCGTATTGGGGAGAAAGAAAAAGAAAAAATTATTATTGGTGGGGACAGAAAAAGAAAATTTTTCTATGGCTGAGTCCACTGACTAGAATGGCGCCTCCTGCTCTCCATCTCAGGGATTAGCTCTCTGATCTGGCATGCCTTCTCCTATGCTGCCTCTCCCGCCACCTTCTCTGCTTGCAGACCTGCCTCAGTTCAGGAACTGCAGCGTCCTTTTCATGACTCAGCCTGCCAGCTGTGCCACCATCCATCCCCGCCCCCATTTCCCGGAGGAAGTATCTCCCAATTCTATAGTCCAGCCACTTCCCCCAGTGACAAGTGGGGAGGATCTGGGCCCTTCCAATGCTCTGAGTCTCGGCCCAGGGACCCTGTCAATAACAGCCTCCTGCTGCTTCTCCTTAACTTATTCCACCAGAGTTGCTTCAGTTCCCTGGACCACTTCCCCACAACCCCAGCATCTTCTTTGCCATCTTCTCAAGGCCTCATGCTGACAAATTCCAGCAGCCAGCTAAGAGCTCCCTCTTGCTCCCCGTGTCCCTGCCAGCAAATACTCTGTCAAAGGTGCTACCTTCATGCAACCTGCTAGGAACACTGTCCTCTCTCCTCGGGCTCCCTGCAACAATTGACCCTTCTTTACCCTGCATCTCCCTTTTATGTGAGCCCGCTAGGTCCTGACTGGCTGCTCTGTGCAGCCTCACTCCAGTTGGTGGCTCCCTGCACAGCCTCCTCAGGCTGCTTTTAACACCACCTTTTCTGGTGTACAGTGAACACCCCATCATACTTTGTTTAAAAAGAACTATATTAACTGAATAAATTCAGAGGTTTGGAATGTTTGAAGTTGTTGTGATGGATATTGCTAATGCTTGTAGAGCAATTTATTACATAATATTGTGCTGTGTATGAACAATATAATATACATGTGTTTTTACATATTAAAATATGTAGTAGATATTTGTGAATTATATTTTCCCCTCATACACACAATCTTTTAGTCATCATTAAGGTATTTACAAGCCTGTGTCCTCACAATAATGCATACACAAAAAGGTGAGGAAGTTATACATTAAGGCAGTATTCATACCTAAAGCAATGCCATTTCTTAGTTGTTAGCACCGTTCCATCATGATTCGCAGCCACCTCAGTACTAGCAAATCTCTTACACTTTCATTTCAATGATACTATTGTCTTCCACACACGCATCAAAGAACTGAAAATCCCACTTAGGGATTACAAGCATTTAAATGTATTCCGAAAAGAACTCATATATTAGAAATATGATGCTATATTTACTCATAAGCACAAAGAACTATTAATTATAAGACTGAAGGTGCAACACTTCAGTACTTCAGATTACCTTTTCATTGACTCACAGCACACAGTTCTGGGGTTGGTTTAATAATTGTTAAACAAAATGTGTTATAAAGCACACATGCAGGTAGTGTCTTTTATTATCTGCAACTTTAATAGAAAGAAAATGTTAATTTAGTGTAATCAAATAGATCTCCAGGTATGATTGGTGAATAGACCATTAGGTTAATTAACATGAGAATATATATCCTTGCTGTAGTGGAACTATCATTGGTGAGAAGAACGATTCATTTAGTGCTTTGAATGGTGACATTCAGATGGTATTGTCCCAAACTGGATTTACTATACATAGGAACAAGATAAATGGTAAGGGCAATTCAAGTTTCTGTTTATTCGTTTTTATCTGCCAAGTTATTTGTCAATCCTGAGTGCTTGTCACATAAGTGAAGATTTATCCAGCCTTATTAAAATGGATTAAATTTAAATTTTGTTACTTTACTGTCTGTCTGTCACACATGCTGTGAATTAAATACAAAACCTTTAAAATAATGTTAAGGTTGTGACAAAAACTGATAAATGTAAGGAAATTCAGAGTTAAGGCTGACATCTCAAGCCTAACTTTTTAAATGTTCCTGGGTTTTCAGTTGAAGTCACAACCTTTGATTGTGATTTAACATTTATAGTTATGTATATTTAATTTCACAGAAAGTATATGAAACATTTCTTTTAAAAATTGACAGAATAGAGTAGTTAAGTGAAAATATATTTTTATATATAGTATTTGTTCAGTAATGTTGGAATAAATAGATTTTCTATGGTCAGATTTTGGCATTTGTTTAAAATTACTGTTATTTTACTGACGGACTATAAGAATTGTGAATATTAAAAGTTATCATTCATTGATTTTATTGCAAGTAGGTACTGAATTTGTGCTAGCTATTATTCATAGTTAAATAGTCTACATATAACATTCAATATTTCTTCAAGCTATTGAATTAAAGGTGACCCTGCTATGTTTTGCCAATCACTTCATAGCTTTTTAAAAGTACTCTGTTACACAAGGACCAAAAGTATGTCTGTTTCAAACTTATAAACACTGATATCTGTTCTTCTATGTTAAATTGTGAATGTTCTTATAACAGGGATTTGATTTTATGATTTCATTTTAGAGACTGGTTTTAAGGGTTCAGTTAATACTGCTGTGCAGTTAATGTCTTTCTGCATAGATTACCAATCTAGTTCTTTTGTGTTAAGATTGAATCATGTGACTAAATCAATTTTATTTTACAAAAAAATTGCTCTGCTTGAGTTTATATTGGTTGGAAGGAGTCACAATGAAGGAATAAAAGTGGATAAAGACAGACATTTTAGATAAAAAATTATAGGCAGAGGTAAGGACACAAGACAGCATGAATAACCTTCTTAAAATTTCCCTTGACTTTTGTCCTTCTCTTGCATCAAAATGACTGCCAACACCCAACCTTGGTTCACCTCCAACATCTGCTTCTGCTATTGTGTGACAGTGTGTCTCTGGTGGAAATCCCATGACCACGCTGACTTCCTCAACTAACAATTTCTCTCCCTCGTTCACTTCTGCCTTTCTTCTCAAGCAACTCTGCTTCTCCACCATAATTGCAGCTGCCTTTTCATCAGCTTTGTCTTCTTCAAACCATCCACCATAATATCATCTGCCTTTTCATTAGCTTTGTTTTCTTCAAGCCATCCCCCTATCTCTACTTCTCTCTCTACAGGATCTCAGCCATTTCTTTGAAAAGAAAATTGACAAACACATGGCCTCATTCTCTTCCCTTTGCTTACATCCTTTTCCACCACTTGTATCACCTTCTCTTCCTTTTCCTAGTTACACAGCATTTGTCTGGTCTTCTCCCCTAAACTTGGAACCTGTTCCAGTGACCCTGTCTCACACGATCTCCTGACCTTCCTTGTACGTACTCTCATCTCTTCCCTTACCATTCTTCTTTACATCTTATCTCCTCAGGTTTTCCCTTCATTCTAAATGTTTGTGTCTCATCTAATCCCCGCCTTGATCCCACTTGCTTCTCCAATTGCTGCCTCATGCCCCTTCTCCCTTTCATCTGTAAGCTCATTGAATATGCTGTCTAGAGTTGCTCTCCATTTCTTTGCTAGCCCTTGTCTAGTCCCTGTACTTCGTTGAAATGTCTGTCACTGCTCCATCCTCATCCTGGCCTTAGCTCAAAACCAGAACTCCATCCTCATTCTCCTCAACCTGTCAGCTGACTTCAACATTGATGAGGATACTCCCTCTTAAAATCTTGTCCTTTGGTTTTCATGAGTTGGTACTCTGTTGGTTCTGCTTCTTTTTTGACTAATCACTCCAGCAGTGTCTCATTAGGAGGACCCTCCTTATGGTTTCCTCCTTCTCAGTATACTGTGGGATTATCAGCAGGTTCTGTTCCTGGTCTCCTCCTCTTCTTCCTGTACATCTTGTCTCTGGGCAGTTTCCGTCTCACACACAAATTCAACTATCATCTCTGTGCTGATAATTCAAAGATCTACCTCTCCAGTCCAGACTTGTTTTTCTGTCTGTCCAAACTAAAATCACAGTTTGTATTTCTGATATCTCCTTGTGGATGCCCAGCCATCAGCTTAAGCTCTGTGTGGACAAAAGTGAGCTCTTGATCTTTTTCCCCGTAAGCCATTCCCTCCTTTATCAGTCACTGTAGAGAACACGTCTATTTTCCCTGTCACTCAGATCCATAATCGGGGCATCATCTTTGACTCAACTCTTTCTGGATACCCTGTATCCAGGCTTTGTCTAAATCTTGCCAGTTCTTCCTGCATAAAAGCTAAAATGCTCAGACAGACTATCATAATCCTGCATTTTAACTATTGCAACGTCTGTTTCTTTGTTGTTGAGAAATGCAGTCTTTCCCCCACTTGTATCCATTCATAGAGTCCAAAGCCAGAAGGGACCATTGTGATCATTTAGTATAAATGGGCCAGAGAACTTCCCTCAAATAATCCTAGAGCATATTTTTTAGAAAAACATCCAGTCTTGATCTTCTGCCAGTGAAGCAGAATCTACCACAATCTTTAGTAGTTATTCCAGTGGTTAATTACTCTGTGTTAAAAATGTACACTTTTTCCAGTCTGAATTTGTCTAGCTTCAACTCTTGACAACTTGTGATATGCTATACCTCAAAATAGCACCCTGTAATCCCCAGAATCACCACTTGCATATTGTTATATATTTTACAAAGAATGCTTTGTTAAGTATCATATGAAAAGTCATGATTAGCTAAAACTCATAGTTCTGTCAAAATATGTATATCATAATTGTGAATGGAGTTAAGAGATTTTGCTGTATGGTTGTTACTGAAATATGTTGAGTCTAGGAGATGTCCACAGCTCTCTGTCTAGTGGGGAAAAAAGGGGGTGACCCACACCCAGACAGATGTTAAGCAACCATCACCAGTCATTCACCAGCACTGGAATTGTAAACAAGAGATTTACAATTCGGTAAGAGACAGTTGCTCAGGTGCTACACAATGGGGATTGCTTAACTCTGTGACTCAGCGGAGTATCAGGACATGTGGTGCTTGACTGTCTGAGGATTATTTTTCCAGGCACATAAATTGAGAGTATAAAATAAGGGACAGTCAAAGGCAGCATTTGAGTCTTCTGTTTGGGGAAGTTTACATGCGAGTGCTAGAAGCTCCTTAGACGTGTGTGTGGTGGGGGGCACTGTGCTTGGACCGTGGCCCCACCCCCTCTCTGTTTCTTCCCCCAAGCCCCTGCCCTTGCTCCACCTCTTCCCGCCCCTGCTCTGTCCGCTCCCCCATTACCTCAAAAATGAGTTTTGGAGCTCTGCTATGCTAACCTGCCTATTGTCCCCTTAATCTGTTCTTCCCAAGGTAAAAGTTCCTGGGGTTGCTAAGGAAACACTCAAAGGATAGGAATATAACCTTCTGATAAAGTAATTGACACAGGCAGTAATCTTTCCAAAACAAAGTATCTTTTATTTAAATAACTAATAAACCCTAGCACAATGTATTGTAAAAATCCTAAATAAAGCACAAAAATCCCTGAGACACAAATCCCTTCTTGAAAGTTAGAGCACTTAAACTACAGGAGTATATTCTGTATATACTCATTCATAAGCCGAATTTTTTTAGTAAAAAAAGGAAGCCCCAGAGAAGGGAGTCAGCTTATGAACGGGGATAGAGAGGGAGAGGTGGGACACAGCCTCTCCCTCAGCAGAGGCAGCAGAGCCAGAAGGGAAGAGGTGAGGCAAGAGTCTCTCCGTTTCTGGCCATACTGCTCTCCCCCAAGTCTCAGAAGCAGCTGCAGCTCCGGGGCTGACAGGCTGCAGCCATGCTGCTCAGTCCTACCCCCCAGAGCAGGCTGAGCAGAGGGAGCAAGGAGAGGCAGGAGAGCCAGAAGGGAAGAGGCAGCACCAGAGTCTCTCCACTTCTGGCCACGCTGCTCTCCCCACAGCCTCTGAAACAGCTGCGGCCATGCCACCCCATCTGGCCCGCCGGAGCAGTTTGCAGCCGTGCCGCCCAGCCTTCCTGAGCAGCTCCAGCCAGGCCAGAGACATCCTCTCCAGTCCTCCCCAGATAAGGTGGGAAGGGATGAGATGGGGAGCGTGTGGGGGTTGAGGATAGGGGGTAGGGTCATTTGGGGAGTGGTCACAAGGATTACTCCCCTGACTCCCAGCTTCTCCCCGTGCAAAAGAATGTCCCCACCAGTTGCTGTCCTGGCCCATCAGGGTAAGCGGCTGGTGCACTGGCACACTTTTTTGTTTAGATACGTTTACCTCCATGCCTGCGGGCGCCAGGTAAACAAACAATCTCAGCCCGCCAGCGGCTTATCCTGATGGCTCGGGAGCCAAATTTGCTGACCTCTGAATTGTAGGGTTGGCTTATGAGCAGGTCATAAAATTTCCATTTTTACTTATCCATCTGGGGGGGGGGGTCATCTTATAAATGAACCGGCTTATAATCGAGTATATATGTTCAAATGACACTAAGTGAAGCAATTTGTTACAATTGGCCGGTTTGCAACAAATTGTGGACAACAGATATTAAATTGCTTTAAAGTTCACATAGATAAAATACGGTTAAAACATACACACACCTCAAGCATAAACATCTTACATAATATAAAAACTATCCTACACTAATACTAAAACTATTATTAAGAGAATATTAAGCTTAATTTACAACTCAGTTGCTGTTTTCTTTTAAAATCAAATTGCTGCTACTGATGTTTGGCTCCTGATCTGTCAGTTCTGCTCTTCTCTAGCTTTCTTTTCTCTCTCTGCAGCAGTTTGGCTTTGGCTTCTCTTGCTGGCTCTCCGTGTTTCCCTGCGCAGCTCTTGCCTTCTTAGATGGCAGCCTTCAGACTCCTGAAAATGTTACAGGCAGCTGGCCTTCTATACTACATTGTATCCCTGTATTTATGTAGCTTCCTATTTGTGACTGGTTCCCCCCAGGGTGCCACCTAGAACTGGGGTACCACTAAGCCCCGCTAGACCCACTGCCCTGAGTTCCTTCTACGCTGTATTGCTGTGACGAGCTGCTAACCCCTCTCTGGGCTCCAGCCTGCACTTTCACCAACATACATACAGGTTGGGACACACTCAGCTGCAGTTACATGCAGACGCTCTGATCAGCCCCTGTATGAGATGGCTCCAGCTAGGGTATTTCTCAACTACTCAGGCACTCTCCCTCCCCCCTTCCCCCGCAGTGTAAACCCAAAATTATACTGTCTTGCACTGCACAGGGAACTGTACAACCTTAGCTCATGACATTTTCCCCTTCCCTCAATGTGGAGAGGAATATACAACAGCTTTCTGCCCTGAGTTATGATCCCATACACTGGTTTTAGATAGAGGAAGAACAAGTTTTTAACTACAAAAGGTAGATTTTAAGTGATTATAAGGGATAGCAAACAGATCAAAGCAGATGACTTAGCAAATAAAAAAAATGCAAACTAAGATTGATATACTACACAGATCAGATCTTAATAGCAAATTCTCACCCTGAGTCAGGGATCAGCAACCTTTGGCATGCGGCTCGCCAGGGTAAGCACCCTGGTGGGCCGGGCCGGTTTGTTTACTTGCTGCGTCAGCAGTTTAGGCCGATTGCGGCTCCCATGGTTTGCCACTTCAGGCCAATGGGGGCGGTGGGAAGTGGTGGCCAGCATATCCCTCAGCCCGCGCCACTTTCCGCCGCCCCCATTGGCCTGGAGTGCCGAACCGCGGCCAGTGGGAGCTGTGATCGACCGAACCTGCTGACGCAGTAGGTAAACAAACTGGCCCGGCCCGCCAAGTGGTTTACCCTGGTGGGCTGCGTGACAAAGGTTGCCGATCCCTACCCTAAGTGATGATACAAGCAGGCTGCAGATTCTTAAGGGGCAAGCTGCACTTACTTACAGCTTGGAATCCCCAGGTTAATTCACTGGCTAAAAATCCCTTTAGCCTGGGTCCAGCATTTTCACAGTTCAGTCTTCTGTTCCTTAGGTGTTTTCACAAGTCTACTTGGGTGGGGAGTCAGTGAAGAACCACAGTGATATCGCTCACTTGCCTTATATAGCTTTTGCATATAGCAGGAAGCCTTTGTTTCAAAGCTTGGTTCCCATGCCAGGCAGTGAAAAATACTGACATCCCAAGATGGAGTCCATCACCAAGTGACCTGGTCATATGTCCCTGTAGAGTCACAGTAGGGTACTGGACTAGATGATGTCTCGAGGTCCCTTCCAGTCCTACGATTCTATGATTACTTGGAAGCTGTCTCTAGCATCCTCAGGAAGTCTCCCCGGGTGGAAGATAAGCTTCTCGTAGGGCCTATTCTCATAATGGGCCATTGCACTGAATAAGCCCTTCCACTCCCACTGTCTAGAATGAAAACATCTTTCTAGTGGGTGTTACCCGGGTGTAAACACATTTGAAATACAGATACATAGTCAATATTCATAACTTCAGATACAAAAATGCATGCATATAAATGGGATACTCATATTCAGCAAACCTTTCCAATGACACCTCATGACTTATCTTGATAAAATACATTATGATTATGTCATAATCATATTATAACATATCACTGTGACGAATATGGGGTGCGGTGTCACGCTATTGGCTACAGTTACTTCACTCTCACAAGCTCAGTCTTGACCATTAACTCAGAATTCTAACTGATGCCTGACCTTTAAAACAAGTTGTGACTAGTATGAATGGGTTCTGAATAGCTAGAGGCTTAACTGTCTGACCCCTCTCTCACCTCTCCCTTCCTTGCACATGCTCATTGTTTACTTTAAGTCCAAGTTTGTGTAGCGGTTGGCAAACTCCCCATCTTGGAAATTCTAGGCTTTCTGCCAGAGTGTCCTTTTAAATTTTCTTTTTTAGAAATTTTAAGTTCTTACTGAACATGCTCAGCGTTTGTAGCTTCTGTCTCAGAGTGGAGTAATTTTTGCTTAATCAGAATGGAGATCAGAGACAGTATGCACAGTAGAGACTGGAGAGCTTTCTCCAGTAATACCCTGAGGTCCTACCGCTTTCTCCCTTCCGCCTCCTCTACTGACGCTTTCCCACCCTCTCTGCATCCTCCCCCGAGGTGGAGAGGAGTGAATGGCCGGCAGGAGGGGCCTTCAGGGAACAGACAGAGTGGGGGCAGGACCTTAGCGGAAGAGGCTGAGGAAGGGGCATCAGTGTGGAACACAGGCAGGGCCACAGTCTGAGCACCAGTGGCTCCCCACACTTCTAGGGAGCTTCGCTTCTGGCACTCCAAAAGTGGCTGGCCAGTGTGCCTCCAAAGGGAGGTGATCCATGCTGCATCCATGGCATTTGATCTCCTGCCTGGCCAGGCTTTTTTGAGGAGGCTTAGCCTTCCTCGTGTACATGCTGCCCATGGAGACAGTGGCAGCATGAGTCCTCCTCTCTCTCCTCCCCCACCTACCCTAAAAACAACAAGAATGTTTGGAAGAAAAAGACTTTGAACTGGGGAGATTGGTCCCAGTCTAAGCAGGGAATTCAGCCTGTATATTAAGAACTGTGAATTGCATACAACATCTACTGGGGTGAAAGAAACTGCTTCATTCACCTCTTTCTTAGCCTGATAAAAGATTTAGAATTCATGTATACTTTTTATTTCTTATGTAACCGTCTCTGACCTTTATGACTACCACTTATAATCACTTAAAATCTATATTTCTGTAGTTAATACATTTATTTTAATGTTTTATCTTTGCCAGTGAGTTTGGGGAATCCGTTGACATTACAAAAGCTGGTGCATGTACATTATCCTTTGATGAAGTGGCGAACTGATTAATGAGCTTGCACTGATCAACAAGGTCTTGAGGTGCAAGGCTGGGGGGATTTGCCGGTGTCTTCCTGTGTATAGTTCATAAGAGGCTGTGGGAGCCTGCATGTAACTTTGACTGTCCCTTCATATGTTAATGGCTATGTGAGAGTGCAGTGTGAGAGGTACCCTGCTTCAGAACGTAAAAGGGGACACAGCGGTCCCACACTCCAGTTTGTACCCTAGGGGGTGGTCATACACCCTCAGTACAAATATCACTGCCTCTCACAGTGTCTGCAATATCATTGGAACTCGTGCTCCTACACCAGTGCTGCTGTTTCACACACTGCAAGAATTCAAGTACCTGAGAGATCCTGTGGTACCAAATGAGTTTGAAGTTTCCACTCCTTGTAACCTCTGGGTGCCTCTCAATACCAAGGTCTGATGGATCAGCAACAGCTCATCTTCAGCTATACAGGAGGAGGGGTTGTTGCCTCCTTACTGTATGTGGAGGAGTATTCTGATTCAGATTCTGAACTTTCTGTTCAAGAATCTCCAGTTTATTCTAGGAGCTGTTATTCTTTGTTGCAGATGCAACAAAGGCAATGTACTGTCAACAATTTTAAGGGATCTCAACTCAGTTCCATAGGGAGGAAGAAGACCTTTGGTATCGTACCCTGGTATTGTCCAAGAGGCAAGAGTGGACAACGAGGTTATGCCCCCCTCTCTTTATACACATCTCGTCGTTATCACCCTGATGAGGCAGTAATGCCACCACTGCCATCATTAGCTGATGAATTTAGACAATGCCAGGACTTAATTAATTGTGTCACGGTCACCCTGCAAATTCCCCTGGAGGAAGTCCAGGATTCTCACCACAAGCTCCTGGACATCTTGCACATCTCTGCTTCAACACAAGTGGCACCACCAATTAATGAAGCCCTTCCTGAGCCAGTCAAGTCCATCTGGCAAACTCCAGTAAGAGACCCTGTCATAAACAGATAGCTAAGAGTTAATGTCTCTTTCACCTGGAAAGGAGTAACCTGAAACACCTGACCAGAGGACCAATCAGGCAACAAGACTTTTTCAGATCTGAGTGGAGGGAAGTTTTGGGTGTGAGTTCTTTGTTCTTTGTCTTGTGTCTGTGCCCTCTCGGCTATGAGAGTGATTTTTCTATCTCCTGGCTTTCTAATCTTCTGTTTCCAAGTTGTAAGTACAAAGATAGTAAGACAATAAGGTTTATATTGTTTTCTTTTGTATTTACATGTGTGTAGTTGCTGGAATGTGTTAAATTGTATTCATTTTGGATAAGGCTGTTTATTCATTTTTTTCTTTTAAGCAAATGACCCTGTATTTGTCACCTTAATACAGAGAGACCATTTTTATGTCCTTTTCTTTCTTTTTATATAAAGCTTTCTTTGTAAGACCTGTTGGAGTTTTTCTTTAGTGGGGACTCCAGGGAATTGAGTCTGCAGCTCACCAGGGAATTGGTGGGAGGAAGAAGTCAGAGGGAAAATCTCTTTGTGTTAGATTTACTAGCCTGACTTTGCATATCTTCTGGGTGAGGGGGGAGGAGGAGGAGAGATTAGCTCTCTCGGTACTTGTGTTTTCCAGGACTGGAAACAGGGAGGGTGGAGTCCCTCTGTTTAGATTCACGGAGCTTGCTTCTGTATATCTCTCCAGGAACCCAGGGAGGGAACACCTGGAGGGGAGGAGGGGGAAGGGAGATGGTTTATTCCCCTGTGTTGTGAGACTCAAGGAATCTGAGTCTTGGGGTCCCCCAGGGAAGGTTTTGGGGAGACCACAGTGAGCTAGGCACTGTATAAATCCCTGGCTGGTGGCAGTGTTATCAGGTCCAAGCTGGTAACTAAGCTTGGAGGTTTTCATGCTAACACCCATATTTTGGACGCTAAGGTCCAGATCTGGGAAAAATGTTATGACAGACACCTCTACATGCAAAAGGACTGATTAAAAAATGCTACCTCCTGGTGATTCTGAGGTATTTATTCTCACCTCACACCAAAGTCTCTGGCTGCAGATGCAGTCAACGAAATGGGCAGAGAGCATATCCAAAAGTTCACACCTTATAATACAAACCAGAAAAGTCTAGACCTGTTTAGTTATAAGAGCTATTTATTAGCAACACTTCAGTTCAGGATAACTAATCGCCAGACACTGATGTCAGAATAAGGCTATCAGAACTATTAGACGTTTAAGGTTTTTATTGAACATTTACTTCAGGATCATTGAGAACAGTTCAGTGCCATAATAAAGGAGGTTCTGCTTTTTTGACAAAGACTTCACTGCAGGCGTCACTAGCTGCATACGTTACAACCAGGTTTATTCCACCATAGTAGTGATGAGGTGAGCTTCATGGCTTACTAAACTATAATGCAGAAACTTATTTCCCTCAGAAGCAATGCAAAGGGTTAGAGGAGTCACAGGTAATGGAAGAGCTGAGAGAGAGGGAAGTAATTGTTGGGAATAAGCCTGGGATTAGCAGTTATTGTTAAGGAGTTGGGGAGCCTCACCCATTCAGATCCTGGCTGATCCCTAGCCTCTCCTATTCAATCAGGCACATCTGCCCCATCCCCATGTAGCCCTGCACCACCTCCCCTGTCCCCATGTGGCTCTGTTTGCACCTCCACTCAGCCACTCCTCCCTCTGTCTCCATGTGTCCCTGCAGCTCTGTCTCTGTGCCCTCACTCAGACACCCCTTCTACCCCCGTCCCCATGTGCCCCATCACCCCCACTAAGTCACCCCCCTGAACCATGTGGCCCTGCACTCTCACTAAGTCACCCCCTCCTCCTGTAACCATGTGGCCCTGCACTCCCATGCCCATTCAGCACCTGCCCAAGTCTTTCCCCCCACTAGCTCTTCTGAATCCCTATCTTTGATGTCCCAGCAGACCCATGTACCCCACTTTGTCAGTCACCGTATGTCCCGTGCCTCCTTAACTGGCCCATGGGTAGGGCACTGTGGGGAATGTAGCCTCTTCTCTTCCCTATCTGCAGAGGGCTGCTCCTACCCGGGAGTGGCTGTCCTCTCTTCTGGTGCCACAGCACCCCTGGTGGGCGAAAGACGTTAACTGTAGTGCCTCTCTGGCAGAATGTATTTTCTGCAGAGAAAAAAAAATTCTTCAGGGGACATGAATTCTGTGCATGCACTGTGGTGCAGAATTTCACCAGGAGTAAATTTGCCTTTCAGTGACCAGAAGTTTTTGCAGATTCCAAGGAGAGCTCACTTCACACCCTACAAGAGTCTAGGGAAATACTAATGTTTTTAGGAATACACTCACCTTTGAATAAGAGAAAACTTAGCAGGTCCCAGTTGGCACAGATGTCTCACCCTGGTCAATTTTCCAGCTTCTGTAGACCACTGGAACCACCAGCTAGGAGGACAAAATTTTCAAAGACAATCCTGCCGCTACATCCACTGTGTCATCCCAGCCTTCAAAATTGTTCAAACTCCAGTTTTGTTGTTTTGATCAAGAATGCAGACCACTCAATGACCAGCTGCCCAACACAACCCTTCTTCCTCAGTTTGGACACTGCCTCTCTATTTTGTCAAGTGTAAGAGGCTATAACATGGAAAAAATGGATATTGGGGCCATATTTTTGTGTTATATTATCCAATTTATCTCTTTTCTACCTTTTTCAACCCTCTTTTTCCTCTCTTCCGGGACCCCTCTCATGATCAGTTGCTTACACAGGTGATCTCATCACTCATAGGTCTAGGAGCCATAAAACCAGTCCCGCTTCAACACAGAGAAAAAGAGTTTTATTCAAGACACTTTTTGATACCCAAGAAAAATGGGGCTTGGAGGATGATACCAGATCTCACATAATTGAACAAGCATGTCAGACATCTGCTTGAAGTCTGGGCCAGGAAACAAATCTTGAGAAATTGATCTTGACCCCCTCATCAACAAATTCTCTTTATATAAGTGTTTCTGGATTTGGTAATGGTCAGAGCTTATCCTTCTTGACAGTTTTCTTGCTTTAAGGCAGTGGCTCTCAACCTTTCCAGACTACCGTACCCCTTTGAGGAGTCAGATTTATCTTGCATACCTGCAAGTTTCACCTGATTTTAAAACTACTTGCTTACAAAATCAGGAATAAAAATACAAAAGTGTCACAACACGCTATTACTGAAAAATTGCTTACTTACTCATTTTTAACATATAAAATAAATCAATTGAAATCTAAGTATTGTACTTACATTTCAGTGTATAGTATACAGAGCAATATAAACAGGTCACTGTCTGTATGAAATTTTAGTTTGTACGGACTTCGCTACTGCTTTTTATCTAGCCTATTGTAAAACTAGGCAAATATCTAGATGAGTTGATGTGACCCCTGGAAGAGCTTTGTGTTCCACTAGGGAATATGTACTTCTGGTTGAGAACCACTGCTCTAAGGAACCTTTTAAAAAGAGTGCAGCTCAGCCCTCAAGTTCCAGCAAGGACACAACTGCAGCTGCTGGGACAAATGGCAACTTGTGGTTTTGTGACACTTGATTATATTTTCAGTATCTCCAGGGTTGACTCAGGACTGTTTATACATCCAACACACACAGTCTGAACAAGCAGGCATCTGTACCCAGTCATGTCCTACAGTCACTCACCTGGTGGATGAATCCATCCAAAGTTTGTTCAGGAATTCTGTGCAACCAGAGCCCCTCTACAGTCTTATTAACATTGGCTGCTTCCCTCTTGTGATGGGGAGGACGTTTGGGTCCTTGTGCAGTCCAAAGCAAATGGTCACAACAAGAACAGTGCTTGCAATCAGTCTGTTGGAATTTAGGGCAGTCAGAAATGCCTGCCTACAGTTTCTTCCCCTAATCTGGAACAAGTCCATCTCTGCTTCTTACCTCTCAGGGTTGCACACCATGGCAGACAACCTGAGCAGACATTTCTCTCTAAATTACAGTGGAACTTGGACTCTTGAGTCCTCAGCAAAATATTCCTAACTTCTGGATTTCTAGAGGTCAGCATTCTTGCCATGGCAACCAACATAAAGTGCAATAAATTCTTCTCCAGAGCGGGGCTCAATTCCCAATCTTTAGGAAATGCTTTCCTTGTTACATGGACAAAAGGTCTTTTTTTATGCTAACTTCCAACTCCATTGCTCTTAATGGTTTTTATCAAGATCAGGCAGGACCAAGCATGAACTTGGCCAAGACAGGTTTAGTTTCCTTTCCTCAGCTTTCACCCTCTGTAGTGGCTTCTGATCATACCTCGACTGTTGTCTGAGGATGAGGTCAGATGCTTTACCCCAGTCTGAGCTTCCTACCCTGCAGGGTCGATTCCTCAATGGTTCTCAGCAGTAGAGACCACATGTTCATTGGATGTACAAAAGTTACTTTTAAATAAAAGAAAGGAATCTACTGCACATGCTTACCTTCAGAAATGGAGAAGATATAATCTTTGGTGTAATTGACACAATTTTTCTCCAGCCCACTTGCCTCTTTCCTCAATCCTGGACTACCTGCTGGAGATTTAAAAAAAAATCAGGCCTTTCTATGAGTTTCATCATGGTTCATTTAGCAGCAATAACAGCTTTCCATGTGCCAGTAGTTTTCTCAGTATTCGCTCATCTGACCCTTCATTTTGGTTATTTTTGGTGGGTGTTTTATACAGTTTTCTTTATACATCACATTGAGGGGGGGATTGCTGTTTTAGAGCACTTGCTTTTAAAAGAAAATTAGGGCTGTCAAACGATTAAAAATTATCCGTAATTAATCACAGTTTTAATATGACTGTTAAACAATAATAGAATAACAATTTAAATGTATTTGGATTTTTTTTACATTTTTAAATATATTGATTTCAATTACAATGCCAAATAAAGTGTAGAGTGCTCACTTTATGATCTTTTTTATTACAAATATTTGCACTGTAAAAAAGATAAACAAAACAATCTACAAGTTGAAGGGGCATATGAATGTTTTCCATATCTGGCACATAAATACCTTGCAACGCCAGCTACAATAGTGCCATGCAAATGCTTGTTCTCACTTTCAGGTGATGTAAACATGAAACAGACAGCATTATCTCCCATAAATGTAAACAAACTTGTTTCTCTTAGCGATTGGCTGAACAATAAGTAGGACTGAATGAACTTGTAGGTGCTAAAGTTTTACATTTGTTTTGTTTATGAGTGCAGTTATGTAAAAAAAAAAATCTATTTGTAAGTTGCCCTTTCACAGTAAAGAGATTGCGCTACAGTACTTGTATGAGATGAATTCAAAAATACTAATTCTTTTGTTTATCATTTTTACAGTGTTTATATTTATAATAAAAATAGTCAAAAGTGAGCACTGTACACTTTGTATTCTGTGCTGTATTTGATATCAATATATTTGAAAATGTAGAAAATCATCCAAAGATATTCATAATCAATTTCAGTTGGTATTCTGTTATTAACAGTTCAATTAAAATGGTGATTAATTGCAATTAATTTGTTCAAATCAAATTCATTTGTTTTGAGTTTATCACTCAAGTTACTTGTGATTAATTGATAGCTCTAAAAATATTTGTTTGTTTGCGTGGGAAATGTGGATTCAGTGTTTCATCTTTCAGTTTCTAAGGCATTAGATGCAGAAAATAAAGCAGCTGGAGTTAGTGACCTGGTAGACGTGCTGTCAGGCGTCTCTTTCCCACTTTGAACTTTAGCGTCCAGAAAGCGGGGACCTGCTTATTCCCTTCTAAGCATGCTGCCACCAACCCAAAATATAGTGTTTGGGTACACTCTCTGTCCCTCAAAACCTTTCCTGGGGAACCCAAGACCCAAATCCCTTGGGTCTCAAAACAAAGGGAAATAAACCATCCCCTCCTCCTTTCTTCCTCCCAGATTTTTCTCACTGGGATTCAAACTCCTTGAATATTAAAACAGAGAGGAAATTCACCTTCTCCCCCCACTTCTCTCCCCCTCCCAGACTCTCCATGAGAGAGAGAGAGTGATCCTAACACAGAGAGAAATTAACCTTTCCCTCCCCCTTCTCTCCTTTCCCCCCCACCAATCCCTGGTGAGTCCAGACTCCGTCCCCTGGGGTCTTACGCAGGAATAAAAAAATCAATCAGGTTCTTAAAAGAAAAGCTTTTAATTAAAGAAGGAAAAAAGTAAAAATTATCTCTGTAAAATCAAGATGGAAAATGTTACAGGGTCTTTCAGCTTCACCTAGATCAGAGGGCTCCCCCTCCCAGCCTAAGTATACAAGTTACAGCAAACAGAGTTAAAATCCTTACAGCAAAATACACATTTGCAATAAAAAAAAACAACAAATGCCTAATCTGCCTGCTATCTAGTACTTACAGTATTGAATAGAAGAGACTTTTTCAGAAAGATTGGAGAGCATGTCTGGTCCTTCTCAGACCCCAGAGAGAACAAAGAACAGGACAAAAAGCACAAAATGAAGACTTCCCTTGACCAAGATTGGAAAGTATCTTGTCTCCCTATTGGTCCTTTGGTCAGGTGTCAGCCAGGTTCACTGAGCTTGTTAACCCTTTACAGGTAAAAGAGACATTAACCCTTAACTATCTGTTTATGACACATGCCCTTCCATTTTAACTTGTTGAGTTGACCTTAAAGAATAGAGACAATCTTATGGACAAATAATTTTCCATTAATCCTTGCGTCCTAAAACAATATTGAGTATGTGTAGGGGTGCGTTTTATTACTCTGGCATTTTTCAAAGCTTTTTTCCATTTTCTCATTATCTCTTCAATTGTCTCCAACAAATATTTGAAAACAATTTTATCTTCTTACCCTGGGTAACCTTATTGTCCTTGCACCAGATAATTTTTCTCCTTGCTTGAATGTTGTGCAGCCTATGACTTGATGAGATCATAGATAAGTGCAAAAAGAGCTAATTTTAAGTAGAGAGAGAAGGAAGGGAAATGCTACCAATAATGTGTTTTATTCCTGAAATTATAGGTGTTTGCATTTAAAAAACCTCTCAGGGTTGCACACCATGGTTTGCATTTAAAAAACAAATTCTTAATTAATTTGGTATATAAGAACAAAGCAAAGATGGAGAAGAAAATGTAAAATAAAAAAAATCACAGAGATGATAGAATGTGTTTCATGCTATATAAGTATGCTATGAGGGATTTGGGAAATGTATGCACTACACAATAATAAAACAATTGAAACTGAAAATTTAATTGAAAAAACCTTCAGATCATAACTAAAATATGATGATGCAGAAAGCAATTAGGCATTATATGTAACAGGTGGAATATTAACATGAATTATAGAAAACTGCAACATTAGGATAGGATTTGAGGAGCATATATAAATCAGAATAAAGATGTCAGAAGAAAAACCAAGATATGCATAGGTAAATTCTACTCGCTGAAACTATTTATCCTTGCCTCTCTTTTGGATCAAATTTGTTTTCTTCAAGAAAGACAAATATGTAGGATACCATATTTTGCTGAATTACTGTGCTCTATGCAGTGCTTTCCACCACACTATACTGGGGTGCTGCAACAATTTGTATAGTGGGGGTACTGAGAGCCATGGAAGCAAACTGTGAACTGTGTATATAATGAAATCCACTTCAAGCCAGGGGGTGCTGCAGCATGCCCTGCGACCCTTGTTCCAGCACCTGTGATACTATATGGTTTGTAATTGCTGTTAATTATAGTTTTTATTAAAGACTATATAGTTTTCTGCTTCATTGATCATAAGAGTTGCTTATATTGGATCATGTAGTCAAGAGAAAAATACTTGTCCATAAATTCAGAGGTTCTTTGGTATCATGAAAACTTTTGTTACCTTCTATCTCAATGTAGTTACAGTGTCATGATATTTTGTGAAACCTTAGACGTGAAAAGTAATCTAAAGTTATTCTGCAAAGTAAATATTAATACTGAAAGTTTGGAATGCAGATTTGTTGTTATTTCTAGAATTGAGTTTCTTACACTTTTGAAATTCTGATGAATAGCCTCAATCAATACTACTTTTAAGAAACATGAAAAGTGAAGGTTTAGTCTGGTGTTTTCAGCCTCATTTACTGAAGATAAACATTTAATTGCTGAAACTTTAAACGAATAGGAAAGTAGAGCTTAAGACTTTCTTTAATACTGTCAAGAGGAGCTCTGAAATACATGAGTTTGGAGCTGTAAAATATCAGTATTGTGAGGTATGCATCAATGAGAGGTACTCCAAATGCCTTTGTAAACACGGGAGATGGATTATTTCTTAGATCAGAGGTTCTCAAATTGTGGTCTGCGAGCTCCATTCAGGTGGTCAGCGGATAGTTCCCTCTAAGGTGTGCGCTTGGTTGGTTGCACACAAGATAATGAAGGGCCACCCACGTAATTAGTGGAGCCATGCATGTAAGGTGAGGTGGTGGCTTGGGGGGAATAGGGGGTAGGTGGGAGGGGGCAGTGGGGTGAGAAGAGGGGATAGGGGGAATTTGGGATGTCATGGCTGCGGCGGCCAGAGAAAGAGGTGACTTTCCCGAGCTGAGGATCTGTGGCTGCTGGGAAGAGATGGTCCTTCTTCCCAGCCTCAGCTCTGTGGCTGCTGTGGCAAGGGCGAGAGGGAGAAACCTTGGGGAAGAGAGGGCACATCCTTCGCATTAGAAAGGTAAGACTACTGATATTAAAATATGAGTTGTGTGCTTTTATTTGTAGAACAAAAGAAGTTAATTATTATTGGGGTTTTTTATATAGTGCATTTATCCAAAAAGCATTATAATAGTTAGCTAATAGAACAAACAACGTTTGAAAAGATTAAGTGGTCTGCCGAGACCCTCAGCAATTTTCAAGTAGGCCTCAAAAAAAAAAAAAAAGTTTGAGAACCGCTGTGTTAGATCTTAGCAGGACATTTGTTAGCTTTTAAGAATACCCAGATTTTGAGAGAGATAACTATTCAAGTTACAGTTAGGTTCAGTCTCTTAGGGTATGAAGGTAGGAGAATACTGTTACATATACTGTCGTGATCAGTTAGCCTTTTCCCAAGGTTCTTTGGTCATATATACATTGGATATGGGAACAAAGACCTGTGGAATCAGTATGGAACTCTAAGATCAAGCAAGTTTGTCTGAAGTTGCATGATGACTTCTGCTAGAAGGGGGAAAAGAGCACATCAGTCGCACTTGACTAGCTCCCAAAATAGAGAAGGGGCCTATGTAGGAAGATGCTTTTTCTTTGTTATATTATTAGTTTTCTAATGTTATTACTTAGGGATTAACTTAGGCTCTCCTAGTATAGTACCAGCCACTATACAGAGTAGTTAGACAGTCCCTGCCCCCAAAAGGCTTGCATCTTAAGAATCTCTTCTTAATTATCTTGCTTTTCTGATATTCCTATTCAGTGAGTAATATGCCATCTTGTTTCTGAAGATCACTTAGTTTCTTGGTCTCATTCCCTATAGAAAAGGCTTGATAACTTGGTTCACTTAATTAAATAGTTTAAGTAATTCTGACTGTGAATCCTTTTCCCCCTAGAAATTTGAGACATTTCACTACATTTTGATTAAGATCAAGACTTTTGATGCTTCTTTGACAATATATGTAAACTGTGGTGGTTTTGCTGCTTTATAAGAATGTAGGAAATTATTTGGGAATTTGTGAATAAGAGTTTGTATTGCATATGCTGTTTTCAGTTAAAAAAGTTTGGATTCTTTCTGGGTGCCCCCTGATATTTGGGCAACTGGGCTCAGGCTGGGCTTTCCTTCTGTGCAGAGCTGATAGAATTTGAGTGTGAGACTGTTTTCCTTAAAAAGAGGGTTGAGGTAGTTGTCATGGTATAACCCCCACTCTGAACCTTAGCGTCCAAAAGTTGGGGTACCAGCATGAATCCCCCTAAGCTTAATACCAGCTTAGATCTTGTTTTGCTGCCACCAGCCAGGACTTGCAGTGCCTGGTACACTCTGGTCCCCCCAAAACCTTCTCAGAGGACCCCAAGACCCAGAGCCCCTGGATCTTACACAAGGAAAGTAAACCCTTTCCTCCACCATTGCCTCTCCCAGGCTTTCCCTCCCTGGGTTACCCTGGAAGATCACTGTGATTCAAACTCCTTGAATCTTAAAACAGAGAGGAATGCACCTTTCCCCCTCCTCTTTTCCCCTCCCCAAGAGGTAATACAGATTCAAGCTCCGTGAATCTAAAACAGAGGGATTCCACCTTCTCCCCTCCCTTCTCTCTCCCTGTCTCCCACCAATTCCCTGGTGAGTACAGACTCAATCTCCTTGAGCCTCAACAAGGGGAAAAAAATCAATCAGGTCTTAAAAAAGAAAAAGCTTTTAATAAAAGAAAGAAAAAAGTAAAAGTCTCTGTAATTAAGATGGTAAAGGTTACAGGGTCTTTCAGCTGATAGACACTAGAGAGAAGCCTTCCCCCCCAGCACAAATACAAATTAAAATCCTTCCAGCAAAATACACATTTGCAAATAAAGAAAACAATCAAAAAGACTAAACAGCCTTCTACTTATACTTACTATTTGAACAGAAAATTAGAGAGCCTGTAGGTACGTCTGGTTACTCTCAGAACCCGGAGAGAACAGACAGACAGACAAACACCACAAAACAAAGACTTCCCTCCACCGAGATTTGAAAGTATCTTGTTTTTTGATTGGTTCTCTGGTCAGGTGGTCCAGGTTCACTGCTTGTAACCCTTTACAGGTAAAAGAGACATTAAATATCTGTTTAAGACAGTAGTGAACATGGTTTCAGAGTTGAAGCCATTCTTGGAAGTGTTATTACACAAGCCAGGTTCTGTTTATTATAGGTAACGATTTTGTAATAGAAATTCTATTGATGTGATACAAAGTAGAGATGTAGCAATATGAGGCAGAGTATTGTGCAGAAGATGTAGGCAAATTTTGTGAGGAAAAACAAAATCAAATTTTGACAAATTCTAGAATTTATCTCTGGGTGCACAACAACAAGACCCTGAGATGTGAGAACAGTTACTCCCAGGCAGGTATATCCTGTGAGGGAAACTAAGAATCTGATCTTAAGATTTATAATAAACCCACAGTGGAATGAGAGTTGGATTGTCTTTATGTCCTTCATGGGCTTGCAAACTGATTTCATTTTAGCAGAGGTTCGTCAAACGGTAAATATATACTATCTTCCCATGCCGCGGAAACTCTTATAATCTTGCGAAATTTTTTTGTGATGCTATGCTTTCTGCAGTGTAAAGGAATAAATAAGCTATATATTGCTTATTGTATGTCATTCTTAATATTTTATTAATGATAACCTGTACTGACAACAATTCTGTTCTTTTTTATATAAGTATTAAACACGATGACAGATTTTTTTAAAAAGACAGAATATGGCACAGTTAAGACTATAAGTTATCAGTTACAGTAATTATATGTCATGTTAAAAGAAGATCCAAATGGTATTAGTACAGACCTTGTCATGCTTATTCTAGGCTCAACTACTCAGTCTCTTTCTCTCTCAAACAAAATGTTTCCTGAAAACAAATCCAGCATAGCACAAAGAAAGCTACAACATAAATTTAGATATATTAAGGTATGGGACATGCACACTGAAGGTACTCAACCAACCACAACTCTGCCTTGTACTGATACCATGCGATAAGCACATTATTATGATTAGTGCATATTATTATTTTATAGATTTTTCATAGATTCCAAGGCCAGAAGGAACGTTTGTGATCCTTTAGTCTGACCTCCTCTATAACATAGAGCATACAATTTCCCCAAAATATTCCCAGAGCAAATCTTTTAGAAAAACATCCAATCTTGATTTAAACATAGTCAGTGATGGAGAATCCACCATGACCCTTGGTAAGTGGTTCCAATGGTTAATTATCCTCACCTTATTTATACCTTATTTCCAGTCTGAATTTGTCTAGCTTTAACTTCCAGACATTGGATCATGTTATACCCTTCTCTGCTACATTGAAGAGCAAACATATTATTAAATATTTGTTCCGCATGGAGATACTTACAGACTGTAATCAAGTCACCTCTTAATCTTCTCTTTGTTAAGATAAGCTATTTGAGTCTATTACTGTGAGGCATGTTTTCTAATCCTGTAATCATTCTTATGACTCTTCTCTGAACCCTCCTGCTTACAGGCTAGGGGACTCTATCCCGGGAAGCAGTGACTAAAAAAGATTTGGGAGTCATGGTGGATAATCAGCTAAACTGATGGATGGCCAAAAGAATTATTGCATTCCTAGGATTCATAAACAGGGAAAACTCAAGTGAGAATACAGAGGTTATTTTACCTCTGTGTTTGGCACTGGTGGAACCACTGCTGGAATACTGTGTCCAGTTCTGATGCCCACAATGCAAGAAGGATATTGATAAACGGGGGAGGGTTCAGAGAGGGCTCAACAAGAAGTAGGACTCAGTGGACTTGTAGATGCTAAAGTTTTACATTTTGTTTTTGAGTTCAGTTATGTAACAGAAAAAACTGCATTTGTAAGTTGCACTTTCATGATAAAGAGATTTCATTACAGTACTTCTATGAGGTGAATTGAAAAATACTATTTCTTTTGTTTATCATTTTACAGTGCAAATATTTGTAATAAAAATAATATAGAGTGAGCACTGTACACTTTGTATTCTGTGTAATTGAAATCAATATATTTAAAAATGTAGAAAAACAATTGGTATTCTGTTGTTTAACAATGCGATTAAAATGGCGATTAATAGCGATTAATTTTTAGAGTTAATTGCATGAATTAACTGCGATTAATTGACAGCCCTAATAAAAATGTTAAATAGAGTAGGACCAATTTCTGAGAGTCTCCACTAGAAAAACACCTGCTCGATGATTCCCAGTTTACAATTACATTTTGAGACCTATCTGCCAGCTGGTTTTTAATTTATTTAATATGAGCCAAATTAATTTATCATTCCAAATTTTAATCAAAATCTCATACAATACCAAGTCAAATGCCTTACAGAAGTTTAATTGGTATTTCCAGTTTCAAAAATTAAAATGATTTTTTTAGACGTTTTTCCTCAATACTAATCATTAGTGCAAAATTTTCATCTATCTTGAGAAGGGAGGAGATAAAAAAACAGTTAATGATGACTCATATGTTAAGTTCTCAGATACTGTCATATCGAGCATAGTATAAATAACCTGATAGTAATTTAAGAATATTTTTTAAAAGGTTGATTTGAAATTTGATTAACTTTGAGAAACTGCTTAACACTGCATATAATACTTATGCATTGAAATACTATTTATATTGAAAACTTAACTTTTTACGGGTTTTTGTTTGCTAAACTACTCTTATTAGTAGCTTAATGCAGTGGTGCCTTCCCCTACGCCCATTACTGTACAGTTGGCTCAGTACAGGAGCTTGGACTGAAGGCAGAGCTGGGGGGCAGAACTGGGGATGGGGGAGGAACTAGGGCTAGAGGCAGAACAGAGTGGGGTTGTGGGGGTGGAGCGAAGCTGTGACTAGGGGCAGAGCTGAGCTGGGGGTGGAGCGGAGCTGGGGTTGGAGTTGAATGTGGCGGGTGGAGCGAAGCTGCGACTGGGGGCGGAGCTGGGTTGCAGGAGTGGAGCAAAGCTGCGACTAGGGGTGGAGTGAAGCTGCAACTGAGGCCAGAGCTGGGGTTGGAGTTGGGCGGGGGGAGTGGAGCTGCGACTAGGGGCGGAGCTGGGCTGGGGGCGGAGTGGAACTGTGGTTGGGGTTGGAGTTGGGTGGAGGTGGTGGAGCGAAGCTGCGACGGGGTGAAGCTGGGTCGCGGGGGTGGAGCAAAGCTGCAGCAGGAGCCAAATCTGGGCTGGGAGTAGAGCAGGCTAGGGTTGGAGTTGGGCGGGGGCGTGGAGCGAAGCTGCAGTTGAGGCGGAGCTGGGCTGGAGATGGAGCAGAGCAGAGCTGGGGTTGGAGTTGGGTGGGGACTGTGGAGCGAAGTCGCAGCTGTGGCATGAGCTGGGGTGGGAATGGAGTGGAGCTGCAAATAGGGGCCTATTTTGCAGCAGCCTTTTCTAAAAAAGTTAATTGTGGCCAGATATTTAACACAATATTAACAAGAGAAAGGAACGCAAGAATAGGGAAAAAAACATGAGCTAGATGTATTCAAGTCAGCAGGCCCTGAAATTTACTCTAAAATGCTTAAGAAACTTTCTGAAGCAATCTTGAAACCATTAGGGAGAACTCATGGAGGATGGGAAAAACAGAGGACCTGGGGAATTATAGGCCAATCAGTCTGACTTCAATACCTGGAAAGATACTGGAACAAATTAATACACAATCAGTTTGTAGGCACTTAGAAGATAGTAGGATCATAAGGAATGGCTGCATGGATTTGTGAAGAACAAATGAAGTATAGTCCAGTACTTAATTGCATGAAGTTCCTGATTCCTGTCACTCACTGGTTATGAATCTGTTTAGAATTCAAACACTCTTTCCTAATACCATTAAGATTTTGGGAGAATAGTTCATACATAAATTAATTTCATAAACAAGAAAGAAAACTAAAAGGGTTAATATTTACTCTCTGGTACTGACAGTGTGTGAACAGTGGCCAAGGCTAGATATGTAGTAACTCCTGCATACTTGGAGTGGCACTCTGTCCCCCTCTAGTGATGTCTGGGGCAGCTAGAGATTGATGATCCTGTTACAGCCTTGGCTGAGAAAATTGTGTCTTTTAGCTCAGACAGTAGAAGCTCATGCCTTTAGCTCCAGAGGTCCCAGGTTTGATTTCTGCTGCTGATGCTCCTATATGAGTTGTCATTACTCAGGGATGATGGAGCCTTGTTGATGCTTTAAGCCAGTGGTTCTCAAAGCCGGTTTGCCACTTGTTCAGGGAAAGCCCTTGGCGGGCCGGGCCAGTTTGTTTACATGCCGTATCCACAGGTTCGGACGATGGCAGCTCCCACTGGCTGCGTTTGGCTGCTCCAGGCCAATGGGGGCAGCAAGAAGTGGTGTGGCCTGAGGGATGTGCTGACCGCTCTTCCCGTAGCCCCCGTTGGCCTGGAGTGGCGAACCGCGGCCAGTGGGAGCCGCGATTGGCCGAACCCATGGACGTGGCAGGTAAACAAACTGGCCTGGCCCGCCAGAGGCTTTCCCTGAACAAGTGGCGGACCAGCTTTAGGATTCAGATTCAGGAAAAAATATCACTCTGAAGAGATGAAGTCAGGATTCCTGATTTGAACTCTGTAGCTAAACTATGCAGTAGCTGATACTCTTCTTTATGTTACATATTATGTTGAAAGTGATCATTAATTTAAGTAAAGTAAAATAAAATTTGCAGTCAGCGTATGTAACATTCTCTGTAACTTTTGTGATACAATATTTGTATTGATCTTAGGAAATTGATTTTCTTGTTTGAGACAGATTTTGAGTGGATGAAACTAGAATAACCATGACAAGCAGTATATTAATAGTAATTTCAGCCACTTGAGTGAACGGAGAAATTCTTTCATGGCCTTTAAAATATTGTTGAACTGCCAAATCTGTACTTCCCAGTAACATCAGTCTGCATTTCTCTTTCTTGTTTCTTCATGCTGTTTCAAGTGGTGCAACATAGAAATAGTTTAAATGTCTTATATATTAAACTGTGTTGGCATATCACAAATGACTACATGGAATGCTCAGTGACATAAAATAATAGTTTTGCTTGTTTTGAAAAATATTAGCTCCTTTCCTATGTATTGTAGGCAAATGTTTCACATGGTATAAATACTATGTTTAATAGTGCACTTAGATTTTTATCAAGTATATTCCAGTGTGAATTCTGTTGAAATAAATGTTAATAGGAGAACAGGCCTTGGTGAAGATTACTTGTTTATTTTTATATACCTTGGGATTTGCAACATGTTGAAAAGGTTAAAATCAAACCTTTTCAGCAGAAAATTGACCAGCACTAAAATGTCAGCTGTCTATGAATGGCAGTGTACTAGCATGCAAACACTGCTTTCTTATTTCAGGTTCCCTAGCTGCATAGCATTTGCATTGTGACATTTTATTACAATGTTAGCAAGATAGTTGACGTTTCTAGACAGTCAGTTTTTGTTGGTGCTAGACAGCATGTAGTTGTATTAAAGATGACCCATTTAGATGTAAGAGGCTTTTTATTAAAGGGCTTTTTGTGGGGAAAAATAAAGCATAACAAGAACCAATGGTTGAAAGCTGAAGCCAGACAAATTTCAATTGGAAATAAGGCACACATTTTTAACAATAAGGGCGATTAATCACTGAAACAAACTACTGAGGGAAATGGAAGAGGAAGTAGGTGTAGCATTTCTGAAACAAAAATATCCAAAACACAACACCTGATAATAATGGAGACTGTAACTACCCAGACATCTATTGGAAAAGCAGTACGGCAAAATATAAAACTTCCGGTAAATTCTTACAATGTATTGGGGGCAACTTTTTGTTTCAGAACGTGAAGGAAGTATCCAGGGGGCAGCCATTTTAGATTTGATTCTGACTAATAGAGAAATTGGTAGAGAACCTGAAGGTGGAAGGCAGTTTGGGTTAAAGTGATCATGAAAGGCAGGGGTTCTCAAACTTCATTGTACTGTGACCCCCTTCTGACAACAAAAATTACTTCATGACCCCAGGAGGGGGGGCCGAAGCCTGAGTCCACTCAAGCCCCACTACCCTAGGTGGAGGGCCAAAGCCTGAGCCCCACTGCTCTGAGCAGGAGGCTCAAAGCTGAAGCTCAAGGGCTTCAGCCCCAGGCAGGAGGCCTGCAACTTGAGCCCTGCTGCCCAGGGCTGAAGCCCTCGGGCTTTGGCTTTGGCCTTGGGCAGTAGTGCTCAGACTTCAGCCCTGGGCCCCAGCAAGTCTAAGCCAGTCCTAGAGACCTCATTCAGAGGGGGTCGTGACCCACTTTGAGGTCCCGACTCACAGTCTGAGAACCGCTGCTCTAAGGAAAGGAGTGAGAGCATCAGAATAAGGACAGTGGACTTAAATAAATAAATAAATACACCGGCAAATGGAGAACTAGCAGGTAAGGTCCAATGGGAAGAAAATCTAAGGAGGAAAAAAAGGCGTTCAGGAGAGCTGGCATTTTCACAAGGAGAGAATATTAAAGGCACAACAGTGAACTATCCCAATGTGAAGGGAAGGTAGGAAAAATAGTAAGAGGCAAAATCAAATGCCCAAATACAAAACAGGCAATAACTGGCTAAGCAGAAAAATTCTGCAGAAAAGGATCTGGGGGTTAAAGTGGATCACAAATTGATTATGAGCAACAGTTGCAAAAAAGGCTAATATCATTGTGGGGTGTATAGCAGTAGTGCTATATGTAAAACATGGGAGGTAATTGTCCTGCTTTTATTTGGCAGTGGTGAAATCTCAATTGAAATACTGTTTCTACTTCTGGGTGCTACACTCCCAGAACGATATGGACAAACTGGAAAGTCCAGAGCAGAGCAACAAAAAAATGATAAAAGGTTTAGAAAATCTGATCTAGGAGGAAAGATTAAAAAAACCTCAGCATATGTTTAATCTTGAGAAAAGAAGACTGAGGGGGGGACATGGTAACTCTTCAGATATGTTAAGGGCTGTTATAAAGAGAACTTGTTCTCCATTTCCACTGAAAGTAGGATAAGGGGTAATGGGCTTAATCTGCAGCATGGTAAATTTAGGTTAGATATTAGGAAAAACTTTCTAGCTCTAAGGGTAGTTGAGCTTTGGAATAGGCTTCCAAGGGAGGATGTAGAAGTCTCGTCATAGGAGATTTTTAAGAATGGGTCAGACAAACACCTCTCAGAGATGGTGTAGGATTACTTGGTCCTGCCTCAGCAGAGGGGACTGGACTTGATGACTTCTCCTGGTCCCTTCCAGCCCCACATTTCTATGATTCTGTGGTGGATTCCCCATCTTGTGATGACTTCCAATCAAGACTAGATACCTTACTAGAAGATATGCTTTAGTGAAAGTTATTGGGCTCAATATACAGGTAACTGGATGATATGTGATGGTCTGATTTCTACAAAAAGTCAGACCGTCCTCTACAGCACCGACCACTCTGCTACAGGAGTCGGCACAGAGACCAGTGACTCTGCCAATACTACCACCGCTGGCACCGACTCAACTGTTGGCACCTATGGACAGACTGAAATGCTGTTGCAGCACCGACTGCACTTGCACCAACTGCACCACTGCAGAAACACACAGCTCCTCAACAGTTTCTACATAGAAAGACATAGTGGTCTCTTCGATACCGCAGTTGCCATTGCTCAGCACCAAGTGATCGCCAGGCCAACTAGCAGAGCAGCTATCTACTTAAACTGCTCTCTAGTGATGAAGAAGAGGACATACATGGGAGCTGGTTCTCCTCCCAGCACTCTTCATACATGAGAGGAGATCTCCATAGGAGGCCCTTAAGACCAAGTCCTGCCAATCTTGAGAGATGCAACAATGGGCAACCCTGAATTTGCCCACCGATGCCCTATCCCTATACAGTGGCTCCCCCCCCAGGTCCCTTGGGTGGGATATAGGACTATACTAGACCCTCGACTCCAGCTTGAGGGGACATTTTCTCTCCTCCACCTTCTCCGAGTAGGGACATGTTGGAGACACCTGTAGGCATGACAGATGAAAAAGAAAGCTCGGACCAGGAAAGCATTTCTCCAGCTCATAACTCATCTTCCTCTCCTGATAAGGTCGTCATATCACCATCTCCAACTACAGTAGACAATCAGAAGCAATTTCAGGAACTCTTTAAAAGAGTAGCTGCCAGCCAAGACATTCCGCTTGAGAAGGTGCAAGAAACCTAGCACAAGTGCTACAAATCTTACAGACATCAACTTCATTCAAAATTGCACCCCATCAATGATGCCATAATGGAGCCGCTGGAAAATATTTGGCAGATCCCTGTAACCATACTAGTAAAAGAGCAGACAGAAAGTACTTCTTACCAGCTAAATGGATGGACTTTCTCTTCTTCTACTCACAATCCAACTCCCTGGTGGTGGAAGCTGCCAACCATTGCAGCAAGCAACCCCAATTACAGTCCGCCTCACAGGATAAAGAACACAAACAATAAGACTATGATTTTTAGCAAAGTTACTCAGCCCTTGAGGTTCTACTGGAGGAAAAATGCCCCCAGTTCATGGACATGAACAAGGGACAACTAATTGCCTGTATTGCTGTACAGGCTTCGATGGATGTAGTGGACACTGCTGTGAGAACGATGGCCACAGCTGTCGTAATGCACATGACCTCATGATTGCAGTCGTCTGGTATTCTACAAGACCTCCAACTGAGGGGTCTCTCTTTCAATTGGGAGAAGCTCTTTTCTGCAAAAACAGACAATGTCCTTCACACAGTGAGGGATTCTGGGGCCACCCTGCGCATTTTAGGCGTATATATGCCTCCTAATAAGTGACACACCATACCAAAAGGGCAGAGTCATCTCTTTCCATTGTCTACAACAACAGTAATTCAATCAGAATTAAAATAACGCTCACAAAGACATAGGGCTCCTCAAACTCAGTCCTTGTCTTCACAACCATCTACTATTAAGTCACAGTTTTGCAGTCTTGTTCGAGGGTCTAAATGACCTCCCCTCAATACAGCACTGTCAGATACTCTTACCCAACCTTTGGCCAACCTGCGCCCGTTCTACCATGCTTGAGCAGCAATAACAGACCGATACAGGAGATTATAAAATCGGGTTATGCCATCCCCTTCCTCTTACCCTCTCTCCTTTCCCACCCCTCTTCAGGTACCTTTCCCACTAGCACTTTTTACAATAGGAAGTGAACTATCTCATCCATTTGGGTGCCATGGATCAAGTTCCAACTCAATACAAAAGGAGGGATTTTTACTCCCATTATTTTCTCACCAAAAAGAAAAATGGCAGATGGAGCCTCATCTTTGACCTTCGGAAGCTCAACAAATTTGTGCAGAACCACAAATTCACAGTGATCATACTGGCCACAGTTATTCCAGCGCTAGACAAGAGGGACGGGTTTCAGTCCTTGATCTCCAAGATGCTTATTTTCATATTACCATACACCCGTTTCACAGATGATTTTTAAGATGTATGGTAGGGCTCAACCATTTCTAATACAGGGTACTACATTTTGTCTTTTCCACGCCCCTTAAGTTTTTCAAAAACCCTCGCAGTAGTGGTGGCTCACTTATGAAGAAGAGGAGTGATGATCTTACCCTACCTAAATGATTGTCTGTTGAAAGGTACAACTTGGGAAGAAGTGACGCAGATAGTGCAGACCACCATCAATCGGTTTTTGATACTAGAGTTGCAGATAAATATACAGAAATTTACATTGACCCCAATGCAACAACGGAAATTCACTGTGTCATATCCTGATTCCACACAAGCCAGTGCACTGTTGCCCAGTCACAGATTTAGCATGACATTCAGCATGAGACACACAAGATTACATATGCATTGCCTACAGGGCTGGCTGAGCACTCTGTACCCTCTGTACACTCCCAGAAAACACAGAGCGACAGTACCCCCAAAGACCATTGCACCACTAAAGTGGTGGACAAAATCAGAAAATGTCTGCACAGGGATCCCTTTCCAACAGGATCTGCCATCACTAATAATCACGACTGATGTGTCGCTGATAGGCTGGGGTACTCACTTAGACCAGCATATCATACCAGGCAAGTGGTCAGCAATGGAAACTCAGCTCCACATCAATCTCCTGGAGCTCTGAGCAGTATAGAGTGCATGCAGGCACTTCCGATTATACGGAATGAATCAATCCTCATACTAGCGGACAACATAGCACGCATGTTCTGTATGAATTGCCAGGAGGATCTCACTCCCATTCGATTTACACTAAGGCCCTGAAATTGTGGAACTGGTGCTTTCACCACAATATAACCATCTCAGCATCTTATCTCCTGGGGTGTCAGAATACGATGACGGACATGCTAAGCAGACATTTCTTTGAAGAACACAAATGGAAAATACATGACAGCGTTCTCCAATCAATATTCCAAAAACGAGGCTATACATTTGTAGACCTGTTTGCGTCAGCAACAAACCACAAGCGTGTACTTTTCTGCTCCACGGCGGGACTAGCATCCTAAGTTACTAGGGGATGCCTTCTGCATCTCGTGGGACACAATACTCATGTATGCCTTCCCATTGATATCTCTAATCTTGCGAGTCATTCACAAGATACGGACTGACAAGGCCCATATCATACTGATTGTTCCAACGTGGCCCAGACAGACTTGGTTCCCTTACCTGTTGCACCTGGCAATGTATGCTCCATGAGCTCTTCCCTCGTGGGCAGGTCTCTTCTCACAGAACAGAGGCTGGATTCTCCACCAAATCTGGCAAAACTCCACCTCAAAGCATGGCTCCTGTGTGGTTCCAACACGACAAATTAGCCTGTTTTGGAATGAGTGAAACATGTATTATTAAATAGCAGGCAATCCACCACTTGCAATACCTACCTCCAAAAATGGAAGAGATTCTCACTATGATGCCAACAAAAGCAGGTAAATGCAGTCATGGTGCTTCTACCAGCCATATTGGACTACATAATGGAACTCAAATAATCGGGCTTATCCATAAACTCAATTAAAGTACACTTAGGCCACGTCCAGACTAGGGTATTAAAATCGATTTTAGATATGCAACTTCAGCTACGTGAATAATGTAGCTGAAGTCGAATTTCTAAAATCGAGGTACTCACCCGTCCAGACGGCGCGGCATCGATGTCCGCGGCTCTCCGTGTCGATTCCGGAACTCCGTTCAGGTTGATGGAGTTCCGGAATCGATGTAAGCGCGCTCGGGGATCGATACATCGCTTCCAGACTAGACGCGATATATCGATCCCCGAGCAATCGATTTTAACCCGCCGATGCCGCGGGTTAGTCTGGACGTGGGCTTAGTGGCTATTACAGCCTTTCACCACAAGATGGAGGGAATGTCAGTCTTTGCTCACCCAATCACTAAATCACCAAACACTTCCTTACTGGTGTACAAAACATGTACCTGGAAATCTGATAACCTGCACCCCCATGGGACTTGAACTTTGTACTCCTATGCCTCACCACAACACCTTTTGAACCCTTAGCAACCTGTTCCCTCCTTCATATGTCTATGAAAGTTGTGTTGTTGATAATGATTACCTCCGCTACATGGGACAGTGAAATTGGGGCACCCTTACACCATGTTTACTGAAGACAAGGTCACATTGTGACTACATCCAAAATTTTTGCCTAATGTATCGACATTCTTCCATTTAAACCAACCCATACATCATCTCATGTTTTACCCAGAACCATATGGGAACTCCCAAGAGGCCATCCTACATTCAGATGAGCCATAGTGTTTTACTTGCACCAGCCCTTCTGGAAATCTCCAAGGCTATTTATTTCCAAAACAGAATGCTCCAAGGGATGTGCCATATCAACCCAGAGACTATCTAAATGGATCTTTACTTGTATCCAACTTTGCTATTGACAACATAACAAGGAACACCACCAGGGATCCGATCTCACTCTATATGTGCCATTGCTACATTTATAGTCTTCCTGAACAATGTCCCTCTGCTAGACATCCAGGGCTGCTACATGGGCCTCAGAGCACACCTTTGCAAAACACTATGCTATCACTCTATCCTCTGGGTCAGACGCTATACTCGGCCTTACCATGCTCTCTGAGACAACACACGCAACTCCAAAGCAAGGCACTGCTCTACTGTCACCTAATGTGGTGTACCCATAGGGACACTACTTGAAAAAGAAGAGGAAGTTACTCACCTTCTCATTTTCGAGATCGGTGTCCCTATGTGTGCTCCAGTACCCCTTTCCCCCTACTTTGGAGCTTTGTGGTAGAGAAGAAACTCAACAGGTTGGATCATGTGCATGCTACATGAGGTGTCAATGGCACCGCGAGACGACTACTGCGCACGTGCGCCCCGACCCAAGCACTGCTACCAAAAATCTCTGATCTGTGGCACAGGGACGCACTGACACCTAATCTGGAGCACCTGCAGGGACACACATCTCGAAGAACCCTTGTTACTGCACAAGGTGAGTAACTTCCTCTTCTGTGTCATCTTTGTGGAATTTGCCCCTTTTGTGTTTTTAAATACTAAAATATTTTAACTATTTTTATAAAGTATATGAATGTTAGGCTAGAACACAAGAAATGCCTTGTATTAAGTTGGAAGACTAAAAAAAGTCTGTTACAGTTTATAACCCTCTGTTAAAATATTGTAAGGGAATATTGAAGTAGTAGACGATCCCACTGTAGCAACCCTTTCAAAATTTAAATTATACATGTAATCTTTTTGTAGTGTTCAAAAAAACACTTTTGCACATTGATTATGGAGCATTTTGCATCCACTGATTGTGCTGTTAGCGACAAAATATTTCACTGTCTTTAATTATGTAAAATTTGATACTCTAGTTTTTACATGTGTAGTCATATCTGAAAAGCAATTTAGAACAGGATTCTAACTATTCCCCTAAATATCACTGCAAGGACGTATCTTCTAATAAGCTTGTTTAATATTAAAATTTAATTGGAATAAGCACTTGGCTAACGGTAGTTCTTGGTGTGCATAATGGTTTGGATTGACTGTTTTCAAGCATGATCTCTTTCTAAAAATAAATCATGTATGTATGATTATTAAACCTGGACAGAAAAGGAGTACAAACAAATGGGAAAACAGATAAACCCTGAAAATATATTGTTCCAGCTGTATGTTTTATCTTTTGTTAGAAAATTGGCTGAATTTATTTGTTTGACAAAAACTACTGAATATTTCTGGAATATGATTACAGAACGTTCCCTTATATTTGGAATTTAGTCTCATTAATGTTAATTTGAAACAGTTAATGATATTTCTGTGATCCTTTGGTCCATCTAATATGCTGAGATATAGAGCCCACCTGCTGTGTATTTTTTGTTAGTGTAAGAATGTAAGTCTTAATCAGAGAATAATGCTATGGTCTTGCATTTTAAAATACATTTAATTTCATTTTTATCTAAGATAACTCCCCAAGAAAATAATTTAGAATAACTAATTTATTAGTTTAGGCAGATATGAGTATCTAGGAGCTGCTTAATCTTTCAGAGGAAAGTGTTAATTCTGGTGTCCTACAAAATGTATTCTGCTTTTAAAATATTTATATAAGGTAACTTAAGATTTCAAAATTGCATACAATTACTTCACACTAAATATCAGGTAACCCATGCAAGGCTGTATTGCTGCTCTTCAGAGATCTTTGCTTCTGTTTTTATTTAACTCCTTCACAATCACTCAAGGTACATCTACACTACCTACTGGATCGGTGGGTAGTGATCGATCTATCGGAGATTGATTTATTGCGTCTAGGGTAGACGCGATAAAATTGATCCCCGATCTCTCTCCTGTCGACTCCGGAACTCCACCACTCGCTGCCGTCCTCGCAGCCAGGTAAATCGACCTAAGATATGCCGACTTCAGCTACGCTATTCGCATACCTGAAGTTGCATATCTTAGGTCGACCCTCTCCAGTGTAGACCTAGCCTTAGTATTGGTATGCAAGTTTGAACTCAACTGATGTGAACATAAGAATAGCCATACTGGGTCAGACCAAAGGTTCACCTAGGCCAATGCCAGGTGCTTCAGGGGGAATGAACAGAACAGGTAATCAACAAGTGATCCATCTCCTGTCTCCCATTCCCAGATTCTGGCATTTACTTAGGTGTGGCATATATTTAGTAGAAATGAATAGGCTGCAGTCAAAGATTTAACAAAGATGATTTTCTGTTTCCAGTAGCCTCACGTGACACAATGATTTTCAACTGCATTTCATGTTCACACATTTAATTTGCTCAAATACTGTGGTGTTACTGTTTGTTAACCAAAGTAATAGTAACTCAAGTTCAGAAATATTCTAAAGCAAATAATTGTTCTGGACTCTGAGAATTGTTGAGAGTCTCAAGTGCAGCACTTAAGGCTTCTGGTTTAATGCAGAGTAGAGAGCTGAAAATTGTATGGTGCTGAGGAGTGATACTGCAGTGTGACAAAGTTCCTCCTCTACCTTGGTGGGTCCAGTCTGGATCAACTCCTCCTGTGTCTGGTCAGGAGTTGGGAGGTTTGAGGGGAACCCGGGCCCCCCTTCTACTCCAGGTTCCAGCCCAGGGCCCTATGGATTTGCAGCTGTCTATAGTGCCTCTTGTAACAGCTGCATGACAGCTACAACTCCCTGGGCTACTTCCCCAAGGCCTCCTCCAAACACCTTTATCCTCACCACAGGACCTTCCTCCTGGTGTCTGATAACGCTTGTACTCCTTAGTCCTCCAGCAGCACACCTTTTCAGTCTCAGCTCCTTTGTGTCTCTTGCTCCCAGCTCCTCACACGCACTTCCTCTCCTCTGGCTCCTCCCCATCTGACTGGAGGGAGCTCCTTTTAAAACCCAAGTGCCCTGATTAGCCTGCCTTGATTGGCTGCAGGTGTTCTAATCAGCCTGTCTGACTTAACTGGTTCTAGCAAGTTCCTGACTACCCTAGTGCAGCCCCTGCTCTGGTCACTCAGGGAACAGAAAGCTACTCACCCAGTGACCAGTATATTTGCCCTCTATCAGACTCCTGCACCCCACTGGCCTGGGTCTGTCACAGCAGTTACACAATGTGGCAGATACAAAAATTCTAAATGTTTAATAAAAATCAATCGAGTGTATATTACTTTCGTATTTAGTTTTGAATAGTGAGAAATCATTCATTTCTGGATCTTATTAGTGATCTTAAAACGTGTTTGAAAATAATATGGGACTAGGTAGTGATTTGGGTTAGCTCATATCTGGGGTCAGTCACAAATGAAAGTTGTCCTATAATTAATTACCTTGTGAATATTAGTCTACATTCCAAAGTCATCACATAGTTTGCTATGATGAATGTATTTTGATTAGAGGTACAGCAGAATTGTTGGAGAAGCTTGAATAAAGTGTGACTCCATTATATGTAGCTTCTAATCCATGTCAGAAGTTCTAATCTTTCTGAGGACTAATAGCCACAAAATTTGCTAACAAAAAGGAAAAAAAATCAAGACATATATTCTAACAAAGCACACATTCTGCTATGATAATAACTGACAAATAGCTAAAATGTTCTATATTTTAAAGCTAAGATACAGATACTTACTGAATTAGGATAGATTTGGTATGATTTACCTTTTATCTTTAAAAATCAAGTTCATAGTAACTTTCTCAAGTTCATCTCTGAAATGACAGCTATTTTTCAGTTCATATAAGACCATTACAGAAGCATTTAAGAAGAGTTTTAATGCTGGACAACATGTCAAATAAAGTGTTGATGTTACCTAGGTAATGTTTGCCTTTTTTTTTCTTGATATGTATAATATTACATCAAAAATACCAATGAAACATTAAAGGTTTCATTTAAGCTCACATGGAGAGAAATTCAGAAGCTAAAACTGAAATTATCTTTACTTGCTGTGTTATGCCTGCACACCATTTTTACAAGTGAGCCCATGAGAGAATAGGAAGATGAGCTGGAGCTGTCAGTTCCAACAGAGGTATTGTCCTTGTCACTCAAGGAGGCAGTTGCTCCAGCCTCTGTCTTCCCTGGACAATCATAGACTGTTTCAAGAGTTGTTATTAGAAGGTGGTGGAAGAGCTCCAGATCTCCTTAGCGGAGGTCCAGGAACCTCAGCATAAGTTCCTGGGTGTTCTGCAGCCTATGGGCTCCAGTCAGATTGCACTCCCGGTAAATAGTAAATATACCCATACTAGAACCAGAAGGGGCTTTATGGCAGACACCAGCTATCTGTGGCCCTGCCCTCGGAGAAGCGGTACTTTGTCCCAGCTAAGGGAGTGGAATTCATGTTCACTCACCCTGCCTCAATGTCCTTGGTAGTCCAGGCAACCACAGAAAGATCCAGAAAACAACACTCAAGGGCAATCCCTGCAGAGAATGAGGCCAAGCATCCAACCGTATGGAAAGAAATGTGTTTCCATCTACCGACATGCAGTTTAGAATCTTAAACTATTAGGCTCATCTTGCCAAATACGATTTCCTGAATTACTTTAAGTTCCTGGACTTTAGGGACAAGTTACCTTTGGAGGACAGGGCTCAGTTTCCAGCCTGTATTAATGAGGGCAAACTAGTGGCCAGAATCTATTTACAAGCTGCAGCTGATGCAGCTGTTACACATCAAAATCTATGATACCTGCCATTGTGATGCAATAGGAATAATGGCTACACATCCCCTTGCTGCATCGTTTGACATTTCCCAGGGACACACTGTTGACTTGCAAAAATGGCCAAGCCTTTCCACTCATTGAAAGACTCTAGGGTAGCCCTCCACTCACTGAGTAGATATACATCTGCTCTGAAGAGAAAATATCATACACAGCACTATGAACCAAAGTCCATATCACAGCTCTTCAGCACTTCTATGAGCCACCTCTCAAATGACAGAAAATGTAGAGGTTATGATATTCTTCCCCTTCCATTTCAGCTCCAGCTACCCAACCTCAGCCTGCAGCCGAGAGCTATGTTTGACATTGTTTGGCAGCTCTTTACATCTCCACTCAATTCCAAGATCCATTTTGGGGGATGCCTAGCAAAATTTTCTCACAGTTGCGTAGCAATAACAGACAGGCGGATGCCGTATATCATCAATTCTGGCCATGCCATCAAGTATCTCTACCTGCCTCCTCCAGAACCCCTTTCCTGCCTCTCTTTTCGGTGACCATTCTCACAAGGAGAATCTCCTTCAGGAGCAATACAGTAGGTACTCCCTTGTTATTGGGAAGAAAGGTTAAGTTTGAAATATTTCCTAGTCCCCAAGAAGAGCTGAGGCTGGAGACCTGTTCTTGACCTGAATCAGCTTAAAGTTTTTATTCACAAGGTGAAATTGTGCATGGTTACATAGACATCAATAATACCACCCCTAGAAAAAGGCATGAGAGTCATGGATCTTGATATGAAAGACACATGCTTTCATGTGGATATTCACCCCTCTCACTGACAATTCCTCAAGTTTGTGCTGGGCCCCCACCGCTATCAATACAGCTTGCTCCCGTTTGTGGAAGCGGTAGCTAACCCAGTCTTAAATAAAGTATTCCCAGTAGTGGCAGCTCCACTGTCCCATAGTTGGACAACTGTCTACTTGCCAGCAGGTCTTGCCTGAAAATCTTCACGTCAGCCTCGTTGCTGTTCCACCTCTTAGTATCCCTGAGAATCTCTAAATGTGGACAAGTCTACTTTGACTCTGACACAGACTGTGAAATGTATAGGAATGACCTTTGGATTCAATCAGGGTGAAGACTTACCTCCCCATGGACAGATTTCCCACTATAGATGCTTTGATTTAGTTACATGCAGCTGTCGAACACGAGTTCTGATATGCCTTACTCTTGTGGGCCATATGTTGTCCTGTAGTTACGTGATGCCATTCGCCAGACTTCTCCTCTGTTGCTTGCAAGCTTGGCTCCAAACAGTATATACACCAAGCAAGCACAGCATGAATACCATAGTAACAATTCTTTTCTAAGAAGAGGGCCTCTCTTGTATGTGAAGGCCCCTGGATGTGTGTGTGGGAGTTCTCTTTCCATCCCCCTCATCTGACAAAATGATACTTACAGATGCCTCCCTCATAGACTAAGGAGCCCATATGGACGATCACATTGGACAAGACACTTGGATACCTGAGAGAACCAGAATGCACATCAATTTTCTGGAACTGAGAGCAGTATGAGAAGCTTGCAAAGCATTCCTATCATTCATACAATCCCTCATATCCTGATAATATTGGACAATGGGACTATGGTTTTTTAAATAAGCTGGGAGGGGCCAGCTCTGTCACCTGTATAGAAGCGGTCAACTTATGGAACTGGTATATACAGAACCACATCACTCTATTGGCAGTGAACCTCTTGGACACCCAGAATTCACTGGTGGACATCCTCAGCAGGCATTTCACCACCAATCGTGAGTGGGAGTTACACAATTCAATAGTGAACAGCATCTTTGCCCACTTGGACCCTGTTTGCCTCTTAGGCAAATAGGAAGTGCAACATATACTGCTCCAGGGGAGCTCAAGGTCAGTACTCCAGGAATGATGCTCTCTTTCTGCTGTGAACAGATCACTTCATCTTATACTACCTTGGGTTCTATGGAAAATTCAACTGGATAGGCAAAAATCATCCTCCTTGCCTCCAGATAGCCTAGAGAATTCTGGTTTCCAAGCATCCTGGAAATATTATCCCATCCACCTACCAGCATTCAGATATTTCTGGATCTTTCCAGATCTCTTAACCCAGAAAAATGGCAGGGTCTGCATCCCAACCCTGATGCTCTTCATCTCATGCATTGGTATTTGGATGAGCATAGAACATTCCTGCATTGAAGCTGTGCAAGGCATTCTTAGTATTAGCAAAGAGATGATTCCACCAGAAAATGTTACTGAGACAAATGAAAACATTTCTATGTTTGGGCCAGCAATTTCATATATCTCCAGAGACATGAAATGTTCTTGGTATTTTAGACTATCTTCTTACCCTCAAAACTATGGGCCTTTCCCTTAATTGACTATGAGGTCACCTGGCAGCAATTAGCACGTCACCCACCAATGGGCAGTTACTTGATTTTTACCCATCTACTAATATCCAGATTCTTGAAGGGCCTGATCAGAGCCAACCCCTCAACAGTATCTTAATTTAGTGCTTTCAGCACTCACAGAGCCGCACCTTGAATCACTATCTACGTGTTTCATGTGTCACTTGTCAGTGAAGGTCATCTCCTTCCTTATTGCCATCACCTCAGCCAGAAGGGTAGGTGAATTTGGGGCCTTAATGGCCAATCCACCATACACAATATTCCATATGGATAAGATCTTGCTATGATTACACTCACAATTCATTCCTAAGATAGTTTTGGAATTTCACATACAGGAAGTGAATTGACTAGTTGGTTTTTCCCAAAGCCCCATACCTCTAATGAGGAGGGAAGACTCCATTTCCTCAATGTTCAGCAAGCATGGGCTATATGCCTGCAGGGGACAAACCCAAACTCAAATGTATGTCAAGGTGTTTTTAGGAGTTTCTGTTAGTCATGGTAATTATTAATAGATGTGCAGTTGTATGCAAAGTCAAATTGTAAGCCTATGTATTGTTTATATATCTGTTTGTGCTGCATTTTCCCTCTCCACCTGTCATATTCCCTGTGTAAAAGCGAGTGCCTGAGAGTAAAATATATTTCTATTAAGTACATGTTATGCTAAAATGTGTGATAGACTAACTGGAGCAATTGCTTAACTTTTTACCTTTCTTGAGCTTGATGTTATACTAATCACTGTTTCAACCTTATATTGTTGATAGGTGTATTGAGTGCTATATAGCATATTTAATGCAGAATGTTGTTCTCAAATAAGCATGTGATGTTTCATTCTGTTTCTTCTTTTTCTTATGGTTTTCTATAGTGCCCTTCGCTCTAGTATATAAACATTTTCCAAGTAGACTAAATCTACAGGGTGAAGTCTTAACTGGACTTAATTGAGAGTTCTGCTCTTCTTCTCTCCTTGGTTAAAGGAGGCTTTGCGAGAGGAATATTTTCTTTAAAATCATTTTCATGTTGGTTACGGGGGAATTGCTTTGCCAAAGGAGCATCTGGCAGTATGATCTGAAAGTGGTCAGATTTTGAATTAGCCTCATCTCACTGAAAAGCTTGTGCCACTACCAAAACTTTTGCACCACAAATACTTTATTTCCAGCTGTCTCATGCTTCCTCCTGGACTTTCATCGATTCCTAGATTCCAAGTGCAGAATATACAATTGAGACCATCTACTCTGACCTCCTGTATAATACAAGCCACAGAACTGCCTTAAAATTGTTCCTAGAGAATATCTTTTAGAAAAAAAAATCCAATCTTGATTTAAAAATTGCTTGAGATGGAGAATCCACAATGACCCTGGGTAAATTGTTCCAGTGGCTAATTACCCTTTCCCGTCTGAATTTGTCTAGCTTTAACTTCCAGCTTGTGTTATACTTTTTCAGCTAGATTGAAGTGCCCATTATCAAATATTTGTTCCCCATATAGCTATTTAAACTGTAAGTAAGTCACCTTGTGTTCATCCCTTTTGTAAGCTGCATGATCTCACAGACTTTGAAATGACAACAGAAGCATATGAGAGCCAGTGGAGGGATTGCAGCACAGAACTGATGTACTCAGTGTCTCATTTCTTTTAATTTGTTTGAGCACCTTGTAATTTTTGTTTTTCTTCTTGTGAACCATATTGCAAAGACACATTTCTTTACTGCTGTTAGTATTCTGAATGGATATGTTTTAGTTCTTTTTGTAATTTTTTGAAAGGAGGAGGAGAATGTCTCCTAGAACATAGTAGGCTGGTATAGTGTGGTGGCAGTTATTCCTCCTTCTCTGGGTCAGAGGGAGGCCACACCACCTTATTACATCACCAGGATCACTGTCAAGTATTAGGGGGAATTAGAAAGACAGTTGTTAGCATCTGACCCTTTTGTTGGGCAGGGCACCAAACAGTCTGTGGGCTTCGGCCCTCGGGCAGGACAGAACTAATGAGCAATCTGCAACAAAGTTTATGCACTCAGGCCTGGAGGCAAGGCGGAGCTAACAAGTTGTCTGTAGTCTCAGGCCCTCTGTCAGGGCAGAGTAATTAAGCTGACGGGGGGCCTCACCTTTAAACAGGTCAGAACACAGCAGCAGTCTATGTGCCCTGGCACTCAGGCAGGGGCAGAGCAAATGAGCAAGCAGTTTATAGGCCGTGACCCTCAGGCGGGGCAGAGCAAACATATATTCTATGGGTTCTGGCCCTCAGGCAGGGGTAGAGCAAACAAGCAAGCAGTTCATAGGCTCTGGCCCTCAGGCAGGTGCAGAACAAATAAGCAGTCTGTCATCCTAGCATTGGCCAGTGGAAGACAACGCTGGCCCTTTGGCTTGTGGTTGGAAGGCTGCCACTGGAGGGGTGGGGTTGGCAGAAGGGGAGGTACGTGGCCCAGAGCCTACATGACTCTCCCAGGTCCCAGCCCATGGCCCTAACAGTGGCGGAGTGTTCTGCCACTAGGCTAGCAGGGAATCCAGCCTCAACACACTGACCTGGGTACAGGCAGCAGTGCAGCTGGGCTATAGTTGTCTGTCCCTGGACTTCCTTCTACCCTCCCCTCAAGGTGTACCTGAATACCAACGTTGTCCTCTGGCTCGCTGGGATATACAGCCAGTGGTAATTTCAGCAGCTCCTCTCTATCTGGGTTGGCTGGCGACTCTAGAAACTTGGGTGAGTCATCAGGGACTCAGGGCAGCAGAGGTCCTTCTTGATGTCCCTCTCCAACAGCGAGGGAGAAGTCTGTTTCTCTTGGCGTCTCACCTGCAGACCCCGTCTCCTTTTGGGTCAGGGTGCTGCCTGGCTGGGCAGCAGTGACAGAGGCCTGCAGTGAGCCAGGCAGGTCTGTCTCTTGCCTTGGCTGGGTTCTAACTGAGCTGGAGGCTCCGCCTTTTGTACTTCTTGCTTGTCTCTCAACTTTCGGTGGGAGGAGTTAGCCCAGCCTGACTCCACCCACGCAGGCACAGATAGCAGTTCCTCCTCCTCCTCTGGCTCAGAGGGAGGCCACATTGCCTCAGTGAAGCTGGGTTTACACCAAGATTT
Source organism: Gopherus flavomarginatus (assembly GCF_025201925.1). Taxonomy (NCBI): domain Eukaryota; kingdom Metazoa; phylum Chordata; order Testudines; family Testudinidae; genus Gopherus; species Gopherus flavomarginatus. The sequence continues at coordinate 169,324,316 of NC_066620.1, read as the reverse complement.
TCTGTTAATTTTTATACCTGATACCCAAATGTTTGCATCTGTGGGAAGTCTTTTTTTTGGTAAAGTAATCTTATCTGTGTTGTGTCCATCAGAGTTTGAAACTAGCTGTGTACATTTGCTTCTTGTTAGTTTATTCAGAGCAACTGTGGATTGAATGGTCATAGAGAATGAACTGTTCCTGGATGTAATCTCTCCAAAATGAAATTTAAGCACACCGGTGATGTAGTTGTGGGGAAGCTTGCACTGGTGCTGGTGCCCATGTTATACTTTTACTGCTCTTAAATATTTATGGCCATCTGTGATGTTGCACGCCATAATGCTTTATAGAAATATGCTTATAAGTGTAAATATGACAAAACTGGAATATGTTTTATGCTAGATATGCCATGTAACATATCTTTGCAAAGGTTATGATCTATTGAATATATTCATCCTATCTGTATGCATGTATCATTTTTATATCTGAATTTGAGTGTTGGCTCTGTGCGTTGGCTCTTTAAAGTGTTTGCTGTAGGAAACACGTAAGACAGAATTGATCAACATAGTGTGAAGGGGTTATTCAAGTAATTGGGAGTGCTTAACTAACAGTGGGCTTTGGGAGATGCCAGTCCACATCTGAGCTTTCCTGGGAACATTCAAACTAACATGTAAATAATGGCGTCGGCCTGCAAAAAGCTGAATCATTCATAGACATGTGACCTGTCCAAGTGACTGCAAAACTCCATCTGGTTGAGGGGATTTTACACAGGAGAACAGAGAGTTTCTACCCACTAGAGAGAGACTATATAAGCCCCTGGAAACCGCTCCATTCTGTCTTCAGCTGGCTCAAGAGATAGCCTCTCCACCCCAAAGAGATGCCTGAAAGAAACTGGAACAAAGGACAGTTACTACAGAGCTGTGAGTGATTGCTGGACCCAGACTAGAAAGGAGTCTAGTCTGTCAAAGAAGCTTACGGGAACATCTCTGAGGATTAGATTTACTTGCATTTGGTTTCCTACTGTATTAGGCTTAGACTGGAGTGTTTTTGTTTAATTTTGATTGGTAATTTACTTTATGCTGTCTGTTATTACTTGGAACTACTTAAATCCTGTTTTTATAAATAATAAAATCACTTTTTACTTATTAACTCAAGCAAGTATTAATACCTGGAGGAGCAAACAGTTGTGCATATCTATCAGTGTTATAGAGGGTGAACAATTTATGAGTTTACCCTGTATAAGCTTTATGCAGAGTAAAACGGATTTATTTGGGGTTTGGATCCCATTGGGAACTGGGTATCTGGGTGTTGGAGACAGGAACGTGTCTTAAGCTGTTTTTCAGTTAAGCCTGCAGCTTTTGGGGAATGTGGTTCGGACCTGGGTCTGTGTTTGTTTTAGGCTAGTGTGTCTGGCACAACCAGGCAGGGTACTGAAGTCCCAAGTTGCCAGGGAAAATGGCCTTAGAGGTAGTCTCAGCACATCAGATGGCAATCCCAAGGGGATTTCTGTGACCCAACCCGTTACACCATCTTTTCGCTCAGCCAACAAAAATGCGCCCATACAATAATGTTGTTGCATTTACAGATTGGATAATTGCAAACAGATGCAGAATTGTGAGCACAAATCAGTATTTGCATATGCAGTAGCCTATATTGCATACATAAATCATGTTTTGGGACATGCTCTATAGATGTGCCTGCAGATATTGTGGATATATTTCTGGAGGCTGACTAAAAATTTGACCCTTCATGCTATAGCAGGTTAGTAATTAATGGTGGTATCTTCATTTTAATTCTCAGATAAGAGCTTTGAAATGGGCAGAGATTACACTTTGCACTTCTAGAGACAGTCTGCCGAGGTCAAGTTTTCGAAATGCCGGAGCAGTAGCAGGGATGTCTGTATTACTATTGCTTACTCTTTGCTCCCAACCACATCCCCACTTCCGCACAAAAAAACCCTCCAAAATGCAAAGGGGCAGTAGTTTCCAGGTTTCAGAAGGTTCACATAATGTTCATTGCATAATATTCTTTAGATCCTTTGAATCTGGCATAGCTTTTGGCCAAACAAATTTATTTTTTTCCATTCCTCCAAAGTTTGGCTGTATTAGTAATACAGTATAACCTTTTCTGTCAGAGTGGATAAAATAAGATGTTACACTGATGTACAGAGTCAAATACTTCCTAACTGTAAGAACAGTACGAGTATGGAACAAACTACAGTCATGGAATCTCATTCATAAGGCGGTTTTGAAAGAGGATGGATAGCCATCTGTCTTGAATAGTTTAAAGATAAAAAATCATGCAACTAAGCAGGCAGCTAAACTAGATGACCCTGGTGGTCCCTTCTAACGCTGTGGTTCCATGATTCTGTGAAATATTTCAGTAAATTTTTCATGAGCCATAAGCACAGCTATGTTCATGTATGATAAAGCTATATTGAAATTCATAAAAATGGTACAAAATCAGGGTGGATAAAATAAATTATTTTCTTTACAAAAAATCTAATTTTTTAAATTTGAATTGGATTTTTTAAATTTAAATTAAATAGGGTTTATTTTTTAAATTAACCTATTTAAAATTAAATTTGAAATTGACAACCTGTGTTAAGTCCTAAACTTAATCAATTAAAATCATTTAAATAAAATAATATTAAGCAGCACGTCTGCCGAAGTTTTAAAGAAAGTCAGACCACTGAACTGGTGGAACTCAAAGGCTGAGCAACTAGAACATGAGCTTTTCGAGTGTTAAATCAGCTTTTGATAACAGTAGTTATTTCAGGTGCAGAAAGGATATTTTAGTTTATTCAAATAGTTCAGGTCAGTGATTAATCCGTTCAGAGTTAAAGTTGGGAATTGAAAGAACAGGAATGCTTACTCTCCTTTTCCAATCTATGAATAAAAATCAGGGGTGTGAAAAAAATTTAATGCTGATTTTTTGTACATTTTAATTGAATTCCATTTTCTATCCTAACAGAGCTTTACACAGATGACAAACATTAATCTAGTAAATTATAAATTCATAATTCATCATATGACATAACCCCTCCCCACCCCAAACATTAAGAATCTGAATAAATGTAACATGCTATTGAATTGCTTACAAAAATGCATAGAGTATCTGCCTGGTTAGTAAAACGTACCACCAAATTTAAAGTAAAGGCTGTAGTTTGTTGAAAATTAGCGAAGTGGGTATTCACCCACGAAAGCTCATGCTTCAAAACGTCTGTTAGTCTATAAGGTGCCACAGGATTCTTTGCTGCTTTTACATGTTTTAATGGTTACCCACCAGTGAGAATCAACCTTTCTTTAGGAAAATAATTAAAGTACAAATGCAAAACAAGATGAAAATCAGTGATTTAAATCAACATTTCCTGCTTGCTGATTTAAATGATGATTAAAATCGGTTATTTAAATTGCTTTGATATCAATCTAACGTGTGAAATCCTTGTTAATTGAAAGTTGATAAGCTTTTTATTGGAGGGAAATGAGTTCCTATATACAATACATTTAATAGACCAAGAAAAAAAAGATGGGTATTTTTGAGGCATTTAAAAAAAAAATCAGTAGTAAATCCTCTTCAGTGCAGTGTGTTGCTCAGGATCATTATGAACTCAATTTCCTATCTTGTTTTGCTTGTTATGGCCAATATATGGTAATCCCTGAGAATGAGTTCTGTATTAAGGTAACAAAAATATCACTGTGGTAATGGAAAGTGCTGTGACTAAAAATGGGAGAAGAAACCATCAACCTCAAGGCCCATTTCTTGAGGTAATAAAGATGCAGTTTGTGAAATTGGAAAGAGTGTCGAGCTGATTGAGATGTTGTGACATTTGAAACCTTTAAAACCTGGCTGAATTTTCTTTAAAGTTTACCTAAGAAATTGATTATAGAGATATTAGTTTGGGGGGTTGATCAGTGTTTTTTTTAACCAATATTAAGATTGTGAGGATCTTCTGCAGTTGTCTTTGGATAAAGGTTATATTGAGGTTAAGTTTAAATTTGTAAAATCCCTGCAAATGATATGCCAATATAGGGTTTCCCTGTTACATTTTAATGGTGATTGACTTTATTTTTCTTCAACTGTATCCAAGCAAAGTTATTAGTTATTTATATTTAAATTATTTTGAATAATCTAGAAGGAAATAGGCACACTTGAGATTATTGCTACAGTTAAAAAAGACTATGCACAAAAATGATATTATCTGGATAATGAGTTTAATTCAGCTTGACTTTAGGGGTCCCATTCTTCAAGAGATGAGAGAGGAAAAACTGATTTCTGTTACTCTTACAAGAGTAACATGCTAAAATATACCAATGGAATTAATAAAAAAGAGGAAATAATGCTTACAAGATAATTTTGAACTAATCTCTCAGTGCACGAGAACAGCGTAAAATGATTACAAAATTCAAACTAAATATGGTCAATGAACACATGTTTACACTAACCAAATAATATCTTTTTATGAAGAAATCCAAATGTTATGGAATAACAGGGAAAATGAAGGTTGGTCCTGGAGAACAGGAAAATAGTTTCTGTTAAGTGAACACTTAACAGTTTGGCATAAACATTCAAGATAAGTTGTCAAACATCTAGGAAATTCTGTATCAAAATCAGAAATTTTCAGCTAAGGGTTTAGTTTGAAATAGATATACAAGCAGTTTGAAATATACAACATTCTGAAGTGCTGTCGCCTGGTCCCGTATCATGTCATTGCATACAGTATGATTACTAACACAGACAGGTTTAGTAGTGTGTAAATAAATGATGCAATGAAGAACAAAAAATATGTCCCGTTTCCCCCCGCCCCCCCCCCCCCCCCGATAATGCCATGTCTTCAACTAAGGTAAAACAGAACCATAACTATGTGAATGTAGGATACTGCATACAATTTAATGAGACTCGGTTAGTATAATAGGGCAGCTGATGGTCATCATGGAAAACCGATTAAGATTTTTAAAGAGTGGTAGTGAGAGAAAATGGTACTAATATTCAAAAAGTGAGATCAAGTGGTTACTGGAAAATGTTGGCCCATGCGTTTCATATTAATAACATGAAAACTGACTTTGCAGTGAGCTAGAAGGGCAAATGGACAATATTATGATTAAAAGAGATAAGCAGTATGGATTTAGAAGGCTAAGGTTCTGTCACAGTAACTTTTTTGATTTTTAGTAAGACTACAGACATAGCTGGTAATATTAGGGCATATAGAATTGATGTGCCTATTTAGATGTCATTATGAGAAAGTTCCACATAAGGTGTTGCTTAAGCTTTATGGTATGGCAGCAAAGAATTTGGTTGAGCACAGGAAAACATAATATATGTGATTCAGGAAAATGTATGATGACAAATATAAATTAATGTAGCTTTTGTACACAATTGTAAACCAATGCAAAACGAGTTGAATTAGAATGGAAAAGAAACTTTGAGAAAACAGTACATTTATTTTAAAAATATACCAAAATTTGAACTGTTTAGACCACACAAAAATAAGATTTAAGAAGCAAGTAAATGATCTGTCCTATAGCTGAAACACAAGTAAACAAATACAAGGCATTTGAGCAGGCAAAGTCTATGAAATCTGTGAGAAGATGTCAGGTTCAAGTTTTTTATCTTTGCTGTATTTGTGGTCCCATGAAATTATGCTAATACCCAAATATTTTGAAAAAAACACAAATCAACTAATTTTCAATAAAATTATGTGAATTATGAAGGCAGGATAAGAAAAATCTGCTGGTATTTTAGATTAATGTATATATCCAGCAAAATAGGTACTTCTGAGTTTTGAGAAAGTGTTTAAAAAAAACAAAACCAAAACACGCCCCCCCCCACACCCCTTCAGGTTAAGTTCAAGCATATAAAGTTTGTCCAAAAGGAAAACTTTTGATTAACTGATAAGGTGTATCTGTAGCTTTCAGAACCTTAACCGCTATGTCTGCTACTAAGAAGTTGCACAAAAACAGAGTGGGTGGGTGTTACTATTTGATAAAAATCTTAGCAGATCTATGTTATGGTTGTGCCACATGAAAATTATTTGCTTTGCACTTTAGTTTCTTGGAAAATCAACATATTATTCATTGGGCTACATTCAGTGTTTTGAAGTTTTAAATCTCCAATGTGTTTTATTAAATATGCAAATCCGATAGTTACAAAGTAGACTGGGCAGTTTCATGAATTAAAAATCTGAGTCAAGACTAATTTTTAGGCATCCATAGATGAGTTTTCATCTTGTTTCTATCCTTTGTCATCTTTGTCCTGTCTAAAGCTGGCTTATTACTATTGTCATATTTAGAGGCGCTTCCATCAACAGTGCCAGATCTTAATTAATTCTGATAGTGGCCTGTTACCCAGACTCCATGTCATTCTTTTACAATGCCCTGTGAAAATCATGTCATGTTATTGTTTACAGCAAGCCATTGACTAGTAACATGACATCAGTCACCTTTTCTGATATCATTATGTGCACTCTGCCTTAGAAATACTGGTTGTTGCACAGAATTCAGTAGAATAGCTTCATTTGCGTGTTGTCACATGTCTGTGAAAAGAGATTAGTGAATTCTGTCAGTATATTGGATAATTTGCTGTTGGAAACTCCAGTCACAGTTGCATCAAAAATACAATTTGATTTTCACTTTCTAGTTTTCTTCATTGCTGCTCACAATCCTAATTGTGTAGATGAGGTGCCTGCTACAGCAGTGAATGAATGTGGAACTGAACTTGTGGAGTCCTGTTTTCAAATCTGACCTATATTGTTGTCTGACTCTTCTGTTTCTTTGTCTCTTCTCCTTTCCTACTAAATGTTTCTCCCTTCCTTCTCCATTTTATTTGCTGTATAATTTTGATAATATAGAGCTTAACCAGGTTTCTGCATAGTAAGTTACTTTGCACACCACAATTTTCATTATCTGAAATCAGCTCTGGGATGTCTGCATGGGCTGTTCGAGATTTACTCTGTCAGTTCTTCACATCATCCAGACCTCTGAACTGGAAATACCTTAACTCTGCAATGTTTAATATTCCCTGTAAACGAAACTACTTCAGCACAGCTAGAGCTCGATTGAAGCCACGCTTCTTGCTTCACAAGGTTATGGTGTTTTTTACATATCTTACATATTGGATAGTATGTTTGCTTTTCTCTGATAAGGTAATCTTCATGTTCAGTACATTGTGTAGATGAAGTCAACATTGTAGTGATAAAGTATTTTAGTCCAGCTTGTGCAAGTGTGGAATATGAAAGCAAGGATAAACTTGGTTTCAAAGTGAGAGGGGCAGACTGCAGCATCTGACAGTTTGGGATCTATAATTGGGATCAGCGTCTTTTGTTCAAAAAATGTATTTCAAAAAGACATGGGTTCTTAGTTGTTTGAAATCAGTGACATTAGCCCAGCAGCTATTTGTAAAAGTTAATTTTATTTGATATCTGGCTTATTTCTAGTAATAAAAGATATAGTCCTAAGGACTGACCTTGCTTATTAAAATTCTACCGTTTATTCTGTAAGATCAATTTTAAAAAAAGTGTAGCTGATCTTGTTAAAAGCCTTGATAAGAAAATATTTTTATGGACTGCAGGTATGCAAGCATTGGCCTAGTAGCTACAATAAAATTAAATTGCGGTGTCCTGCTACTTTGACACAACCCAGACATTTAAAAATAATAATAAAAATAAACAAATCAAATATCTTTGTCATCTGCAAAAGTGTGGCAGCAGGAGGACACCATTGCCAGTAAGAGGAATGAGGGAAAGATCAAGTTGCACCTGGTAATTGGTTGTGGGCTCTTACACTATGTCAGGAGGGCAGAGGATTATGTGTATATTTTCCTGTTTTAACTGATACAGTTTGTAGCTTTTTAAAATACAATTTTGTGCTTACATTTTACAAACTATATATTTTATATTTTAACATTAACAAGACAACGCCTTAGTTTTGAACAGAGACTATGCAGAGCACCGTATTTTTTGCAAATGTGAAATAACATGAAATAACACAAAAAAAATCTATAAAACAAAACACATTTCCCCCCTCCCCCATGGCAAATCCTGGGGCTCCTGTCTTGCTCTGGGCCAGGCTGCCAACTTTGGTGGTTGTGACTTGGCATACAGAGTTGCAGTGCTGCTCACTCAAATATGGCCTGGCCTCTCTTCCCATCCCTTCCACTCCCCTCCCCATCATGATGGCAGGACAGCTGGGCCAAACCAGAGCAACAGAACTGAGCAATATTTACTGTCTAATTTCCAGTCATTCATTTTTTGAGTGATGGTCCCTAAGTGTATTCCACTTGTGGGGTATGCATGTGCACCATGTGCCTAAGTCCAGAATTTTTGCAAGCAGTGTCTGTTGGCCCACACACGCACCATAGTCTCTCCTTGTGCTCCGAACTGAGGCCATAAAAGTGGTGTGGGCTGACACCTCTCTAGTTCCTTTTTACCGCCACATAGTCTGTGTCGGAATCTGTGTCTTCAGCTCCTCTTTTAGGGCATAATTTCTGCAAGATATTGTATACAGTTAGTTTTAGTAGTCTTTATAGCATAGTCTACATACATAGTATAGTTAGATAATGGTTTTCCCCATTTTTCTTCTCCACTCAGGGTTTTTTTGTGTCCTGAGAAGTCTGGGATTATGCCCAGCATCTCAGGGTTCAGAAACTATGTTTCCTGTTTTTGCTGTTTTTCAGTGGGTGACTAATATCAGCGCTGTATCTACTGCCTAGGTGAGGCTAATACTTCTGCCAAGTGCTTCATCTGCTTCACTTTCCCCTCAGAACTTGTGAGGGTCAGGAACTGAGACTCAGAAAACATCTCATAGAAAAGGCAATGAAACCCCAATCAGATCCAGGCTGGGGATCTGTCCCCCAATACATCAGTCACGCCAAGTGTGCAGCGTCCCTCCTACCGTGAACTTGGGGATGGAGGCTAATTGTTAAGCCTAAGGAAAAGGCTTTGCATGAGAGCAAAGGGCACTCTCATAGACATAAGGACATGCCATCTTCATCTAAAACTGTCCTGAAGAGAAGGGATCTCTCTCTGACCTTGTCAAAGTCAGGAGAGCTGGTGTGTGTGAGAGCTAAAGACCTACGCTTGAGTAAATCTTCATGACAGCAGAAGGACGAATGCAGGAGTATGGATCCGATGTGACATTGGCTCTGATGGTGAAGGCATGGGATAAACAGCTTCTGGTGCTCCCATCCACTTATAGAGATGATGCAGTACTGGTAGCAACAAGACCCTGGAAGGAGCAGACTACCATGGTGAACAGGGAAGCCCTGACTTTGCCAGTGGACTCTCCTCATACCTCAGGTTGATGAGAGACCTACATCTCCCCAGAGGACATCTTTACTCTTTCCTTGCCGCATTGACTTCTCCTATGGGATCGGCTGTTCCAGTACATGGATACACCAGAGGAAGATATTATTCCAATGAGATGGAGTTGTTTTCCCATCCTACCTGCCAGCCTTGAGGACTAGCCATCAGAACCAGCAGTTCTACTGGAGATAAGGGATCTGGCTTATTCTTTGGATGAGTCTGAGGCCCTGTGGAAGTCTCTGAAGTGTTTGTCAGAGGTGGCACGAGACAGGAGCCCCAGAATATTGAGGTTCTAGCTACCGCCTAGGTGTGATTGGCCAAAAGACAATGGGTACCCTGTGATATGGGATGGTCCTCTACCAGATGATCCATCCAACTGACAATATTGGGCCCCATGGGAGCTCCACTCTAGATAAGCAGGATCAGTGCAGGAGTTTTATTTGCCCACAGCCCACCCTGTAGGAATATTTGGAACGGGAAGAAGAGATGGCTACACTGGTATCGGGAGCAATTTTGTTATCTTCACCAGATGAAGTGGTTACTCCATCTTCTCTGTTTCCACCAGACAACTTTAAACAGTATCAAGAGCTCATGCACAGAGTGGCTTCAGAGCTACAGATGCATCTTAAGGAAGCCTCAGCATAGTTTATTAGACATTCTGCAGCTCTGTCCCAGTCTAGTGGCCTTCCCCATCAACGGGGCATTGTGGAGCCAGTGAAAGATGGTATCCATCTAGTTCAGGATCTCAAATTATCAGGCTTTCTAAGACAAAGATGATTTTATTAATTATAAGTTTTTGGAATTCAAGGACTAGCTCCACGAGGAGGATAGGTCTAGCTTCCAGGCCTTAGTGGATAAGGGTAGATTGATGGCCAAAGCTTCTCTCCAAGCTATGGTGGGTGGCTTACGACCATTGTTACGAAGAGAGATTAGTGGTTACAATATTCAGTTTTCCCTAGAGAGGTTCAGAATATATCCAAGATCTGTCCCTTGATGCTTTCAGCCTATTAGCTGGATTCTTATCTAATCACAGAATTCCAGGAGCCAGTGCTTTAAATAAAACATCAAATGTAATGAGACTTGTGATAAAGTTGAGAAAGTTAGTAACATTGAGTTTCATTTTTGTGTCTCAGTAACTTTCAAGTGAAATTTGCTCTATTTACAAGTGAGAATTGGTGTGTCTCTTTCCTGATTGCCAGCTCTGCAAACCCATCCTGGAACTGAATGTCTCACTGTTATTTCTGTTTACTAAAGCAGCACCAGCAGTAAAAATTCTAAGGTCCTGCAGTCAAAATGAATCTAACGCTTCTGTGAATGTGTGAGCAAGATGGGTTCCTGTCCATTCACCTATTGATATATTGGGTTTGCAGTGGTAACAGAAATAAGTAATTTTAAATAACTTACACTTATTTTACTAACTAAATTAAGTTATTATGGAATACAAACAGGCGCAAGAGTAAGAAGAATGCCATTATATGTAGTAATTTGTCTGATCACAAGAGGACAAATTTAAAATTTTGTTTCTTTTGACAACTTGTACTGGGTCCAGTGGCATTCCTAATTAATGTATAATCAAATGTTTCTAAAACCAGTAAAATCTGACAAACTTTGTAAGTTTGTTCAATATAATTGTGCTTGAGTGGGCAATCAAGAGTGTCTTATAAAATATTTTACAGTTCAGCATCTCCAAAGTTGCTTGAAAAGGAAGTGAGAATCATTTCCTTGACATTTACTTGCCTTTTTGACATTTACTTACTACTTTTTAAAATGCTTTCATTAATTTGCATTCAGTAAAATCTGTGTTATCTGGCACTTCACCAACCGGAAAGCTGTATAAACCAGCATTTCTCATCTTCATTGAAAGTCAGTTTATAGTCCGATTGGCATGGGGCCAGCAGGTTCCCTCCGTGGCTCTCCGTAAGTGGTGACATGTCCCTGCTGCTCCTATGTGGAGGAATAACCACAAGGGGTTTGGAGCGTGGGAGGGGGTGCAGGATGAGGGCTCTGGGAGGGAGTTTGGGTGCAGGAAGGGGCTTGTGGCAGGGGATTGCTGCATGGGAGGGGTTTTAAGGTGCTGAATCCAGGCAGTGCTTACCTTGGCCGGCTCCCCGCAAGCAGTGACATGTCCCTACTGCTTCGAGGTGGAGACATGGCTAGGTGCCACTGTGCGCTGCCCCCACCCCATGTGCTGGCTCCGCAGCTCCCATTGACCATTTTGTTTTATAATTCTAGGTTTTAGTCACTTTTGCATGGTAGTGACTTACTATCTTTCTTCCTTCCTTCTCTTCTCTTAGATTTGGTATCTGTCACCAGTGGTGGTTTCAACCACCTGGATCGACCACTGTAGAGCCTCTTCTCCAGGACTCCTCTGCCTCCTATCAGGCATGGAAAAGTCGTCCTGCAAACATAAGGCTAAATCTAAGCAGTATTCCCTATAGGAGGTGGTATTTATAGGCTTTAGAGAAGGCAAATGATACCCTGTCTGTTCACAGCCAGGCAACCCTCATAGTGCTATTACCACAGAGCTCAGAGTCAGACCAGCATGTCAAGTCCTCATCCTGCCCTGAAGAGCCGTTGGCTTCAATGCAAAAAAGCCTGATCAGGAGCTTCTGAGTGTTTTAGGGAGAGTCTCTAAGGTTCAGGAGAATGCTATCTAGCCTGCTTGTACAGTGAGTTCCACAACAGATGAGGGGAGAGAACCTCTGAAAAGGTCCAAAGTATCTCTTTTCCTTTGGATACTAGAGTGTCTCCTCAGCTCACTGCACAGCAAACATGGCTTCTACACCATTCCCCTTCTCCCCACCGTAAATCAGCGGTAGTGGTCCTGTATCGCATACAGGCTGGCTATAGAGATTAATTCTGAGCAAGATACAATCAGATGAGTTAATCGTAAAATCATTTAATGTACTGCCAGGTATGGCTGAGGTTAGCTTAAATAAGGTATTTTAGACACAGTGCCACCTAATGTCTTAACCGTATAATGCAGGTTAGCATTCCATTACATCTCCCCCTTTAAGTTCTACGTTCCTGCATTTACAATATTTACACTATCACGCTCTGAAGTTCAGTACCTGTCTGTTAAGTGTCTGTGAATTGTACTAGTTTTCTAATTACAAGACCTGAATGTATAACAGCTTGGTCATCTGGCTGTCCATTAGTTGCAGTGACTAGCTGTGGTTGGTCCACTATCTTGAGGAGCAGCAAAGAGTACTGTGGCACCTTATAGACTAACAGACATATTGGAGCATGAGCTTTTGTGGGTGAATACTCACTTCGTCAGATGCATATCTTGAGGAGTTGTCATTTTGTTTTTCATACGTCGTCTGTAGAGTTTGCTCTTGATTTCATCCCCATAGCCAAGATGTGTGGGGCTTCAATAGTTCATTCAATGGTTTTGTCATTGTAGAAAGGTCTTGTAGATATCAACAATGGTAACTTACTATCTCCAATATGCATCTCTGTTCTGGTACATTCACTGGTGCATTCAATTCTCAAATTGCTTTTACTTTCTCAGGGCATATGTTTATCTGTTCCAAAAACTCAGTTTGGGGTAGGCAGAAAACACACTTTTCCTTGTTTAGCTTCAGTTCACACTGGCTGATTAGGCTTAGGACTTCATTAAGGGTTTCGCTGTGTTTTTTCTATCCAAGAGCCATATATTAAACTACAGCTCTGTCCCTGCCTGCAGGTATATGGGATCTTGGGGAGCAATTACCACACTGGTGGGGTGCCAATTAATTTCTTTATTAAAGGGAAAAGGAAGTGGTGGGAATTTAACAATGAAATACGATGGGATGGGGTATATAGGGTGTTTACAATAGACAGTGATGGGGGGGTTCTTCTTATTGAACAGTGTAGAGAGTTCTGACTGTGGGGTACAGTAAGTGGGGTTCAGCACAACAGGATACAGTACAGTCAATAAGCGTATCAAAAGAAATACAAAATAAAATGGTAGCTTCTATATAAAATGGTCAACAATCTTAGATGGAATGTATTAAGTGGTTAGTGGCCTTATACACAATGTAACACAATGGTATCAATGCAAATACAAAGTATATCAGAAAAGTGGAAGCAACCAATGGGGTGTTATAATTACAAGTAAAATGTGAATCACAATGCAATAATACAATATGGATGATAAGTGAAATTATGCAATGTAACGGTATAAAAGAAAAGTAATGACTTAATTTGTGAGGCCAGGATAGCAGATAATCTGTCAAGGAACAGGAGGGGGGAGGGGAGTGAATGATTAGTGGCAAATGATGAGAGTGCAGCTGGAAGCAGCGAGAGACTCTGAAGCCCTGCAGGGTAAGGACAACGGAGCAGTGTGATGGTGATCTTCGGTAGGGGAGGGGCAGCGGAGAAGTGTAAAGAAGGGCTAGAGAGAGGTTTAAGCAACAAGCGGACACCAAAAACAAGGAAAAAAAAAGAGGCAAAGGGTTTGGGAAGTTTCACAGGGGGAGAAGCAGCAAGGGGTTTGGGAAGTTCGGAGGGTGATGCAGACGCGGGGGAGGGGGGAAGCAGCAAGGAGTTGGGAAGTTCGGAGAGAGTGCAGATGCGGGGGAAAAAGCAGCAAAGGGTTATAACAGGGAGACACGGAGAAGCACACAGAGGGGGAGATTGGAGCGGAGGAAAAACAGGCATGGGAAAGTTCAGGGAGAGATCGGGAATGTGGGAAGACGAATTTAAGCAGCAAAAACCTTATCTATCTTAACCAATGACTAGGCAAAACAACAAATATCACAATTTTAAGCAAAACTATAACAAGCAACTATACGGAGCAACAAAACAGTAAACTATAACAAGGCAGGTGAACTTACAAGCTCTACAATCTTAACAAACTATGACTTATTAAACTAAAAAAACCAAAACCTATGGTGCACCTTATGCTATGGGGAAGTCACAGAGGGCAGAGTGGTATGTGCCCAGGATACAGCTCCCAAGGAAGCCAAGGGATGGTGGCTGAAGCCAAGGGATACAGCTGAAAGCAGGGAGCCCCGAGGCAAAGCCCACAGGAGCAGAGCTTAGCAGCGGCACAAACTTATTTTTAGCGGCAAAGCGCCGCGGAGTTGAAGAGAGGTTTTAAGACACAGACCAAGGTTTAGCTTGAGTCCGTGTCCTAGGGAAACGGAGCCAGCAGCTGAAGTAATAAAATAAAAGTAGGGAAAGTTTCACAGAGGGATTCTTACCAGTCCCCAAGGCAGCAGCAAAGGCAGAAGCAGCAAGAACATCAGAAGGCTCGGTACGGTCTCGATAATCAGGAGATCTCTCAGGCAGCAATTCGTTCTTCGTGGGAGGGGGTTCAAAAAACGGGGGTACGCTCAAAAAATAAAACGAGAGCAGAGAAAGGAGCCCCCAGAACCCCTGGCTGATCAGACCAGGCAGCAATGCAGGAACCTTTCTGATGTTTGTTTCAAAAATGTCTGTTTTTAAAGGCAAACTCAGGCAGTTTCCCGCCAGTAATCCTGATAGGCTCCCTCTGTCACAGGGGAGAAGGCACAGGGAAAAGACTGCAGGAGAGCACAGAAACACGTCTGGGCAGAGTCCTGTGCAATAGGTGACTCAAAAGCACATGAGGCCTATGACTCATGCCCAGGATCTTAAAAGCACAATAGGTCTTGCAGCTCTGGACATTGCCTGCCCTACACCGAGCCCAGGTTCAACGAGGTGATAACAGGACTAACCCTTTGAACAGGGCAGTGGTCCCATTTAGCACGCAGCACAAGTGGCCATCCCTTTGAGAAGGGCAATGGCTCTTGTTAAACAACTCAAGGGGCCCTCCCTTTGAGAAGGGCAGTGGCCCTGGTAAACAACTTAACAGCCAGGGAAGGGCGGCCACAGGAGGAGAACAAAAACAAAATGGAGTATGCGGACAGCTGTAAGAAACAAAATGGAATAGGGGGATAGCTGTAAAGGACAAGCTCCTTTTTTGTTTGTGAACAGTTCTGCCATCTGTCTTTGGAAAATTTCAACTGCACTGATAATCCAACAAGGTAATCTTTGGAAGAAAAATCTCCCAAAAGGTGTGATAAATATAGTCAGTTTAGCACTTCCTTTTGCCAGAGGAATTTGCCAGAATCCACTTGAGGCATCCAGTTTGGAAAATAATGCAGTCACTTTGGGGAGAAAGTCATCCAGTGTTGAGGATATATTTTTCTTTCACAACTGCTTCATTAAGTCCTTTAAGAGCCACACAGGTTCAGATTTTCCCATTTTTCTTTATAGCTGGTACCATTGGGGCACACCATGCTGTTTGCTAA
Source organism: Gopherus flavomarginatus (assembly GCF_025201925.1). Classification (NCBI taxonomy): domain Eukaryota; kingdom Metazoa; phylum Chordata; order Testudines; family Testudinidae; genus Gopherus; species Gopherus flavomarginatus. The sequence continues at coordinate 169,308,781 of NC_066620.1, read as the reverse complement.
CAGATTTTTTCAATTATGCCAATCTGTTCCATTCTCTTTAACTCAGTTTCCACTTTATGAAATAATGGGATAGGAATCCTGTGAGGTGTATGTATAGCATATGCTTCAGCATTGTCTCAAAAAATTATTTGTACTGGGTCTCCTTTCAAAAGTATCACCAAATATCACCAAATAGTTCATTGAGATCTTCCACTTTTTTCGCTGTGCCCATCATGGCTGTCATGTTGCAGCTGAGAAGGGTGTTAGACTTTGGTCCTTTGATCGCATGCACTCTGAATGTGTAACATCCGGGGCTAGTCAAAGCTGTGTCAGGTGACTTCAGCTTCGGGAGAGGTTGAAGGTGAGCGTGAATTCCTTCTGAGATGACTGTAACATTAGCTCCCAAGTCAATTTTAAAGTCAATAATCTTTCCAAGAACATTCATTTTCACACTCTAGGCAGGTTCTGAGCCATCTCAAGTGATAAATCCCAGAAACAGTGGTTCTTGATAGTCTGTAATATGTCAGCTCCCTGACTGTGGCAAACAGCTGCAAAATGTCTGTATTTTTTGCATTTATAATACTGTGCACTTCTGGGTGAATATGAATCATCCCTTGAGATATGACTTTTTCCATATCTTATGCATGTAGCCTGGAATTTTTCTCTGTTAGCCTCAGGGATCTTATGATGATGATGATGATGATGACTTTTAATAGTCATGCTAAATCTCTTTACTGCTTCTAAGCTAGCTTCTTGTTTCTCAAGTTTAGCAAGTTTTTCTTGATTTTGCCCACTCTGACTTCTTTCTACTTGAATATCTCTGTCTAGGGTTGAGTCTATCTTCCGTTTACTCCTGGAGGAATTCTGCATTACTACTCGTGTGCATAATTGATAAGCCCTGCAGATTACTAAATTGTTGCACAGAAAAACACTTGTCAAAATGTTGCTGCGGTTCTGCCTTTAGCCCACCAGAGGGCAGCGTGGCACAAGAACAGCAGCAGCTTCCAGCAGAAAATAACTTCTGCAGTTCCACCTTATGCCCAGCAGAGGGCACTGTGCTAATAGAACAAAGCTACAGCTCGCAACCAGCTAAGGAAGTCTGCAGAGCTTTATTCACAGTGCCTGTGGCAAGGGCCGCGGACGGGGGTTATAGGGAGACAGACAGCATGGGGGGCTGGGTCCGGGGGAGGTCAGACAGGGGATCATAAGGGCTAGTGGGGAAGGGCAGATTAGGGCAGGGGCTGAATGGGAGTGGAGGCACAGGACCTCAGGGGGAGGGAGGACAGGGGGAGGAAGTGCAGAGTTGCATAGGGACAGGGGAGTGGCTGAGTGAGGCCACAGACATAGGTGCTGGGAGCTGGGCGTGCTGGGGATGCTGCTGCACCTCCTGGCTTGAAGTGGTTTCCATTATATATAGGCTTTAAAGTTTGATTCTATTGCTCTCAGCACCTCCACTATCAAAATTGTTCCAGCACCCCTGGGCACAGACACACAGGGACGTAGGGATAGAGGAGTGGCTGGGTGAGGGTGCAGAGACTATGGGAACAGGGACAGATTTGCCTGACTGAATGAGAGAGGCTAGGGGTCAGCCAGGGTCTGCATGGGGGAAGCTCCCTAACAATTCCCCCTCCCCCCAAAAATAATAAAAAAACCCAACAAGCTGTTCCATACTTTTTCCACTCATACCAAACAACCCTCCAAGTTCACATGCAGGCACCTTCCCAGCAATTTGCTTCCCTCTCCCTCTCCTCTGTTACCCCTGACTCTCCCAAGCCTTTGCACTGTTTCTGATGGGTCAGGGAAATACAGTTCTGTATTGTAGTTTAAATTAATTATTACTTAGAATTCTGTATTAATATGCCTAGTAAGGAATCTATTTGTCAAAAAACATTTCCTGGATCTTTTTTGCTGTCTGCATTGTTACAGACATACTTGCTGACAGGTATTTTTAAATAAATAACCCAAAATAATTGAAACTGGTGTGATTATATTGTGTTATTTTGACAAGTAAAATATGCAGAATTTTGCAGATTTTGAAAATATTGTGTGCAGAATTTTTAATTTTTTTGTTGCAGTATTTTTATTATTTTGGCACAGAATTCCACCAGGAGTATCAATTGTAGCTGCTGGGAAAGATTTTTATCTGTTAACCCAACAACCAAATTCTGTCTGTTTTTTATGTTTTACAATCCCAAAATCAGTGTTCTCAGCCATTTCATGAAGAGCTCTTATAAATTCTGTGGTGGAAACATGCTCTTTCATTAAACACAGTTCTCTGAGTTATAAAGTATGCATCAAACTTAGCCGGAATCTTTTCATAATCATCTTTGTGACCATCTTCAGTAAAGTCAAAGGATTTAAAGATATGTTCCACTTGCTTCCTCATAGCATAAAAAAGATGGTACTTGTACATCTCAAGTTTCTTTGTGGAGCTTGTTTGCAATTCAGAATCTTGCAAAATACTGCTTTCAGTCTGTCCATTGTGAAGGTTTGTCAAAGCTGATGTTCTGTGGGGCATGGAAGAGTGCCTTGTTGATGAGATAATGCAAACTTTGTTGCTTTGTTCCTTCAGTTTCTGTTCTTGCACTGGTTTACTTCTGACACCACGCCATTCTCCTGTATCAAACACAGACTGACTACAGAGCTTTCTTCTGAGCAAGATATACACCAGATGTGTTCATCAGAAGATCCTTTAATGTACTGTTGGGAATGGCTGAGGTTAGCTTAAATAAGGTATTTTACACATAGTGCCACTTAGTGGCTGAAGAGTATAATACATTTTAGCGTTCCATTCTGATACTTAAGGGTAACTCTTTCAAACCCCTGAGACGTTCAGGTCCGAAAAAGGCATCCTCTTCGCAACACAGCAATTAATGTTAATGAACAGTTTTGTTTAAGCCTCGTCTCCTTTGCCCCCACCCAGTTCCTTCTTTTCACCCCTGCTTCAGCTACAGGAATGTACAGAGGCTCTGACAGCGCTCTGTATTGAATTCACTGTTCCTTTCCCAGCACTGCATAATTTCTGGGCATGCAGAGAAGCCTGTCACTGCTGGGAATCCCTACCTCAGAGAGCAGTGGAATTGGAATTATGCCCGCCTGGCTTTCAGCCTAAGGAACTTTGTTCTGCCAGGGAAAGGGGCTCAGATGCCAAAAGGCAGGAAAGGGTATCTCTCTCCACTCCTCCCAAGCTCCCCATCTGATTCCACATTAAAATGGGGTGAGCACTTCAAGCAATCTGTGATGAGAGCAAAGTCACATGAGGTGTCCACTCCCCATGAAACTGCACCATCATGGGATTGTAAAGGAGTAAGTGGAAAAATCACTTCACTGTTCAAAATGACTCTAGATTTACTGTAGAAAAGCCTTGAGTGGTACTAGGTGGTTCCTGTAGTACATGTGCACTAGCCAGCCTGGGGGAGCAGACAGTCATCTATTAGGCTCCCAGGGTCACTTAGCAAGCTGTTTCCACAACTGAAGTATTTGTCTCAGTATTTCTGGGTTGAGTGGTCCCCAGGCCAGCATGTTACCTCTCCCCTTCAAACTGCCTTGGAAAGTGCCACACACAAACCTCCCCCTTAAAAACCTTTAAAAGCTGGAGGACTTTTCCAAGAGAGGATGTCAGTGGGTTCACAAGGAATTAATTAATATTAATAAAATAGCTTTCCTTCAGGCACTACTGGATAGACAGTTTCCTATGGACACCGTCTGTGAGAACATCAGAAGATCCAAATGAGGATTTTTTATTAAAACCAAATATTAAATTAAAATTTTCTGTCAAAACAGAGTTTTCATATGTTTTGGGAGCTTTAGGTTGCTGAAACAGTAGCTCCACCTTCATAGTGAAATACAGTCACAGGGATGATACTGCACAGCAATTTTAAAGCCTTTGCTATAGCCATTCAGAACAAAGGTTTTATGTAAGAAAAGCCTACTTAGTAGCTACCAAGTGACTTGTCTTGGAGGTAAGATCCTTGTTTAAAGTGAGATATTTCTGTCCTGATCAAACCCTTGATGTGATGTGTAACAAAAGCAGCAGTTTCTACCTTTGTACCTGTAGCAATTATTCATCTGAGAGAGATATCTTGTGCATCCAGATTGACAAAATTTTTGGTGAAATATTAGAGCTATATGGGACATATTAGAGAAGTTAGTAGCTGGTATTGCTGAGAGGCCCTAATCCTTACTGTTAAAGACACCATGCCAACCCAGGTTATTTCTAAGGAACTATAATCTTAACAGAGGGAAGAAGCAGACGCTTCCAAAGAAACCTAGGTAAAATTTTCCCCAAAGCAACAAAATTCTGAGCATAATAAAGACAAAAAGATCAACCCTCCATACCAAGAATCTTAAGAAATGGTAGGTAGTAACAGCAATGCAGGGCTCCACAATTTACACATCCAGACAGCATGCTCGTCGTTGCCCTGTCTAGAGAAACGTACCCATTAATACTGGACAACTGCTGGAAAGGATTCATACCCATCACTTGCTCAAAACCATTAAGAGTGTTTGAACCTAATGCAGAGAGTTGCTCACCCATGGATCAAAATTGGCATGGCTCTGGCCATAATTTTACCCTTTGCAGATCTTTACCATCATAGTATCAGCCTTATGAACATTCAGTAGGTGGGTACATAGAACTCTCTATTTGCATATCATCAGATGCAAGTTTAATCAGGATAACAGAGAGGACAAGCCTTTGGCAGGTATTTCTAGTCTCCATTATTGCGGAAAGGCAGGTTTTGAAAGCAGTTCCCCTATCTATACAAGAATGACTCTGCTGCTTTTGTGCGGAAAAAGCTACTCTTATAGGTCCAGAAAGTTCCTCTTTCCATAATTCCTGGGAAATATTTCTCCCATAATTTTGTTTTATCCCTTAACATTCCTATTGAAGGTTTTAATATAAATGGACATTCCTAGTGCTCTAAAGATATACACCTCTACCTTGATATAACGCTGTCTTTGGGAGCCAAAAAATCTTTACCACGTTATAGGTGAAACCGTGTTATATTGAACTTGCTTTGATCCACCGAAATGTGCGGTCCTGCCCTCCCCCCTGCCAGAGCACTGCTTTACCGCGTTATATCCAAATTCGTGTTACATCGGATGGTGTTATATCGAGGTAGCAGTGTATTTAAAGCAGATGGAGTACCATGCCAATTGTACCCTGTTCATCTCTTCCCATCCAAAATGCCAAGGTCTTAAAGTGTCAATGTTGCTGCAGGGAAGGTGTTAAAATACTGCACCGGATGGCATGCTAGACATCTGGGAAACTGTTCACAGAAGTGCCTCAGGATAATTGATGAAAAAGTAAGTTTTCATTCCTGTACGCTGGCATTGTTAGGAAGGTATAATGGGTTGGTTCCCCATAAATCCTTGCTTTATATTGAAGGAACTTCCTTTCCTGTCTATTCTACTACAATAAAAATCAACACTCTGCGAAACTTTTTCCCTCTATCTGTGATTGCTTGCTTGCTACTTCCTATTAGCGATAAATGAGGAGTGAAGCTGTGCAACAGAAAGAAATTTCTTACCTGAAAAATGTCATACAAACATTTAGCATGTCTGTTCTATGTCATATGTTAACCAAGATGATATTGGAGTACAAAGCTGGAGAAGGGGGCACTCTGCTTAAGGAATTTCATAAAATCAGAAGGGCAAGTTCAACTAATTTGTTCATTTTAGGAGCTCAGGTGTATTTGTGTTCATACATGTTTGTATGAATACATAATGTTTACTAAAATTTTGCGTTATATCAAACACATTGGTGTATCTTTCTAATTTTGCTGCTTTGCATTATGTAATTTGGCTTCACTAAACCACTATACCTGTTACAGAGTATTTCTGAACAAATGGAATACAATTTTTGAGGATATGAGCAAACATATTATGTAGATTTACTGGAAGTTGCTTTCATATGAAGATGTATTAGTCATTTAAAATAAACAATACCAAACTTCTCTAGCATTTTCTATAAACTTGTTTTTGATTTATAATTTTATTTTTTGTATCTTTTTAAATATTAAATAAAAAGAGAAGCAGGTGTTACAAAATCAAAATCAGTTATTTTATTTAATAATTCATTGTATTAACATTCTAAAAGGTTCAGTTCTCTTCATGAATATAATTTCCGCTTTTAAAAAAATATATAATTATCAGCAGTATTGGTTTATGTAAATTAAAGTGATGGCACTAGTATAAAATGACTGCTTTGTAAAACATTTTACTGTTTGATGCTATGAAGACAAAATGTTTGGGTTTTCTGCCTGAAGAAATTTGTAAATTTAATGCATAGTATAATAAACCACCGTTTAAATCTGAATTTAGCCTAGTAAACTACAAGATCCACAGGATTTTTCTGAAATAGTGGCAAATAAATACAGCGCTTTAAATGTGTATGTAGATTATTTAAGATTAATAGGGCATAGTGATTTATTTTTCCGTACATAAAGTAAGGATATGGTTTGCAAAAAATTTTTTACCAGTTTTATGGAATATTGTCAACAAGAAATTATTAGGTATTCTCTAAGTCACTAATGAAGGTGAAAGTTTTGTACTACTGAAGTTATAATCAGTCTGTTTAGATTTAGAGTTGCATTTTCAGTGATAAACACTGATAAAATGTCCTTACTAAATATTTCAGTGATGATGTTGATGTTGTATTGTTCATCATGCTGCTATTCCTAAAATGGTCAAACGTTGTTATTGACCCCCTGTTGCCAGCATTATAGAAAGTCAGGCCAAATTGCTAAGACCTCATGATCTTAGTTCTAAGTTTTCTTTATTCTAAAAAACCCCTCTTCTTTGTGTTTTTTTTTGTGAGTTGTAGAATTGTTATGTATGTACAGATTTTAAACATTTTTTTTATAATTAACTTAATATTATAAATTTCATAAAGTGAAATATGTAGAAATCTTTAATTTGTTTGGATTCTATGTAACAGCTAACAACCACAGCCCATAAAGTTTGATTATAAGAATAGAATTTGATTTACATTTAAAGGAAAAACATAATAAATTATTCTGCCACCAGATAACCCCTATTTTCTTTGTATCAATTCTCACATTTAAAGTTTTTCTGCCTTGTCTGTCAGGTGTTATAAGCAGCATGTTTCAAGGGCAATCATATTAGACTTCTTCCCTCCCTGCTTTCCTGTTTCAGCAGATACGAAATTAGAGAGTGTCCTTTTCGTGTGCTAGCTCCAGGACTCTACTACATACACTCTTCCCCTGTGCCATCCAAATGCAGACTGTATTTTGAAGCAGTTAGACTCCTCGGATGTGAGTCTTTGGGTAACAGTAGATATCCTGGGTGGACTCTGTAAGTCTATGAAAACTGCTAGACTGCTTCCAATTCACACTCTATATATTAAAATGGAAATAGAATCATAGAATATCAGGGTTGGAAGGGACCTCAGGAGGTCATCTAGTCCAACCCCCTGTTTCAAAGCAGGACCAATCCCCAAACAGATTTTTGCCCCAGATCCCTAAATGGCCCCTTCAAGGATTGAACTCTCAACCCTGGGTTTAGCAGGCCAATGCTCAAACCACATCATATTAGTTTACTAATACACATTTTTCCAGTCTTCCAATGAGACAAGTACTTGTAGAATTTGCAGAGGTCAACTGATAATCCTCCTAAAAGGAGTTACATAATTATGCATCCTTAAATAGTTATGCTAAACAAATGAGATGGAAAGTTTACAGGACAAAGTAACATGCTATGATTTAAACAGAGGCATATATCTTTGTGAAGAACCACAAAATATTTATATTTATAAATCTGAGATTGGCTACAAGTCTATTTTTATTTCTATTTTGTTTTGTTATTTATATTCCATAGGGCATTTATGTTGAACATTACTGCCCTCTAATTTAAATATGCTTTATTAAAAGTAAACATAAAATTCTCAGACACTAGTCTTGCTATTTAATTAAAATAAAATTAAAATCAAATGCATTTTTAAATATGTATCTCCATTAATTTATGAATAAATATCTAAGTTTATTATAGTTTTAGAAATACTGTATTTTGTCATGTTATCAGATATATGGAGAAAGTGTATCTTGTCCCTTGCTACCCTAAGGAAAAAATATATAATTGAAACAATTTCTTATATCATTGCTGCTACATTATCATATTCTTTAATTACGAGATTTTGTTAACTGAAATCTTGTTTTCTTCTAGCTGACAGCACGATCACTGCCTGCTGTACAATCTGATGAGAGATTGCTGCCTTTGCTTAATCACCTCAGGTAACATGAATAAGAAACATTAATTTATTCATCCATAAAGTTAAGAGAATTATATCTGTAATATTCAAACTTCTTCAGATCTGTATTGGTGAGTGAAAGTGGAAAAACTGAAAGAAAATATTTTCTTTTCATTTCAATACTATATTGATAGGAAAATGTACAATTTCATAAAGGAAATGTAAACATTTATTTTGAGCCAAGTATGTGACTTTGCCTTTACAAGAACAGCTAAAGAAAAAGATTCCATAGCTGTTACCGAAAACACTTTTTCTCTTGTAGGTTATTTTATATGACTAAATATAAAATTATTGTTCAGATTCTTCATGTACAAAAGTCAGCAAATTCAAAATTCTGGCATCCAGAGCATTAACTTATTTTATGATTTGTATTATCCAGGAAGAACATATCTTGTAATCCATCACTAGTGAGTGAGTCCACTGGTGAATGGATTATGGAGGCAGCTCTAAACTGTGAAGCAGTAGTATGGCCTTTGGACTCATCCAGGAACAAGTAGTCAAATCATCCTGCTTCCTGTATAAGGAGAACAGGAGATAGTATTCCTAACTGAGCTCCTACCTTTTCTTAATTTTCACTCTCAGCTTTTCTTCTTATGTTTTTCATTTTAGCCATAGAATCAGTCCTTGCCTTTTTTAGATGACTCAGCTACTTTTCTGCCTTTTTGGAAGGAGTAATTTGGCTCTTGGAGGGAATAGCCACAAAAAGGAGATTCACATAGCCGGTGATGCGTACGGTTTCACATAGATGTGTGTGTAATGCCACTTCTTCCCCTCCCATTAATATATAGTGTCATAGGAAAGCATGACACCTCACAAACAGAAGTGTGACATTTTATGATGACTTAAAAATGAATATATTACTGCCATGTACCTTTTATTTGTGTGGATATCTGTAAAATGAACTTTTGGCTTTTATTAACATCAGGACAATCAGAAACAATTTCATATCTTGTTGGGTTTCAATGCAAATTGTATTTGAAAAAAGTTATTAATAATTGTGCATATGTATGTATATAAGGGTTAAATCATATTTGAGAGAAGAGAATTAGAAAACACATCTGTTAAAAATGTGTCTATTATGTGAGTAGGACATTAGTGGTATGCTGTAAATTCACACCATTGATATGTGTAATTTCTATAGTTCTTCTTTGAGTGGCTGCGAATGTGTATTCCAGTCAAGTGTGTGTGTGTGCCACGTGCGCTGAAGCCACCAAACTTTTTGTAACAGTACCTGTCTGGGTGATGCATGTGCCTCAAGTCTGCTCATGGCCCCTTGTGAGTCTGCATAAGGGTAGCACCATTCATACCCTCCTCACTTCCTTTGCACCACCTATGGCCTGAGTCAGAGTTCCTCAGGTGATTTACCTCATGGTTGTTTTAGACTGTGCAGTCAATGAGTTACTTCTCTGCCTCCTTTTCCTGTTAATAGTTAGGTAGTGCTTAGTACACAATAGCTAGTTTACCTTACTGCTTTGTTTGTTTCAGTTAATTTGTTTTCTGTGCGAAGCTCTGGTGGCATATGCTCACCTGGCTTTAAGCACTGCTTACCGTGTGAGGTACCTACTCTGCATTGCCTTTTGTGTCTTAGTGAGGGACCTGTTAAAGAGAGGTATCTGCTGTCCTTTCAAGGAAAAGGATGAAGATTTTCAGAGATCTGCACCATAAGCAATCCCTCATGGAGCAGGTGATGACACCCACCTCAGCTGCTCTTCCTGTCTCTTGGGCTGCTACAGAGGGTTCAGTGATTTCTGACAGATCCTGGACTTGGACTCTTCTCCTTGGAGAAAGAAATGACCTGAAAGAGGACTCATAAAAAAGACTGGAGCTAGTTCAGTTTGAAAAAAGACTCTGCTTCTTCTTTGAAGGACACCGAACATCACTGGAACTCCTCAGTCACTCAAGGTGGAACTGGCAGTTGACCATGTCTTCCCAATACTGTGGCAGGAACATGTTGGAACCTTACCGTTGATTCTGGTACTGTCTCTGGGATGGACATTGAGTCCAATACCAAGGAACATGGTTCTGGCACCGTCATTATTACCACCAATGACTTCACAAGCGTATGAGACAGCAAAGGATTTGCTTTGTCCCTGCACCCTTGTCTCCCCTGTGGTGCGGGAGTCCTTTGTACTAGAGGCACCTCCTCCTGTTCTTGGCTCATCCAAATCTATGGATCTGGTAGAGACACTCTCAACAGCACCATTGTTGAGTCTAGCTAAGAAACACTGCAAAGATGTGACTTTGATTCAGTCTTCAATACTGAAGACTATTTGTGGCTTTAGTATTGCCACAATCCTTAGGCTGGGTACTGACTGTGACTTAAATTCTTGCACCAACAACAATGTATTCCTTGGTACCAAGTCCCTCCACATCTTGAGGTGCATTTGCAGTACCAGCTACTTTATTGGCATCAGCACCAATATTGACCTCTTCTCAATGGGCCAGAGATAAATCAGAATGCCAAGTGGCCTCTTCAGGGCTAGCATCCCTATCCCCTACTGACCATTCGTATGCTGCCTGGCAATTGAGTTCAGAGTCTCCCTCCTCTTCACCATCCTTTCCTAGGTGCAGTCGGTCTAGCGAGTCTTAGACCAGCTCCTGAAGGAAAGCATTGGTACCAAGAACAGGACCTTTCATATAGCAGAGATAGGCCTGGTTCCTACTGGTTGCCTATTCCTTGCATGTTTCCTTAGTGGCCTTTTTGTAACTCTTGGTTATCTCCCACTCTTCCAGGTCTTGATCGCTGGCACACTTGAGCGGAAGGTCACCAGACTGTTCTCATATCTTGGAGGCCCATGCAGATACTCAGCACCCAGTCACCCAGAGAAACCAGTTCTGCAGGATGAACGATTGCCAAAGGAGCGCATTCTATTACAAGAGGACACACGGTCCCCTGTTACCTTGTTGTTGCCCTCACCAGTTAAATCCATGGCCTCAGATTCCTCGTCTCCAGTTCTGGAGGATTTTAAATTTTATCGAGACCTACTGAGGAGAGTGTCAGCAGCATTGAGCAGTCAAGCTGAGCTTGTACAAGAGAACATTCTCAAGCTTTTTGGACGTTCTTCAGGTGACAGTCCCTGGGAGGCTAGCTCTCCCTATATATGAGGCTGTTTTTGAACTTGCAAAGACCTTGTGGCACATGCCAGCCTCAGTGCTGACAGCCAGGTACACAGACAGACAATATAATGTTCCGATCAAGGCTTTGATTGCTTTTATTCCCCTTTTCCCCCAACTTCCTCATGGTCACTGCTGCCAGTGAGAAATCACATCAAAGGAGCTTCAATCAAATCCCAAAGAGAGAGTTCGAGTGCTTGACTTATTGAGGAGAAAAATGCAGCATGTGCATAGCTAACTGGTGGGTGCTGTTATCAAAATATAACTTTGTAAAGTGGGGTGCAGTGTCCAAGATTACTGACAAGCTGCCTGAAGAAAGGGAGTAGGTTTCTTGTAGGGAGTAAGGGAGGAGTTTAGAGCTTTCCTTGCAGAATGCCACTTCGTGGCCACACATTGTTCCAGTCAGCACTCAGTGTCACAGATGTTTCTTCCAGGATAATGACCCCTGCAAGAACAACGAGGAAAACCTTGTGATTACAAAACTCCAGCATAGCCCATAATATCCAACGAACCATAGAGGACGTCCCTTTGGATGGTAAATTTTTCTTCTCTGACAAATCTGATGAAACTTTGCACTCGTTTAAAAATTCCCATTCTACACTCTGTTTGTTGAAGGCCTTTACCTCTGCCCCTGAGAGAGAACAGTATGAGACCCTGCAACAACAATACTCTCAGCAGCCTGAAAACCCGTTGGGGCAGAATGACTTTTAGAGGAGAAGGCACAAATCACAGAGAAGGCGGTCCTTTAGCTCCAACTCAAATCAACCAGCCTACCCTCAGTTGTGGGAATGCAATATATTTGACATTTTCCTTGAGCATATCAATGCAGTCATCAGCAATCTTTCTGCTGTCTCTTCTCCTTCTGGGGTTAGATTGTTCCACTTCTTCAAAGCCTGTAACAACAGACAAGTAGCTCCCAAGCACTATGTGACTGGGATACTATATCCAATTCCTGTCCATCCTCTTCTCCCACCCACCTTTCCTGACCCTTTTCAGGGACCCTCTTCACGAGTCAGTGTTTCTTCAGAAAGTTCAGTCTCTGTGTGTCTAATGTACACTTTCTCCAGGCAGTGTTTGTTAGAGCACTTGCACCCCCACGCCCGCATCACCAAACATTCTAAGTGTGACCCCATATAAAGGGTGCTGTGCCTTCTACTGCCTCAGTTCTTTCCAACCATTGTGTCAGGTGGAAGTGAATTGCTCCAGGCTATTTGGATCTGGGTTTTTCTCCAATCTCGCTGTCTTGGTGGTAGTTTAGAATGGTTTATAGTTTAGTGGTAAATACAGTTAAGTTAGTTAGCAGCTCGATTTCAGGTTATGGCTGAACTGAAGACGAAAAAGAAGCTGGGATTCAAAAGACATGCTTCATGCCCAGCTATCCTCCTGGCATTGGAAGACCATATTAGGTGCCTGAAGAGCATGGAAGAGGGCCACTTTCTATCTCAGTGTTCCATCTGCTGGACTTTCAAGCCTAGAACTTGCAAGGAGAGGCAGAGCAGATTGCAGCTGCTTCTCCTTAAGGAGGCACTTCAGGCTAAACATGGGTTCCGGGCACTTGTTGGTTCCAAAGCCCAAGAGACCAGTCTTGGATCCAGTGACTTCCTCCAGCAAGTCAAAGCAGCTTAAAGGTCCAAGGATATCAGAACCTTTGTTTGGTCCGATTCCTGGATTCTGCTACTCAGGATTCAGGGCTTCGAAGACACTATTGATTGAAAAAGTTACTGCCTGCTATGGAACCAAGAACCTCATTGTTTGCTCTAGTTGTGTTGGTTCTGGAAAAGAAGGCAAGGAAGAACAATGTGAGATCCTATACATCAGGTTTGTGAGATCAGTCTGATTCTGACAGGGTCTCTGTGGCTCTGAAACTTAGCCCTGTTACAATTTCAGCTTCACGGTCCTGAGTATTTCATCAGATCCAGTGCCATCCAGGTTTTTGGCTCTGGCTTCAATCTCTGCTTTGGTTCCACGTCCGTCTGTGGATCCAAAGAGGGCTTTTACTTTGGTGACTGATGTACATCATTCGGTTTCTAAGCATTCCTCTTCTCTGACTGAGATACAGAGAGTCTGGAGGAAGACACAGGTTTTATCAGTTTCAGAGATCTGTGTTGGCTTCACCTGAAAAAAGGAGAGGAGCAGAAGAGGTTTAGTTTTTCTCCTGATTCATCTATACCGCATCTTCCTAAAACTCCTGCAGGGTCTCAGCAAAGTGCTTTCTGTCCATTTATTTCTCCCTCCACCATCTGGGTCCCATGCTGTCTCAGGCATGCTTCATCCCAGATTTGAGGCCACATCTGTGATTAGAGGAGAAAAGAAAAAGAATAAAAAAACTGGTTTGCTCCCAGTTCTTGCCTCCTTTTTCTCCTTCTCCTGCAATGTTCTTAAATCCCAGTTGCTGGGGAGATTGGCAGTTCTGGGCTCCATGGCTTTCCTGAGTGTCACCACTAGAGGAAATTTTCAGTTGTCCTCCTTATGAATGGAGAGGTGATGTTTCATCTGTAAGGATCTGGCAATGATCATGTCCTTGGATTTGGTTCCACGGAATCATCTGCATCTCAAACAGTGGTGCCTGATAATGTGTCTGAAAGGGAAGATAGCTCCTCTTTTTGAAAACTGATACAGATTATAATCCAGATCTGTCAAGTGAGCAAGTTGGAGTGGCTGCTGCTTTTTCCCCTTGTGAGGACACGCTGCAGTTCCACAACCTTGTGGATTGCATGGCGTCCATGTTGAACTTACTTACATTCAGTAGCCATGAAGGAAACCTCCCATCTGATGTTCAGCATTTGTGGGGCTATTTTGAGGAGTAGGATGTTATTAATTCTTGCTTAGCTGCACCATGCTGAGACTGTTTGATCCACTTCTACCACTTGCCAGCCTATTTCCAAGAAGGCAAACAAATTATATCAGATATCCTTGGAAGTGTTTTCATATTTTCACACACACCCTGTATTTAATTTGATGATGACAATGATGGCTACTGCCAGTAGCAGGTTGATATCTGGACAAGCACATTCTACTCCAGCTGACGGAGAAGGGAAGAAGGCTGCTGCCCTGGGGAGAAAGATGTTCCCTTCTTTCTCTCTTGGAATGAAGGTGATTGTGGTGGGATGGCTGCCCCTCACTGGCAGAAAAGGGATTAAAAGCAGCCCTAGGGATGCAGCCAATCAGGGCCAACCAAGCAGGCCCATATAAAAAGATTGCTGCAGGACAGAGGAGGTTAGTTAACTGGTTGGAGCTCAGGGAGGAAGGACTGTGCAGGACCGTCCTTAGGATTTATGGTGCCCTAGGCAAGATTATTAAACTGGTGCCCCCGTGCCTGTCTTGCTCTTAGCGACACAAACATAAGCTTACAGTATTGGAAAACTTGCCACAAGCATGTTATTAAAACCACTTTAACTTAATTAAGCACACTGTAATGCTGATGGACTAGCACTAAAGAAGTAGCACTATAGAAAAAATTCTGATTTGTCAGAATGATGCAAATATCATTTTTTTTAATTTGTCAACATTTTATTGGAAATTTATATGAAGAGGTATTTGAAACAAGGATTAGTTTTTAATTAAAAGCAATCTTTATGGCTTTTTTGGCTGCAAAATCAGTAGTAATGTCATCGTATGAGAAAGACAAAGTGATGTCTTGTTCGATTGCAAGAATAGCAAGACCAGTCAAGTGTTCCTGACTCATTATAGAGCGGAGATAGTTTTTAATGAGATTTAGTTTTGGAAAACTCCGTTCTTCTGATTCTACTGTTACAGGAATTGTCAGTAGAATACGAGTGGCAATGTACACATTAGGATATCTGTCAACAAGTTTGCTGGTATGAATAAACTGTACAATGTCCATTATCAATTTTGCATGTGGCAACAACTCAATTCTTTGTACAGTTCAAGTCCATTTAAATCAAAACGATCACCGTGCTTCAGGAGGCTCTCTATGTCAGGGGTCCCCAACGCGGTGCCGGCAGGTGCCCCAGCACCCGCAGGACCCTCTCAGTGCACCCACATACTGGCCGGAGGATGAGCATCTGCCGAAATGCCGCCAAAATTCGGCATCATTTCGGCGGATGCTTGTCTGCCACCACGGTCCTTCATCTGGCGCCCGCCAGATGAAAAAGGTTGGGGACCACTGCTCTAGGCTCTTGCACTTTGTCATTAGTTGCTCTTGTTTTCCTATTTTGTTGACTTTAGTCCCGCTCAGCCCGCTGCCAGCTGAGTGAATGGAACCCCAGGCCGACAGTGGGTTGAGTGGCTCAGCTGGGGTCTCAGCCACCGGCCTGCTCAGCTGCTGACAGCCTGGGGTTCCTTGGGGGTCCCCAAGCCATCAGTGGGTGCTGAGTGGGGCCGGTGGCCAGGACCCTGGGTGCCAATGGGGCAGCAGCCGGAACCCCAGAGCAGTGGCGGGCTGAGCCGCTCAGCTCGCCACTGCATGCCATCAAACATCAGCTCGCGTGCCACCTTTGGCACATGTGCCGCAGGTTGCCGACCCTTGCTCTATACATTAGTAAGGAGATGAGCATATTACAGTTGTTGGAGGGCTCTATTTAGCAGTAACAGGGCTATAGGAAAGTCAGTCAACATTTTTTGTTTCTCTGATGAAAACTGGCCCACTCCCTTCCCCATACCAAACTTGTCACAAATAATTGTCAACAACTTAATTTTGTGTTTTTGGCTAAGATACTGATTTTTTTTTTAAAAAAAAAATTGAAATTGAATTCAGGATTGTGAGCAAGCATTTTTGGCAAACAAAGTTGTTAAATGACACTTTAAATGGCAACACAGTACTGCTTTCATGCTTGGCTCACCCCCCCAGCCTGCTGGTCCAACAGCTGCAGTAGAGGAGGAGATAGATGGAAAACTGTAGGACCCCAAAATCCACCTCTTGGTGTGCAGAGTGGCAACAGCAGCAGCAAACCCTCAGGTCCAATCACATGCCAGTGGGCACCACCGCTAGCCCAGCGGACCATGATGAAGTTAGCACAACATCTGATCTCAGGGACGGGGCATCCATGGAGCCACAGCAGTTCATCCTGCCCTGTGCAGCTCTCCCCGGATGAGATGGATCACTGACAGCCCAGGGGAGAGATGCGCTCCCCAGCTAGGGTGAGCGGATCCAGATGTCCTGATTTTATAGGGCCAGTCCTGATATTTGGGGCTTTGTCTTATATAGGCACCAATTACCCCTATCTAGGGTGACCAGACAGCAAGTGTGAAAAATCAGGACGGGGGTGGGGGGGAATAGGAGCCTATATAAGAAAAAGATCCAAAAATTGGGACTGGCCCTATAAAAGTGGGACATCTGCTCACCCTACCCCAACCCCCTGTCCTGATTTTTTCACACATGCTATCTGGCTATCCCCAGCCCAGCCCTGTGCGACCCTTCCAATCCTGGCTGCCTGCCGAGGACGTGAGTTACTTTCACTTTCATTCCTCAGCAGGCAGCCAGCCAGTCTCCCCTACCCACCAGCACCTGACCAACCCAGTCCTGATGGAGGGGACGGGGAAGAGAGAGGTGCTCCGTGAGGGGGAGGGAGAAACGGGGGGGTACTCTGTGGGGCAGAGGGGAGAAGAATGGATGTTATGGGGGACAACAAAGGATACTGCCAGAGCCACTGAATCTGCCTCACCTCACGCCAGGGGAGAGTCTCACTCACAGGTGATTTCCTTCCCCCACCCCTTCCCAGAGACACCAGCAGCTAATCCCCTCCCTCAGACTGTGCTGCATTCGGCTTTCTCTAGGACCCAGCAGCTCTGCTCTTACATGCTCCACTGCTTCCTGTCTGTTCAGGCTCTCGCAGAGCGGTGCCCCCAGACCTAGTGGTGCCCTAGGCGGCTGCCTATTCTGCCTATGGCTAAGGACGGCCCTGGGACTGGGTCTCTGGAGGGCTCAGAGAACTGCCAGCACCCTGGACAGAGCAATGCTGCAAACAGGGACTGGGGAAACTAGAGAGAGCTCCTGGCTGGTTGCTAGGGCCTGCAGGCTAAGACTCTGAGGTAAGTGAAGAAGAGGGTGCTGTAGCTGCATGGGAAGCAGACCTGGGATAATGGACTGCAGTTGCCACTGAGGGAAGTGGCTGGAGAGAGATTGCAGGTCCCCCAGAAGGGGGGAAACACAGAGTGTGGCACAGCTGGAGGGCAGTGTCACTGAAGAGGATGCCACAGTCCTGGGAGTGGCATAGGTCCTGGAACGAAAGTGACGGCAGTGAGGCTCACCTGAAGAAGGCGCACTGCCATGTTGTAGAACTAATTTTCAAAACAACCAATAGGAGGCACCACAGTGGTGAGTGAACCTTGTCACAGCAACAAATTATCAAGCTGTTATGGCCTGCCATCAGTTCCACTTATGGAAAAGATGGGAATGTTTGTGCAGAATCTGGCAGATGACAGAAGGAAAATGTGATTCTATTGGAGGGTCAAAATGTGGCAAAGCACGCTCCCAGGGCTTTGTTTGACACCTCGGACTCTTCTGCCAGACCACTGACTCTTGCCATTCAGCTGAGGAGACTTGTGATCAGGGTCCCAGGGCGCCACACCGAGGATACTTAATTAGGGCAAACTGCAAAGAATGAGGCAGACAATCCCCAAATCTTGTGGTCATTCCAGTACTTAGATCCACCAAGCTAGCCTCAAAACTGTTTCTGCAATACCTTGCTTGTTACCCAGAAGCCAAAACATAGTTCCCTTAAAGCAAGAAAAAGATGGATGAGTTGCTGAAAAAGTTGAAGGAGACAAGATTGACGGCCTGCTCTTTGGGCCTGACTTTTATTCTCTGAAGTCACACTCAAATAGAAATGACAATTGGCTTCGTACTTTGGATGTAAGGTGAACTTTGGCCTTCTGTCTGGGCCCTTCAGGTTATCTTCTCAGCTCTCTGTCTTTTATGCTAACAGACAGAATGCTGACAATTTCTGTGCAGTTTCCAGATGGATTACTTCCAGCATCACAGCGATGAACAAGGTAGCAAATACCTCTCCTCCACAGAGACTTCTGGCCCATTCAACAAGGGCTCAAGCTACCGCAGTGGGATTTTTGAGGGACATTCCCATATTGACATTTGTAGGGCTGCTACTTTGTTCTCTGTCATTTAACTCAACATTAAGCTATCACATCTGCTTCAAGATCTGATGCAGATTTTGAAAAAATGATTCTTCAGTCTCTCATTAGGTGTATTCTGAACCTAACTGCTTGTGAGTCAACTGAGTGGTATACGGATATGCAACCACACACAGAAGAAAAACTTTTCTCCATTGTAACTGTTGTTCTTTGGGATGTGACTCACATGAGTATTCCACAACCCATCCTTTGTACTCTCTGCAATGGAATCTTGAGCCACAATTTCTGGTGCGAAAGAACTGAGGGAGCCACTGCCCTCATAGCCATGGAAGGAATCATGAGAAAGCAGAGGGTATGAGCGCTGACCCTATGGGTACTGCTACAGAAAGCGCTCTGGCGTGCTGCATGCACATACGCCTGAATATGCATGTGGTTCATATCTTGATGAACAACTATTACAGATACAAGTGAGTAATTGTTCTGGTGCGGTGGTGTTTTTTTCTCTTTTTTTTTCATTAAAACATCTTTGTAGGATCATCAAAAATGCTCATCATTAGTATAACTTTATTCCCACTGAACTCAATGGTAAAACTACCATTGACTTTAGTGGGAACAAAGTTAGTTATGCACTTAATGCTTTTGAAAATTCCATCCTCCGTGTGAGGAATTATCAGAACATTTCTCTGTTTTCACTGCTAACAATTTTTTCCACAATTTTTATGGGCAGGAATGGTGTCCCTAGCCTCTGTTTGCCAGAAGCTGGGACTAGGTGACAGGGGATGGATTACTTGATGATTGATTACTGTTCTGTTCATTCCCTCTAAAACATCTGGCATTGGACACTGTCGGAAGACAGGATACTGGGCTAGATGACCCTTTGGTCTAAT
This sequence comes from Gopherus flavomarginatus, assembly GCF_025201925.1. Taxonomy (NCBI): domain Eukaryota; kingdom Metazoa; phylum Chordata; order Testudines; family Testudinidae; genus Gopherus; species Gopherus flavomarginatus. Next base: position 169,289,482 of record NC_066620.1, on the reverse strand, counting down.
TCAGTATGGTCATTCTTATGTTCTTATAAAAATAAGTGTTTTGTACCATAATATTCAGAGCCACTATCAGCCTCCAGGTTTTCTTTTGGTAACGTGTAAAAGGGAAAGACTTCGAAAACCAGAGGGTCAGCTTTTTAAAATTAGTTGCCGAAACTAGCTACTGAATACTTAGAGATCCTTCATTTGTTATGCAAATAGGCACACCAGCTCATTTTTTGGTTTTCTCTATATGTTTGTGTCATAACATTTCTTCCCAGATCTGGACCTTAGCGTCCAAAATATGAGTGTTAGCATGAAAACCGCCAAGCTTAGTTACCAGCTTGGACCTGGTATCGCTGCCACCAGCTAGGAATTATACAGTGCCTAGCTCACTGTGGTCTCCCCAAAACCTTCCCTGGGGGACCCCCAGACTCAGATGCCTTGAGTCTTACAACAAAGGGAAATAACCCCCTCCCCTTGTTCCCTTGTTACTTCCTCCCAGGCTCCCCTCCCTGAACGACCCTAGGAGATTCCCTGCTTCCAGTCCTGGAAACACAAGTACCGAGAGATCTAATCTCTCTTCCTCCTCACCCAGAGTCAGGCTTAGTAAATCTAACACAAAGAGATTTTCCCTCTGACTTCTTTCTCCCACCAATTCCCTGGTGAGCTGCAGACTTAATTCCCTGGAGTCCCCACTAAAGAAAAACTCCAACAGGTCTTAAAAAGAAAGCTTTATGTAAAAAAGAAAGAAAAAGACATTAAAAATAGTCTCTGTATCCAGGTGACAATATACAGGGTCAATTGCTTAAAAGAAAAATGAATAAACAGCCTTATCCAAAAAGAATACACTCCAGCAACTACACACATGTAAATACAAAAAAACAATATAAACCTATTGTCTTACTATCCTTGTACTTACAACTTGGAAACAGAAGATTAGAAAGCCTGGAGATTCCTGTGGTCACTCTCAGAGCCGAGAAAAAGAAGAGACCAAGAACAAAGGACTCACACCCAAAACTTCCCTCCACCCAGATTTGAAAAAGTCTTGTTTCCTGATTGGTCCTCTGGTCAGGTGTTTCAGGTTACTGTTGTTACCCCTTTACAGGTAAAAGAACATTAACCCTTAGCTATCTGTTTATGACAGTTTGCACATTAAATTGTTGTCTTTGCATATGCAGTTTAAAAATAAACTTATCCCAATGAATGAGGGACTAAGAACATTCCCGATACGATATAGAAGTGTATAAGTAAAACTGTAAAGAAATATTGTCACAGCCAGTGAAACCACAAAATATCACACATTTTCCAGTCCCTAGAAAGGCAAAGCAAGTCATAGTATAAAACTCGATTTTAGAACTTGAGAATCAGGCTTTGGCAGGGAATAGACAGATGGGTTTAATAGGTCTTTTCCATTATTTATTTCTATGACTCGTGATTCATTTTTATTTCAACTTGCTCACAAAAATGAAAGGTATTTTAGTTGTAGGCTTCTCTCTTCCTTTATTGTATGAAGTTACTTACAGCAGTATTTTATTTTTGGCATATGTCAGACAAATAGAGCTTTATCAGGGGAGCATAAGCTTAGAAATTATCTGAAAAGAGTGTATAATTGAAGGTTACACAGCATTGATTAGTTGCAAATGCATTGTTTGTTCGATGATAATGGTTCATATCTGCTTGTGAATTTTAAATTAGCCAGCCTTCACTTTCAGTACAAATTTTTTTTGCTGAAGTTTACATCTATAGAGTTATTTTTTAAATAATTCCTTATTTTAATGCATGGCCCTGTTTTTTAATGTGCTTGGAATTCATTTTGTAATGAGACCATTATGTACTAAATACTTACTTCATCTACAGCTGAGATGCTGTTTCTTCCCTATTCTACTTTACTGGTGCTTTTTAATGCTGATTGTACAGTAGTGAAATAAGAAATCATTTTAGCTAAAATGTATTTTATTTTGTATGATGTAGGACTGTCTTTAAGAGGTTTATGCACTAAACATTTGCAACACTCACAATTGGCTACAATAAATCTTTAAATGGCTAACATTCTAAGCTACAGTTTTAATAAGAAAAATTGCTGAGCCAACAGGATTGAAGAGGAAGTCATCTTTACATACTATGCTATCATTTTAATATGACCTTACAGAACCTGAAGCTTTGCATGTGACTAAACATGTAGATGTTAAATAGAAGTCAAATTTTTGACTCCTAAATTCATTTAACTTTACATTTAGGTTTCTGTGTTCATTGTGAACACATGGTTTCTTGAAGCTCTTCTACTGTAAATACTTTGTACGTTGAGGCTAATAAAAGCAAAACAAACAAAAACAAAGTCGGTATTGAATTGTGTTGGGCAATCCCAACAAACCAATGTGTGATTGTGCGCTTAATCTGAACATGTGCAGAGATGGATAAAGAACTCTTTTTTTTTCCCCAAAAAGTTTGTAACAGCACATCTTTCCTCTGGGGGAAAAAAAATACTTCCTTACATCTTTCCTCATGAATTCCTTTCCCTCTGCTCCATCCAATCAGAATCTCTTCATAGGTTCACATAGGTAAAACGGCACTCTTAAACCCTTCCAGTTCTCTCTGCCACATGCTTTCTCATTCACTGGACATCACCACCATCCTGCCTGTCACTCAGGCCTGTAACAATGGCATCATAGTCTACTCAGGACCTCTAGGTCCTCACATCCAGGCTCCGTCTAAACTATGTAGATTCTTTCTGCATAATATCTCCAAGATATGGCCTTCGGTATCTATATGCACAGCTAAAACTCTCATCCATACGCTGATCATCACACATCTCAATCACTGCATCATCCTTTTCTCTGGCCTTGACAAATGCAAACTTGTCTTGCTCATATCCATTCAGTATGCTACTGCAAAGATGGTTTTCCTTGCCAGCTTCTTTGACCACCCTTCTCTTTACATTTCTCCACTGGCTCCCCTTTTTCAGCTGCTTAAAAATGAAGATGAGTAGCTTATGTTTGATGGCCTTTCATGGTCTGTCTCCATCCTACCTAACATTTCTCTTTCACTTTTGAAATGTCTACTCTCTCACTGCTGATCAGACCATGAGCCAGCCTCTATCACTCACTTGTTAAATTTTCAAACAAGCACCTTCTTGCTTTCTCCCATGTAGCCCCTCACAAGTGCAAGGAGTTGCCTGTAAACATCTACAAAATGAACTCATTACCCTCCTTCAAATTCCTCCTCAAAACTCTTGTTTTCCATGATGCCTACAATAGTTAGTCTACTAATGTGCTAAGACCACAGCCTATCATGCTGATGAATGCTGTCTCACTGATTGCTTGTACTTTTCTATTGTTCTGTCAGTATCCATCTGTTGTACAGCACCTAGCACAATGGGGTCCTGATCCATGACTGGATTTGTAAGAAGTAAGGTATACTACTATGACTAATAACAAAGCCTATAGGTGGATTTGCATGGAGTCTCTTTAACATCAGTGGGATTCTGCATGGGTAGCTGGAGTGTGCCAGGTGATCTTCGCTGGGTTCAGAAGGGCTTTGTTGACAGGCAAAGCTATGCAGGCAGATGAGGGTGAATGGAGGATATCAAGCATATGATGAGGCTCTTTAGCCTCCTTGAGAGGGATCCACAAGGAGACTGCAGTTCTCTTGACTAGATCCTGAAAGTGCTGAACTTCATCTGCCAAAAATGGAGGTGGAGGCAGGACAGCTTCACCCAGAGACAAAGACAAGATGTTGGCTGTGAGTGAGACTTCATCAGCTCTAGCTTCCTGCTCCTCAAAGGATTCCTCTTGAGGGTCAGGTCTCCTGGGTGAAGAAGGTGATGCAGGTTGCCCTTCTCTATGGTGCTTGATGCTATGGAAAATTGTTGGAGATAGGCTGCCTGAAGGTCCCAATATGGCAAAGATCATGGTGGACAATATATTGTGCATGCATACGTCAATTGTGAGGGAGGAGCCAGATCCTCCTCCTCCTCTCTGCACTGAGGCTATCAAGCTTTGGAACTTCTTCCAAGAACATGAGTGGGAAATAGACCCCAGCATATTACACTACGTATTCAGTCAATGCAGGACAGCTCAGATAGACTTGTTCACCACAGAGTTAAACAAGACATGTATCCTCTTCTGTGTAGGGTGGTCTGTCTCGCCGATGGATGTATACAACAAAACATTAAAAAAATTAATTTAACTAAGAGCTTGATCACATTCATTATAGCCATTGTAATAGCAATGACACTGTTTGGGCCGCCACCACTAAAAAGTGATTTAAGCTACACTATGCAACAATAGTTACTCCTACTTATATTACTTTTAGAATTGCAAAGCAACATATCAGGAAAATACAGAAAAGCAAACAATATGATTCATTTTTGTTTTTAAATAACCTGCAGAAATTGGAACATAACTGTGTGACTTGGATTATTGCTGCAGGCACCCAGTACTTTCAAAAAATTAGGGAAAAAAACAGCTGATTGAGTTGCAATCAAAGATTTTGAGTGCAACATGCAGATCAAACCTAATACCTGTATATTTAATACAGTGTGTAAAAAGATGAAAAACTTATTAGCAAAAAAGTAAGGTGGTCCTGCTTTAAATCCAATTAAATTAAATCAGCTCAGTATTTGTGCAAAACAAGCTGAGAGGAGTGCATAATTAATTGCTTCTTTGCTGTCCTAAAGTTTTCCCATAACACTGCCTAACAGACTAGTCCCAATTTACACAGCAAACGCCCAATGGAAATAAAGAAATGTAAACCTCAAGGCAGATGCATTCAAACTAGGATTGTCAACTGTGGCAAATTGCCAGCACTATTATGACGGGTCTCGCACTTTCTCTTCTTTTGGGGGGGGTGTTCAGGGCACCATTTCTTGCCCCTGAATTGGAATATTAACTGCCCCACTAGTGTCCTAGAGGAGGGGAGTGGAGAGGGAGGGACCTGGGCCCGCCCTCTACTCCAGGTCCCAGCCCAGGGGCCCTGAGGATAGTGGTAAACCACTTGAATTGACGGTTCCTTCCCCTAGGCTACTTTCCTCTCCTGTCCTTCAGCTTGTGGGGGGCTTCCTGCCCTCCCTCTGCACAAGCCAGGTGCCGCTTTACCTAGGGTCTTGGACTTCTTAGCCCACCGCAGCACTTCTCCAAACTGTTCTCTGCTCCAACACCAATCCTTTCTGCTCCAACTCCTCCAAACTGTGCTCTGCTCCAACCTCAATCCTTTCTTCTCCAACGCCTCCCCTGTCTGATTGAAGCAGGGTTTTTTTATCAGGTGACTGACTGCAAGTGCTCTAATTGGCTTCAGGTGCTCTAATTAATCTATAGCAAACTTTCTTCCCTCTACAGGGAATAAGGCTCCCTTCTAATCCTCTCCTGCTGCCCTCTGGCCATGCTGTATCACACAAACGATTAAAAAAATTGTTATTAATCACACGATTAAACAATAATAGAATACCATTTATTTAAATATTTGTGGAGGTTTTCTACATTTTCAAATGTATTGATTTGAATTACAACACAGAATATAAAGTGTACTGTTCACTTTATATTTATTTTTGATTACAAATACTTGCACTGTAAAAAACAAAATAGTATTTTTCAATTCACCTAATACAAGTACTGTAGTGCAATCTCTTTATCATGAAAGTTGAACTTACAAATGTAGAATTATGTACACTAAAAACCTGCATTCAAAAATAAAACAATGTAAAACTTTGGAACCTACAAGGCTGTGCTCATCCAATTACTCAGACCAGGGGTCCCCAACATGGTGCCTGCGGGTGCCATGGCACCCGCGGAGGCATCTAAATGCGCCCGCTTCCTGGCCGGCAGTCGAGCATCCGCCGAAAAGCCACCGAAATTCAGCGGCATTTCGATGCCCTCCCCTCTGGACAACGCCGCTTGCTGCCAACAAGCGACATCATCCAGAGGCATCGACGCCGAATTTCGACAGCATTTCGGCGGATACTTGACCGCCGCCACGGTCCTTCGTCTGCTGCCCTCCAGACGAAAAAGGTTGGGGGTCACTGGCTCAGACAAACAAATTTGTTTACATTTGCAGAAGATAGTGCTGCCCGCTTCTTGTTTACAGTGTCAAAAGTGGGACCATATGATCCAGCTGCCTTAGGCCCCAAAAGCAGTCTCACCAGTAGTTTTCTTGTAACTTTACTGGTACAGGGTTATTCCTGGGTCACCTACTTATGTCAACCCTTCTTTAGGCTTAAAACCTAATGTGGCTAAGGTAACATCTTGCAGGCCTCAGCCCATAGGCCTTGCTTTATAGCCTTACTTTAATATGCCAAATACACACTCTTCACTCATAAATATTTGTCAACCTTATATCCCTGTAATACTATCCTACTTATTCCTATACCTATACCTACAACTTAAATCTGTTTATCACACATTGATTACATATGAATTAACGACAACAATAGATAACACAATAAAATTATTATATAAGGTGATTAGCTACATTTTTCAGATGCCTCTGTGTCATTTTCTGTCATGCCTACAAAAAAATAAATGATGACACTGCTGATGTGCTGAGATTATTGGCTACTGTACTAACTAATATTATCTCATTGTTTCCTTGTACTTCTCCATCGGTCTGTTTGTATCCATCTGTTGTCTCTTGTCTTATACTTAGATTGTAAGATCTGTGGGGCAGGGACTGTTTTTTCGTTTTGTGATTGTACAGCACCTAGGACAGTAGAGTTCTGGTTTATGACTAGAGCTGCCAAACACTACTGTAATAGAAATAATTGATGATAATAGTAAAATACCACTCAACTAGTTTTCATTGTCTGTCTGTTATCTGGAAATAGAGAGTAGGTTTTCCAAAAATGACAGTAACCCCAAGAAGTATGACCAATTTTCTAGTATCTGCCAAAAACAAGATTAAAGAAGTAAACAAGGGTTTGTTTTAACTGTGGTTTAAACAGAAAGAGTACATTGTACTACAGTAACATCATCTCTCAATTGCAAGTTTTATACAAAATAAAATATTTCAAGTACCAGAGAATAAACAGTAACATCCAACATTCTCTCTTACCCTTATCCATTCTTTTTGGAGTTAATCACTGAGTGCCTGATGATATTTACAGCACTAATTTTTGTCAGAAGTTGTCTCCCTTAATCAGCATTCCACAAAATGTTTTATTCTTATGCAATATTTTGCAGCTTCATAGAGTTTAAATCCGATGCTTGCAAATTAAGTTCAACAAAATTTTACACAAATTCTACTTATTTTATTACTTTTTATATCCTCTGTCTCACAGTTGAAAAAATCTTGTTTTCAAAGATCAGAAAAGAAAAATGCTTGATTACTGAATGCATGTAGAATCCTCACCTTAACTCTCAGTTCGTCTAAATACACAATCATGGTTTTAATAGATTGGTTTCTAGTGGGTATTCTGAAACATCTCTCAGTAGGTGGTGGGTATTCTGAAACATCATTCTCTCAGTGGGTATTCTGAAACATCTCTCATTTTTCTCTGTTAAATTCAAAACTGCATACAATCATTGTCTCAGTAGCCCCCAAAAGATTCTTTTCTTTCAGTGTCCAGTGGGGTGCCAAAAATCCTTACATTCCTAGTGAAGCCTGGATTTTTAATTTTTTTTTCCTAGTTCTGTCATGTAACTCAGTGTTTTTAACTGTTTGGGTTTTTTTTAGAATTTGACTGTATCCACAGAAACGCAGTTGGGACAGTGAGCTACTTGCTGAGCCTGTCACTCTGTATGTGTGAACTATCCCTGTTGCCAACTCTACCACATAAGTAGAGAAAAAAGTTGAATTTCACCATCATTGCTCTTCTCTTCTGCTCTGCAATCAGACTAGGCTGATAACTGTACACACCCCCCCCAAAGTAAGATTCATTTGAGGTTGCAAATACTGCTCCAGATGCTTACATTTAGTTTACCACAACTTTGGTACTCTTGGAATTATTTTCAATATTTTAATTAGTTTTTAGTGACTGTTCCCTTTTTTTTTTTTTGGGGGGGTGGGGAGGGATGTGTTCGCCAGGGTGTCTCAACACTTTCAAACTCAGCACCAATATCTAAAGATTGAAGACTTCCCCCCCCCGCCAAAAAAACCAAAAAAAAGGAACAACAAAAAAAAAATCTGTATCGTCTTGATTTTAGTGTTATTTTTTATTTGGTTTACAAAACAACATGTAGATAACTATCAGAATTTTTTTTTTCTTGTCTATGGTTTGCATGTAAAGTTCTCAGTTCCTAAATTTAATTTGCTACAAAAGTAGCAAGGTTATCTATTCCTGCGTTTATGAAAATTTCTTTTGTTAACTAACTTGCCTAACAACTTATTTCCTTGTTTCTTTCAGCCATTCCTATGTTGGCCCAGATTACAGCATACAAAAAAATATTGGGAAAATTTCATTAGAACACATTGATGCTGTAAGTACTTTGTGCTCATCCTTTGGTTGCTATAAGCTCATTGTTGCCTTTCACATGTATTTTTAAAAACAATTAACAGTTCATCCAGTAGAGTATGACTGGCCTTTCTTAAAAAATTCTTTATTCTCCCTATCCATAAAAGCTGTGACTAAACTGTCTGTCTGCTTTCTCTCTTCACTAGTAGTTCTCAAACTGTATTTTGAGGACCAGTTCGACAAAATTGTGTCACATAAAAGCTAAAATGCAGAAAAATTAACCTGAAGTGCAGCTTGTGAGAAATTAGAGTAGGACTGTTTGTGAGTTGGTGTTAATTTTTTTTTTAATTTTACCTCTCGTTGTTTTTCTTATTCATTTTATAGTCTATTTTGTCTGCATAATTGGTCAGTTTTCCTGTTTTTTGGGTTTTCTTTCAAATAACATAATATTTTTTTAAAAATATGGATCTATGAAAGTTTATTGTAAAACCTCAATAGTTGGCAGAAGGAATCAGGAACAAGTGGGGGCAAGTGGCAGGAAATTTGGAATGTTGCCTAAATGCTACATCAGAAGCATGAATCTTAGGTAGAGAGTTTCAGCATTAGAATTAAATGCACCTCCAAACCCAAGATTATTGACATCCCCCCTTTTCATCCAACCGATTTGAAAGACCTGAGTATGAAGACTGCGGTACATCACCTGTTTCAAATTGGGTAATTGATCTCCCACAGAACAGGAAGGCTTAGGCTTCTACTCCATTCTCTCCTCAGTGCCCTAGGATTTCAAAGACAAAAGAAAGCTCTATCAGAAGTCCTTGAACAGATTCCTCCAGAAGCCATGGTTCAGGATGGAAACCCTAAATTCCACCATAGCAGCAATTCCAGAGGAAACTTTTTTCTGTCATTAATTTATCTGTAGAACACTTACCTGCACATTGTTCTATGAACTTCCTGGAGAAGATACCAGATTCACATACAAAATATGATGTTACCGGTACGCTGCTTTTACTTTTTGGACTACCTGCCTCTCTAAGGATGTTAACTAAAATGCTAGTAAACATTATATTTTCCTCTGGTAGAAAAGGGTTCACCCATACCCATTCCAAAACAACCTTCTCATTGGAGCACTGCTCCTGGAAATGTCCCATTGTGGAATAACATGGATTGGACAACTCCACTAAGACCCAAGTGATGTTATGCAGCTGATATTACTTCTGGGAGTTATAGATATCAGTCTTCACAGAAATTTTGTTCCTATCAGAGGGCAGGATTCAGAAGCTGGTGGCCAAAGGGCACAATGTCATCCATTCGTCAGTGACTCTATCTTGGCTTTGATGTCTTGAAGCAGAATGAAGGTCTCTTCACCAACATACTGTTGTCAGTGAGATTCCACATATCTTCTCCAGAAGTTTCTTATTATTCCTGTTCTCCTTTGTCCATTGCCAACAGGTACTCAGAAGGCCAAATATGTTAGAATCAGAGAGGGTTTGTGGAGAAAATCTATGCCAGCTTAAAGAGCCAGCACATCCTTCAGCCTGCGCTGCTTCCCGCAGTCCCCATTGGCCTGGAACGGCAAACCGCAGTCAGTGGGAGCCTTGATTGGCAGGAGCTGCGGACACTGCAGGTAAACAAACCATCCCAGCCCGCCAGAGGATTTCCCTGATAGGCTGCGTGCCAAAGGTTGCCGATCCCTGCACTGGATTCTCCTTCTGGCTATGCGCATCTAATTTTCTTTATTCCTCAATGAAAAGGAAAAAAAATAACAAATCTGTTTTCTCAAGCACTGCATGCAAAGAGGAAATAAACATCATAGCAGCTGGTGAATAGAACAAAGGACAATCCAGGAAAATGGAGTCTACAGCCCAAGGTCTTTGAATGGAGAGTTGGGTCCTGAGTTGCACACCTGTCAATGGACCTTTTTGCATCCAGAACCCTGTAGAGAAACCAAAGTCTTTTTCCAGAGTAATAATAGGCTGTAGCTATAATAGTGGACTTTGTCCCCTGGCCAAAAATATGATTGTCGTTGTTTTTTTACTGTTCATGGTTCGTTCCTGAATGGACAGACCGGTGCGCATGCACAAGAGAGACAAGTATTCCCACATTGCCTAAGGAGGTCCTGGTTCTCATATCTAAGGGTTGGTCCACACTACAGCTGGAAGTCGACCTAAGTTACACTACTTCTGTTGATGTAACTTAGATCAGTTTACAACGGTGTCTGCACCATGCTATGTCAATGGGAAACGCTCTCCCACCAACTTACCTTACTCTTCTCGATGAGCTGAAGTACAAAAGTCGACGGAAGAGTGCTCTGCCATCGACTTACTGGGTCTTCACCAGACCCACTAAATCTACACCTCTGCATCGATCACAGCAGTGCCGATCTAGCCATAAGCATAGACATGGCCTAATTCAGGCAGCAACAACTCAATTATGCATTCTCTACACAAGGATCTGCTCCTGAGGACAAAACTGCACCCAACTGCAGGAAAAGTTAAACAAATTACATGATATCTGAGAGCTAGCAATTGAAATAAGATAATCAGATGTGTTTGTAATACACTTTCTTTTAGCTTTCAGAAAGTATTCTAGAAATGGGACATCTTCAAGGCGCTAATCTATGTTTGTAGGGCATAGTGTAAGTAGTAGGGATGGATCCAGTCAATGCAAAGGCAAAACAATTTTTTTCCAGAATTCCTACAGAAAAGTTTTAAAATGGGCCTAAAACTTACCACTGTAAAATTCAAGTGGTAGTCTTTTCTCACTAGACACAGCAAGCTGATGCAGGATTGTCCTCTTATCTAGATGCAAGAAGATTTCTTACAGCTGCTGTACTTCTTAAATCCACATCAATGAGGAAAATTCCCTCCTGGGAAATAAGTCGTAATAAATCGTGTATTAAATGTCTTCCCTAAGCATTTCTTTGAGCCCTTGTCACAAGTGCCCATAGATTTTCTGTCTTGCAGCATTATTGCACTCCTCATGAAGGGAAAATTTGTGCTAAGCGTTAACCTTTATTCCCAAGATAAACCTTGTTAGAAGAAATTATTTTGTTTCCACCTTTTTTGCCCACCTGCAAAAACCTTCAACTCTGTCATACTCTTGATGTAAGAAGTACTATACAAATCAACACTGAATGTAGTATCCAGTCCAGGAAAGCTCTAGCTCTGTTGGTCTAAAACTCTCATCATATATTAAAAAAAACCCCTACATCTACTGCTAAGGGTTCAGTTACTAAAGTAGTTTCAGAAGCTTTCAGAGAGACAAACAGTTTTTTCCCCCTTGAACTGTTGTTCTCTTTCATTCAGACCCATGGAAGTTTCATGACCTGAAGGATTATACCAACATACTAAGAGAGATGTAGGGTAGCCACCTACTCATGTTTTTTCATACCTTTACTATGTTTTACAAGTTACATGTGCAGATCATCTCAGTCTTTGTCATGAGAGGAAAGGATTTACATTCTGTGCTCACCCAGCAACTGATATATTTATTTAAAAATATCTTTCTTCTTCCTTGGTCTCTCTGACCCCTCTTCCTGGTGACACACTGCTATTGAACATCCTATTGTAATGGATTTGTGGACTTTCCCTGCAAAGAAGAATAAGAACATTTTTTTATCTTACCTGAAAATTTCCTTTCTTCTAGCAGGAAGGTCCCTAGATCCAACGCACCTGTCATAAGGTTATAGTTCTTGGGAATGCTGGACAGTGTTGGCACAAGAACAAATGGGTGTGAACTATCCATGAATAAATTCAATCTGGAAATTAGAAGAAGAGCTCTAACCATCAGAGGATTGAGATTCTAAAAGAGCCTCCCAATAGAAGTTGTGGGGGCAAATTTAATTAGTTTTAAGAGAAAGCTGGACAAATTTATGAGTGGGATTGTATGATGGAGTTTTGATGGTGGGAGGCAGAAGGGTGCCTTCTGGTTTGTGTCTGATGTTCTTGTAATCTCGTGCTTCAGGGCTTCAGCTGGCCACCTGCAATGATCACAGGGGGATTCTGTGAGTAGATTTTTGTCATCTTCCTTTGAAGAATCAGAGGACTGGTCTATACTACGTGTTTAAACCGATTTTAGCAGTGTTAAACTGATTTAACGCTGTACCCGTCCACACTACGAGGCCCTTTATATTGATATAAAGGGCTCTTTAAATCAGTTTCTGTACTCCTCCCCGACAAGAGGAGTAGCGCTAAAATCGATATTACCATATCGGATTAGGGTTAGTGTCGCCGCAAATTGACAGTATTGGCCTCCGGGCGGTATCCCACAGTGCACCACTGTGGCCGCTGTGGATAGCAATCTCAGCTCGGACGCAGTGGCCAGGTAAACAGGAAAAGCCTCGCGAAATTTTGATTTTTCATTTCCTGTTTGCCTAGCATGGAGCTCTGATCAGCACGGGTGGCAATGCAGTCCCAAATCCAAAAAGAGATCCAGCATGGACCGTACAGGAGATACTGAATCTGATTGCTGTATGGGGAGACAAATCTGTTCTATCAAAGCTCCGTTACAGAAGACGA